>NC_084810.1:9062602-9376352 GCF_963583255.1 Pyrus communis
CTGTTATAAACAAATAGCAAGAATTGAACGAATGATTGATTGATGTTTACCTTGAACTTGAGGTACTTGATGAATTGACTGTGAGTATGGATTTTATGCCATTCAAAATCAATTGTTATGAAAATATTCTTCATAATGAAAATAATGAATTTAAAATAATGATGCAAATATAATTTGAAAATAAGTTCTATTGCAAAACTTACACTGGAACTTACAATTAAGTCAGCAAATAAGAAAATGACTGATGAAAAGGATATTGTTGCATGCAGGAATCCTTGGCATTTTAAAATTAAAAGTGTTTACAATTTTTTATTTCTTTGGGTGCAGTGTGAACTCAAAGAAACTTTTGATTGAGAAGTTGTGAAAATTCCAAACTTTCCCCTTTCTTCTCCATAGTCCACTTCTTATAGACTTGGAAAAGGGCTTGGAAGACTTGCTTTTACTATTTGATGAATGATGACTTGCTTTTCACTATTGATGAACAATGAAAGTTGTTGGAATAATTGCTGCTTTTACTGTGGAAGCACGGGATGAATGATTGAATGACTCCAAAATTTGTTAGAATCATTGGTGGGAACTTGCTAGCTAACTGAATTATTCCATGGAATTATTGGTGCGGGTAATGCTTGAACACATGAACACTTCACATGGTTGATTTTGGAAAGATGACTGAAATTCTCACATTACCTTATGCAAATGGGTATTGGGAATCTTGGTAGTCCGCCCACTTGGCTAACTGTGTTTTTTGGCTTGTTGAGTTGGCTGGTTGCTGTGAGGATGTGTCTGAAGATTTGAATTCTGCAGCTTCTTCTTCTTCTTCAGTATGAAGCATCGCTGCTTCTGCAAGTAATTGTTGAGGTAGGTCTTTGAGCTGGGTGGCTTTTTCTTTGCCTTTTGAACTAGTTGACTTGGATGACTTGGTTATTCCTTTGAGTGATGATGATGGACTAATGTCCGATAATGACTGTTCTGGGATAACTGGCTGAGATGGATGTGTTGGCTGTGCCGGAATGATTGGAGGTGGAGTAATGGGATATTCGGTGAGGACCTAACTGATGGTCTTTTGATGGTTGAATTTATCCCACCACTTCATTGATCTGGCTCTGTAGACTTCACCTGTTTCGACTTCATAATTCCACTTTATGATCTATATGACTTTATACTTGGCCATGAATATTGGGAGAAGTGTAATTCTGTAGTTGAATCGGTTTTTGTCAAATTTTTGTTGGAAACTGGCAAAGTTAACCAGCATAAGTTCTGGTAGAAGACTGGTTGTTAGGTCGTGAGTTGACCACCATATTGGGAACCATGCAGGAAAATTTAATTTGAAACTCTTGTCAAAATTAATGAACCATGAATGACTAAAGTCTTTTGCTTGATGGAGAAAGATGTTAGTCCATACATCAATATAATCAAAGTCATTGTAGTTGTTATTGGGAATGTGGATATATTGGGTATGAAGAGGTTTGGTTTTGTAAAGGGGGATTCCCCAATCTGATTCGTTTAAAAACCTTCCAATGTAAAGAGAATGGTAGAGGATTTTGTTTTCATGGGTTTTGCTGTAGAGAGGTTTGATTGAAATGGACTCAGTTTCACTGAGGATGGCTTGATAGTATTTCAATGTTTTATGTGGTTCTGTAGGATCATAATGGAAATTGGGTGGAAAGACTATTTTGGCTAATTTTTCTGGTTTTTGTTCTTGATTGAGATTGAAAGGGATATTGAAAAGGTATTCACTGGGGTTTTTATTGACATATGGTGATGTTTTGGTATAACTAGTTGATTGGGATAATGATGGTTGGTATGTTGGGGTTGAATAGGGATCATATTGACTGACTAATGCCATTTGACAATTAGGACGTGGTTTGGTAGTTTGGCCTATGGTTTCCTATTATGGAACCTAAGGGAGTGAAACGGTTGGTAATGGCTAAGGCCAATGAAGAATCTGGGCTTGATTCTTGTTTTACTGGTGGTGGTGGTAGAGTGGCTGGAAGCTTCCTCTGATATATATATATATATATATATATATATATGTGTGTGTGTGTGTGTGTGTGTGTGTGTGTGTGTGTGTGTATAGATGCAGGGCCAGCTTGAGAATTTGAGGGCCATACGAGTCTTTAAAGTGAGGCCCTTTAGTTCTCTGACCCTCGACCCTTTATACATTAATATGTATATAAAAAACATTTGCTAAATACATGAAAAATCTATTTAGATTTTTCTACATCAAATATTATTAAAAATTAATATCAAAAGAAGAAAGATATACAAACATTACTTAAATATTTTACGTCTAGTTTTTTAAATGCAAATGTCAAGTTTACATAATCTAATTTTTCAAACAATTCTTTTTCAGTTGATAAAATAGCTAATCTATTCAATCTTTCTTTGTGACATAGTGGACTGAAGATAAGATTTGATCAACTTTAATTGTGAAAAACTTCTTTTTGCAGATGTAACAATAACTGGTATGGTTAAAAAAATTCCACAAGCAAAGACTCAAGGACTCAATGTCTGTAAACTTCTTATTTCAAAGGACATAAAGTTTGTAATATTAATTTTATATACAAAATAAAATAAAAATTGGGGGCCCCTCCGGAGTAGGAGCCCTAGGCGGCCCGCCTACTTTAGCTACCCTCAAGGTCGGCCCTGGCTATAGGAGAAGGATGTAGAAAATTTGGTATTGAAGGGCTGAACCTCATATTATTCATGTATTTGTTTTAAAGATTGTGTTCGCTGATTTTTCCTCATAACTTGTAACTTGACGCTCCTAAGCTTTTATCAATAGCCTCCCGTCATTAGAATTTTTATACCTTATATGTGTTTTCAATTAGTGGAGAGGTTGTAATATGGATGATCAACTTATTGTAAACCACATTTAAAAAAAATATGAGATGTGAACATTTTGTAAAACATATTTAAATCATGGCTCTCTTGGAGCATCTCCATCGGTTGGTGAAAGGCAAGGGAAAGGCCCAAAAGATGCCCTCTAACCCATAAAGCAACCTCCACCGGTCCAAATTTGCAAGGGCAATTGGTGGGCTATGCAAAACCTGTCCAAATGGCCGAGCAAGATGTGCCCAACCTTTTGTCAAGGTGTTGGCTAATGTCAGCATGATGAAGGTGGTGCGCCATCAATTGTTGGTAAGTTTACAAATTCTCAACTTTTATTCGTTTTTCGATAAAGTATAGAAGTATTAATAAAAGTATATATTATTTTAATATTTTCCTACTTGTATACAAACTATAATTTTGAGGAGGATAATGCTAGGAAGACCAAATTTTTAAACCAAATTTTGTAAACCAAATGATATGGTTGTTAAAGATTGAATTATTACTTAAGTGTTGATTAACATGCTTATTTTTTTTTATTGGTGACACATCATTTGATTTAAAAATTTGGTCTCCTTAGCATTATCCTTTTGAGAACATTAATGACAAGATGGCCACCTACAAATATGGGTAGTTCGTAGCCCGGTACCAATTGTGGAAGATCGAGCTCCACAAGCATTATGAGCTATATGATGATCCGAAGACCACTCTCCTAGAGGGTTGCCTTGATGAGTTGGTGGAGCGCCCAGAGAATTGGGAGTGGCTCTGCAAGCATTTTTAGGAGCATAAATATTTGGTAAGCTTAATAATAATATTTTAATAATAATTTATTAATATTTTAAGTAATTTTTTAATTTTTTTTTAATGTTTTGCTTCAAATAGATGCGCTAATACGTTGATCTTGTATTGAATGGAAGAGAGCTAAAGCCAACAAGATCAACCAGTCAAAAAAGAAACTTGTCCACTAGTCCGGTTTGAGACCTTTTTCCGGTAGGCTAGAGCAACGACGGAAGGTAAGTGTATATTCATTTTTAATTCTAATAAATATTAATCTCTATTAGGATTAATAACATTTTTCTTAACTCTTTTTTTTTCTATTCTAGGACAGTTCTAAGTTCCCAGAGATTGACATGTTCAATGAAGTCTATGTTTGACCGAGTGATGAGATTATTAAGCAACTCCATGTAAGTATATATAGTTGTTAAAATTCTTACATCTATAAGTAGTATAAAAAATAATTAAAGATTGGTTAATATTAATATGTTTTTCTTATTATTGCAGGCTACTATGGTGAAGAAGAGTAAGACTGTTATCAAGGAGGTGGCATCGTAGCTTTCCCTAGAGACCTCGATCGAGGACGTGACTCTTAGCAAGGAAGCAGGGCTTCAAATCCTGACTAAGACCCTGGATGAGACCCTTGGTTAGAGGCTTTGTAAGGTTGTATGGGGGATAGGTATGCATGACATCGTAACACTACTGTCACATCTTCTAGATAGGTCGCTAAGTTGACGCAGGAAGTTGCGAACCTGAAGTAGAGGCTTGCACCTTAGAAGGATAAGATGACCTAGATCTTACAAGCCCTTCAGTTGTTCGACTTCCAATTTCCACCAACTTCTCTTCAGCCACCAGCTGCTCCTCAGCCACCTTTGAGCTTCGAGCCTTTCCATCCACAAATACCCAACAGGTAGATGCAATAGACTTTAATAACCTTCTTTTGTAGTTTATTGTATATTTGGATATTATAAGAACATTTCGACTTGTATGAACATATGCACATATAACAAATAATTTTTTTTGTTTATTAATTAGTTTATAATTTAATTATGTAATCTAATAAAAAATTATAAATAAAGGAAATAAAAAATAAAAAAAAACAACATTTAATGTAATAACTCGTCCCTAATTCTACGATTTTATAAATTTTAAAAGTGTAAATTGACGACAATGCCCCTAGAGGCGAGATTGTTGACCTTCGTTGATCATCTTTTTGTGACTCGTATGAAGTACTATTTTACAGTGTTCTCGAAGTGCTCGATGGTACGAACGCATAGGCGTAAGCGAAACTAAGTTTGGAGTTACAATGAAGATTTTATAAACTATGGAGCGTGACAGACGTTTTGGTAAATTCACCTTACGAGACATATTTTCTGTTTCTTCATTAGCGACTTTGAGTTGTGTGCCAAGTGGGGCCCACGCCTTATTCCTTCACCTATCTCCCGTGTTTCCTTCTCATTTCTCCACCTTTTTTTTTTGTCGTCCCATACCGTTTCTCTATCTCATTGCACTATCTCTCTTTCCCCCTTTGACTCTCAAACTTTGCACTTTCTTTTTCCCTTCATCTCTCCCAATCCTTTAACCTGTCTTATCTGCAAATGTAGGAACGACCAACGAAGAAGCCGTCGTACCCATCAAAGATAAACTATACCAAAGCACCACCACTCGTCCATTATGGTTTTCTAAACTCCCTCATTTTCACTCTTTCAACTCTGTGCCCACTGCACAAAAACATGAATAGTGATCATCAGCCACGGCTGACTCTGGCAAGGTTGACATACCACCAGGCTATCATCGCTTCTCCTTTGTGAAAACCCAGGAATCGAACATAAAACCTTGGACCCTTTATTTTAGCTTCTTATCTTCCCCACTACACAGAACGGTTAAGCCGAGACTAGCATCGCCATTTTCTTTGGTGAGTTTATTTAGAACCCAACGAAACCAAGAAATGCATGGGGAGGAACTTCCTAGATTTTCCGGCTGCTTACGAGCTGTTTTCCAACTAACTCCAACCACGGCCGACGAAACCAAAGGTATATTTCAATTCCTTGTTCTCTAAGCTTCGATTTGATATATGGGAAGACTAAGTTTAGTGAAGTTTTTGGTTGGTCAGAGCCGGGGTTTATCCTGACCTTTATTTTTCTAGATTCCGACGGTTGCAGCGACAACTGGCCTAAGAAGAATAAGAAAAAAAAAAAGAAAAGGGCGCCTTAGGCCCAAAACCCTATCCAAAGTCTTTGGCCTAAATATTTAGCCTAACCAGGCCAAACCTTTAGGCTGATGTTCTAGCCCAGCCCAGTTCCAAAATGGGCTTAGAATATTCTGGGAATATTCCACGTGTTGACTTTTTAGGAATTTTCTGGAAAACTCTCCTAGGCTAATTTTGGCTCCTGGAGTACATTTTTGGTATCCATTTAGTGAAATTCTAAAGTTTTAATGCAGTTGACCATCGGGGCTTCTCGGTTGACATTTTTGGGTTGACCGTTGACTTTTCATTGACTTTTTACGAAAATTGCCCGGGACCCTTCTTAGCGTATCTTGACGTTCTGATTCTAAATCCACAATCTGTTTTACCAAATTTAATCGTTTTAGTTGAGTTTTACTAATGGATCCCAATATTATGTTAGGTGCGATTAATATCAGAGATTTCAGCTATCCTAGCTCGAATGGTTGTGGCCTCGCAAGTGTTTGTGAGCAGTTCTTTACTTTCAAATATTATATACTTATTTAGTTTCCATTTATACATTTGATAAAGAACTTCCTACGTATGC
Source organism: Pyrus communis (assembly GCF_963583255.1). Lineage (NCBI taxonomy): Eukaryota > Viridiplantae > Streptophyta > Magnoliopsida > Rosales > Rosaceae > Pyrus > Pyrus communis. The sequence continues at coordinate 9,068,977 of NC_084810.1, forward strand.
CTAGATTAGACTAATGTTTATAAGAATTAGCGAAATAACAAAATTTATGAAATTATCCTAAATCCTACGGGATGCACATGTATGCATATTATTAAGGGATGCCTTATTTATATTTATAGCAGTGAATAGTATTATGTTGGCGTAAGTTATTGATTTACCGTTGTATGATTTTGTTTACGTTATCTGCTCATCTTTGCTACACGGTTTTAGTACTCGCCCAGGCCATGACTAGGCTTTCACGTGTGCACATCACACTGTACACTCACTTTGGATCCATTGTAGGTGCCAGTCTTGTCCTAGATTGCTACAGGCAATTAGGACTCGTATGTGTTGTGCATAGTGCTAGTCTTCACGTGATTGTAGTACTAAAGCATATATCTTCGTTACACCCAGTCCTATTTATGTCAGAATATCTCTGCATAAACTCATGTGTCATCATGTGTTGATGAGCACTCCATATGATATGTTTTCTTATTTGAGGTTATGTGATTATAGACGTCATATGCTTACTTACGAAATATTGTGCCGTATTGAATTCTTGAGGTTTTGTAGGCTATGGTAGTATTTTCTTACTATACGTAGTATGTATATTTCAGAAACTATACTTGATTTACGGTGAAGGGTTATATTGTTTTCAAAAAGGTTTTTACAAAACTTTATTTTTTGGCCCACTCACCTTTGTTTTTTGCCCCTCCAAGTTTTAGTTGCTGAGCTTTCGTATCGATAAAGATTCTTTGCAAATCTTGGTATTGGAGATTACCTTCGATGGTATAATTCTTATCTTACTTTACTGTATTTTTCTTATGCTCTAACATCATGTGTGAAATGGGTTCATTTCTGCTCACAATTGCATTCTTATATTTAGGCACTTTAGATTTAAATTTATTCACATTTTTCACATCACTACACTTTATGGCTTCGTCACCCTTCTGGTGTCGGCTAGCACGGCTCAATTCAAAGTCCAGGTGGATATTCTGTGTTATGGTATGTCAGTTTGGTATCAGAGCATAAGTTTGGGCAGTACTACGCTCATCATACGCTTGATGTGAACATTCTTCATTCTTGAACCTACGTGTTGAATCTTACCACCTCGCCAAATATGAAAAATGTGTTAGTTTTTCCCTAAGTTTTGGGTAGTTTAGATGACTTATCGATGTTCTAGATGAACATTTCGGCGACCACCTTTAGACTTTAAACAAAGAACCTTCTTGCCAAGGAAAATCCCGATTTGGAGATGAGCTTGTGGCCCTGAAGTAGGGCTATTGTGTCAGTAATTGCGTACCATCGAAGACTTTATTCATCAATTCCACTACTATTATCTTGTCATCTTTACCAACCCTTTCGAGATAGGAAACCTGAAATAGTTTTGATTCCTTGTTAGTACCCGTTGGAATACCACCTATCAGAATTCCTATGAAGTTTACTTTTCGTCGAAATTTTTGGAAATGTCTTGAGTGAAAATGTGGTGCTAAAGTGGTAACACTTGACGGAAGAACTTCTGGGGGACAGTCACCTTTGGTCCCTAACTTTACAAATCTTTCAAGCGTATTCAAAATTTCAGATCTTCAGGAGGAAAATTGATTTCCATTTAAGTCTATTCTAAAGTAGGTTATTAGCAAATCCTTTTTCCAGCCTTAGGACATTTCAACCAACATTATCCCAAAATTCCTTTTGATGTTGTACTCATCATTTTGATGAGTATAGGCTTGTGAGTACTAGTTGTTATACCTTCAGGTAGTAGAAATTCCAGAAGTAGTAATCAATTTTCCCTAGAATTAATGAAACCACCTCACATGACTAGTTCCTTACCAATTCTTTGAAACCATCTACCAAGTAGGCTCTAATATGTAATCAGCCTACGGTGATGCCACTAATTGACGATACTGTATGATATCCAGGAACTGTTAACCAGTGTTCAGGCGGTATGATTTCTGATACCGGACACATGTACTAGTATCTGGGAGTGATACCTTTATGCCAGAAAGACAGTTTACAGTTTCAAGGTAGCAAACAATATCAAAATATCATATGTGCGTTAATTAGCGGGACGACTGATATATCGATTAACAGTGACTATCTGAGCCGAAGAAATTAAAATAGTGGAAACTTAAGGGCAAGCCTTGTAGGAGGATAGTAAACCCGTAGTTGTTTTAACCACATCACCCATTTAGGTAACCCGAACATTCTTGACTAGTCATCCTTGAGGTCACTTTCACCGACAAACATTAGAATCAGAGCACGAGTTAAATTCCCGTTGTAAGAGCGAAATGAGTATTGAGAAAGTTACGAAAACCTTTTATTACGTGGTGTATAGAAAGGAAGTAGTATGTAGGCCAAGCAATTTCTGACACGACTCGATAACTCGACACGACACGACACAAAATTAACAGGTGTTCGGGTCGACATGATAACGAATCGGGTTGTTATCGGGTAACCCAATAAGCACCTGTTAAGATAACTGGTTGGTTTGAGTATACATGTAGGTAACACGATACACGATAAGCAAAATATTAATTGAATAATTTTATAACCCTAAAAAAAAATACTATAATAATTATATATATTAATTTAACAATTTTATACCCCTAAAAACTATAATAATTATATATATATATATATATATATATATATTAAATTAAATTTAAAAAATTGATGACCATTGGATTGGCTAAGATTTAATCTCAGCCGTCCATTGTGTATTAGGTTGGAGGTTATCATTTTCTTCTCTCTCATTCACTTTGATCTCTCTAGTCCAAACTTATTCCCGCACCGTCTCCTTAATCCCCATCTCTCTCACATCCTTCTCCTTTCACTTTATTCAACTCGACTCCGGCAGCCACAAGAAAACCACACATACATGCTAAAGGTATGAATTTTATATTTTTGGGTATTTTATGTTTTTTTCAAAAACTAGTGATTTGGGGTTTTTGTTAAAATTAAAACTAATGGGTGGGGATTTTTTGGGGTTTTCTGATTTTGGAGATTCTGGAGTTTCTGGGTTAGGGCATGTTTACAAACATTCAAAAAACCCAGCGATCGAGCAAGCGTGCTTCGTGTTGGCTTCGCAAGCTTGAAAATCACAAAAGGACGAGGCAGAAATAGAATCAAGCATTGGAATTTGGGAGTATATATGTAGTTATGTAAATTAACTTTATTATGTCATGCCATTTAGTATTATTGTAAGCCATAAGGTGAGATTCATTACTTAATGTCATATATATATATATATATATATATATATATATATATATATATATATATTAGGGATATGTTATCAGGGCACTGGGGAGGTTAGAATTCAGGTGGCTTGTGAGTCAGGCAATGACAGAGTAGTGATGCCCCACCTATTTTTGTTTTGCTATAGTAGATGCAATGTCTTAATTATTTGTCCCCAGTATTGGCAATTGTTAGGCAGGTCTTTTTTTTTTATATTGTGAACGCTGCTAGTTCATTTGTATCTATATTTCATTGAGGGTCTATTTACTTGAATTTAATAAGTGGGGTCTATATTTGTTTTCCAGATATTTTTACTTGAATTTAAGGAAGGTTGCAACCTGCAAGTGCAAGATATTTTTAATTAAATTGTGAATTTGAAAGTAAATTTGAATTGGATTGTGATTTGTGGATATGTGAATTGGATTTTGAAATTGAATTGGATATGTGAATTTGAAATGGATATAGATAGGTGAAATTGAATTGGATATGTGAAATTGAAATGGATATATGAAATTGAAATGGATATGTGAATTTGAATGGATATGGATATGTGAAATTGAAATTGAAATGGATATGGTATGAAATTGGTATAAGCAAAGATTTTACAGTTTTGTTTAGCAATGGATGTTGTAGAGCAAGATTTTACAAACCTTAGGGATGGAGGGTCAGTGGAAGTTACAATGGGAATACAACCTAATCATGGAAGTGAAAATACAGAAGATACAAATACAAGTCCGGCAAAGAAAAAGGCTAGAGTGATCAAATTAGGTAAGCGAACACTCAAGTCTCTTGTTTGGAAAACTTTCAACAAATTGACTACTATTTTTAAAGATGGTAAAAGTCATGCTCAATGTAAAGATTGTAAGAAACTGGTAATAGATGATAGTCATCATGGGACGGGTAATATGAATAAACATTTGAAAACATGCCCTGGGGCGATTGGTGGATTATTGTCAGTGTCTGAATTATGTTCCCAAAACTTTGATGCTTTGGTATTCCGTGGCTTATTGGTAGAGGCCATCATCAAGCATAATCTTCCTTTTAGTTTTTCAAAATATGAGAGAATTAGGGTTTTGTTTGCATATTTATCTCCTGATATTAAGTTACCGTGTAGAAATACAATTAAAGCCTGTGTGTTAAGGATGTTCAAAAATGCAAAACAAAGGCTTCATAATTTGTTAGGCTCAGTTGAAGGTATAATTTGTTTGACATCAGACTTATGGACCTTGCAATACACTGATGGGTATCTTAGTCTTACTGCTCACTTTGTACACAAAGATTGGAAATTGTATAAAAGAATTTTAAGTTTTTGTCACATGCCTCATCCGCATACTGGTGTTGCATTATCTGAAAAAATTAATGCATTGGTGACTGAGTGGGGGATTGAGAAGAAGTTATTTTCTGTTACTTTGGATAATGCTTCTTCAAATATTTCTTTTGTTAGCATTTTGAAGAATCAATTGAATCTTAGAAGTCTTCTCGTGATGAGTGGTGACTTCTTTCATGTGCGTTGATGTGCGTTGTTATGCTAATGTTTTAAATTTGGTAGTCCAAGATGGACTTAAAGAAATTGATTGTTCGGTGATAAAGATTCGTGAATGCATCAAGTACATAAAAGGCTTTGAGGCTAGGAAACTAAAGTTTTATGAATGTGTTAGACAAGTAGGGATATTGGATAGTAGGAGAGGAGACAAGATGTCCCTACTTGATGGAACACAACGTATATTTTGCTAGATAGTGCAATTTTCTATCGATATGCTTTAGGGTTGAGTGATTCCAATTTTAGTAGTTGTCCTTCTTTTGAAGAGTGGGATAAAATAATGAAGATTTCCAAGTTTTTGGGGGTACTATTATGAGGTTACGTGCTTATTCTCTAGGACAAAGTACCCCACATCAAATTTGTTCTTCCCTAAGGTGTTCTTAATCCAACTTCAAATTAAGGCAGCTATGGATGACTTTGAAAGTTTCATGAATAAGAAGGGGGCTTACATGTACACAAAGTTTGAGAAGTATTGGTTAGAGCACAATTTGATTTTGGCAATTGCAATCATCTTAGACCCTCATTATAAATTGCATTTTGTGGATTGGGCTTACACAAAGCTTCATGGTGTGAATTCGGTCGAATTTATAAAGGTTAATGACAAATTGAATGTTCTTTTTGGTGTGTACTTGGAAAAACTTTCACATCTTGATAATTCAAATACTCCAATAAATTCAATGCCTAATCATCAAACAGAATCTAGAGATGTTCACTTTGAGGTAACCTGAGGTAACCTAAGTTTGTTTTTATTTACTTTATGTATTTGTAGTAGTAGTACTATAAAAAATGTTGATATTATATTTGAAATTGACATGATGCATGATTCTTATTGCGTTTTCGTTTTTATTTTTTATGATGTAGGATTTTGATAATAATTACGATGGTTCAAGTTCGATTGAAAAAAATGAATTGCATAAGTATTCGAGGATAAAAGAATAGATAGAAAAGTAGACATAGATGTTCTTTCTTGGTGGCAAATGGAGCGTTTTCATTATCCGATACTTTCTTAGTTAGCACGAGATGTGTTAACAATTCCCATTTCAATTGTTGCATTAAAATCTGCATTTAATATTGGGGGTAGAGTACTAGATCAGTATTGTAATTCATTGTTACCAGAAACAGTTCAAGCTTTTTTGTTGTGCACACGAGATTGGCTATTTGGAAGAGGTGGTAATATATTTTTATATGGTATAATACTGTTGTTTTATTTCTTTTCATGATTATTTTGGTAAACTTCTCATAATTTGAATGGCTTTGAATGTTTGGTTTTTCTATACTTAGTTTATGCAGAAGAGAGTTCTAATGCGGAAAACCTTACTGAAAACATCATCAACATAACTCTTGAAGACAATAGATCAAGCCAAAGTTCCAATACAATTTTCTCATGAGGATCGGTAAAAATTGAGGATTTTGTAAAAGAAATAACATGCAAGCTTTGAGTTCCATTGGCAAGGTTTAAACTTTTGAGAAAGGCTTCACAACCTTGAAAATAAAAACTTTTTCATTTTGCATTTCCTTGCACATTTAATATTTTGTAATAGACTAGTAGTTATTAGTCTCTTATTTTTTATTGCAGATGTAGTACTTAAACGACAAATGTGTTTTAATATTTCGAAGTAATATTTTTGTGGCAGTGTGTGGTATGTGCAAGTTTAAGAAAAAACAAATATTTTTCTTAACGGGTCGGGTCACTTTACTCGACCTGTTAAGGACCCGTTAAGATAACGGGTGTGATACGACGGGACCCGTTAAGATAACAGTTGTTACACGAAAATGACTCGAACACGATAGACATGACCCGTTTGCCAGGCCTAGTAGTATGGTATGTTTCGAGGATGTATACCTTTGGCGTCATTTCTAAAAAAATTACCTGGGATATCACCAAATGGTGAAGTGAGGTACACCATCTATCCACTTTCTCTTACTACACCAGTTTTCCTTGTGTCTTTTCGAACAACCCCTACATCATTGTGAAAACTTAGTTACGAAAGCTTACCGATTTAGAATTTACCCCACCAAACACCTTATCTTGGGAATCTCAAATCTATTCGCGAAGGCGAAAGACAAAACCATGGGATCGTACCTAGATTTTAGCAACTCAATCGGGTGATGATTAAAATCATTAACCCATACTTCAAATTGATGGTCTACCCGACCAACTTTTGGAACTCAAGTTTTCTTCTGTAACTTGTCAAATTTGTAGTAGTCTTACAGACGATTTCCTCACCTACCCTAGCAATGAGAGCAAATTTTCTAAGTACCTACAGTCAGCTTTATACCAAATTCCTCAAATATTACCTTTGTTTAGATCAGTACTTTTCTTGTGAGATGTGATCTCAGCAGACGACATTCTTGTCAATTTCCAAAAAAAAAAAAAAAAAGCAAATGTAGAAAATTTCATATTTCACAAATCGTTGTGAAATATGCGATATCCTTGACCTTGTTGATTTTATCGGCAATTTGTTAGTGACTCTTCAGCAGTGGTGTTTTTCCTTTCATGTTGGTTGAGGAAAATCAATTTAGTTGAGATGTGGAATAAAATTAAAGTTGTGACAACTGAGGTGTTGTCTATTTATTACCCTTGTTCGTATGCTTTTCGATGACACCGATTATTTTGGAATCTATTGTGATGTTCCACTGAACGCTTGGGTTACGTACCGATGTAGCGTGATAGAGTATCGCTTATGTTTCCAATGGTTGGAACCATACGAAAAGAACTATCTTACTCATGACCTTAACTCAACAATTATCATTTTTACTTGAAAAAAAGAAACCCAAATCAACGTCTACGATTGCATTACCATGTATTACTTCAGTTGTGCAAGTGTAATTATTGTTTACCGCAACAAAAGACATATATATCCTTGAACACTTTCAGCCTGTCTTATTTCATTCCAGTTGGAATTCACGAGTACTGATATGACGTTACTTACAAATCATTAAGAAATCGTTCAAGTGGTTATAATCACTTCTTGTATCCAAATAAAGATAGGGAAATATCACCATAAGCTCCTGGTACGAGGTATCTTGTACATATGGAGATTATGATGATGTTTCGATGATTATAGATTGACTTAACAAGTCAACTCACTTTTCTGTTGGTTCAGATGGACAACATATAGATCTCTTGGTAAAATTGCTCATTCTTGAATTTATCAGATTTTCTGGCGTTTCAATCAGCACCTACTCTGACTATGATTCCATATTCACCTCTTTATGCCAGAAGGCATTCCAATCATCCTTGGGTACGTGTCCTCCTTAGTGCACTTCGTATTATTTTTTATGCAGACAGACCGTCTAGGAGAATTATATACGTGCAATCCAGTTATCTTATACTCTAGATTTGATGGACTTGTTTTGGCTCTTTCTTGAGTGTTTGTTTAGCCTTTTCGGCGTAATTTTTCACTAAACCTGAGTGGAAATTCATAATGAATCTGCTCGTTGAGGCGTTATGAACTACATTATTCGATTACATGGTATGCATGTGACTGCTGTGCCTCATCGTGATGTGCGTTTCACTTCCAAGTTTTGGGAAGTCTTCTTGAAGGCTATGAGTAAAAAGTTGTTGTCCGGTACCGCACTTCACCCTCAAACTAACGGCCAGTCTAAACGAACTATCCGGACCTTGTGGCATTTTGCGTTTATCCGATCTATAGTTTTAGAATGATTGTAGTAGACACTTATCTTTGTTAGAATTGCATGTAACTGCGGTTTCTAGGGGTGGAAAAAATTCCCAAAAATCCTTAACCGAATGAAAAAAATACGGATTCCAAACCAAAAATGTCCTAAACCAATTTTCCCAAAATTTTCGGTATGCTATCCCAAAAAAATATTGAAATTTCAGTATGGGAATCGAGATTGTCTTCCCAATATTTCGGTATTCCCATACCGAACTGAAAATATATACTTTTAATTATTTATATATATATATTTATACTGATAATATTAATAATATATATTATTTTTTTTAATTATAGTTATAGTTAATTTCAACCGTTGGATTGTTCAAATTAATCTATGCCGTCCATTCCTTGTTAGGGTTTCTCCCAGTCGAGTTATTTTGATCTCATTTCTCACTTAGTCTCTTAGCTCAGCCTCCGAGAGCCTTCTCCTGAGTGTCCTCATCTCTGTCTTGACTCTCAAATCCAACTCCGGCTAGTCACTGACCCACCATCACACGGAGCCACCGCTGTCTCTCTCCAACTATGGAGCCTTCCTTCACGACACAGAGCCACAACCACCGGTCTCTCTCTCAGGAGTCTCTTACACGATTCTCTATCTCAGATCCAGACATAAGTAAATAATTATGGGAATTAATTTAGGGTTTGTGAAATTTAATTTTCGAATTCTGAACTAGGGTTTGTAAATTTAGGGTTTTTGAAATTTAATTTTCGAACTCTTGAATATTTGGTTTCACATATTCTATTTAATTGATCTAATGGTTCTTGGGTTTTTGCAGATTGGAGAAAAAACTGGGCTCTTCTACTTTGCTTATGCAGCTTCTGTGTTGGAGCTTTATTTACAAACATGTAAATTTCTCAGATGGGTTTTTATAGTTTGCTGTAAATTAGCAGTGTTTTATTAACTCATGTGCTTGTTATGAGTACATTATGCATTTTGATTTTGACCAAATGCTTGAAAGTTGAAACCCCATGATTAGTTGGCTTTTATGGAAGAATATGAGGAAACTATTTTAAATTATATGTGTTTAATTGGTTAATGATGGCTAGTTTATGTTAATTGGGTGATTATTCTATGTTTGGAATTGGAGCTCACTGATTACACCTTAAGAAATTTGAGTTTTGTTATCTGGTTTTGTTAAAATTTTGTTCTTTGAGGCACAATGCGTAGTTTGTTTCTAATAAGTTTTGTGTTATCAATGTGAAAGATGGGCAAAGACAAATACGTGTGCTTTTCTATTTGTTGATGTTCTCTACAATTGCACTATTTGATTTGCTTAAGGTTGCATGTCGAGAAAACTTGGCATTAGTGGTTTAAGATATCCATGTCATAATGAACTTAACTGCTGCAAACACTAGCAGGTTGTGGATAGTGCCTAGACCTTTTTGAACTCCCCTTTCTATAACTGTATGAATTTGGACTTTGGCTTCTATGTCAATGTATATGAAGTGCAGGTTCTTCTTAATGTATTAGATGATTAGATGTGAGATTGATGCCATAAGAAATTGTGTGAAGTTTATACACTCATCCCCTGCAAGGTTGGAGACTTTTAGGGAATATTGTGTCTTGTTGAGATTTGATAGGATGTTAAGTATCCCTTTTGATGTTGTCCGAAGGTGGAATGCCACATATGAAATGCTTAATAGTGCTTTCAAGTTTAAAGAAGTGTTCTCTAAGATGGCTTTTGAGTGTGACTCTTTTAAAGAGGAGGTCTCAAAAGAGGTTGATAGGGTGACAATAAAGGCAAAGCAAGTAGATCCTCCGGAGGTGGATGATTGGGAGAGGTCGGTGAGTTTTGCTCACTTTCTCAAAAAAATTTATGATGCCACCTTGAAATTGAGTGCAACCCTTACTCTAACGTCACACTTAATACTTAGCACGGTGATTGCATTGCAAGTGGAGATAGAAGAACAAATCAAAAACACCTTTAATGCCACTTTGCAAAGTGTAGCTACCTCAATGAAGCTCAAGTTTGACAAATATTGGGGTGACATTGAAAAGGTGACTCCTATTCTCTTTGTAGCCCAAGCACTTGACCTGAGGTACACATTTGATATGTTGGAGACAAATCTAGAAGAGCTCGGCTATGGAAGGGAGGAGACAATAAGGGTTAAAAGCTATGTAACCGAGTTGTATATTCCATATATATAAAGAGGGAGTGGTCCCTAGTAGTAGTATTGGTAGTAGTGCTACTTCAAATGTGGAGTGAAGATCAAGTGTTGTACTAGATGATGGGGGGGGGGTGTGATAGTAGATATTGATGTTGCATCAAGGATGACAAGGAAGATCCAACGAAAGAGAGCGGAGGCACAACAAAATGAGATAGCCAATGAAGTGGATATGTACTTTAATGATCCACATCAAAGCCTAACATATGAGGGCTTCAATCTTTTTGATTGGTGGAAGGGAAATAGTGGTACATATCAAACTCTTAGTAAAGTTGCTAAGGATGTATTGGCCCTTCCTAGTAGCACTGTTGCTAGTGAGAATGTCATTAGTCTTGGTGGAAAAGTTGTTGATCCTTTTAGAGCTTCCTTAACACCTAAAATGGTTAAGGCTTTAATGTGTACTAGTGATTGGCTTAGAGGAAATGAATTTTGTTTCTACAAGGAGCCTACACTCGACGAATTCTATTTCTACAAGGAACTTGAATGCTTAGAAAGAAGTAAACAATTTAATTTCCTCCTTTATTTTCGTAGTATTTATTATATATTTATATAATTCAATATAAATTATTTGTGGTTTATTGTTTTAGGCACGGCTAATTTGGGAGGTGAGGAGAATACAACACAAGGAAATGAAATGCCACATCCACCTCCTCGACCACCTCAGGTTGAGGTTCAACGTAAAATCAATCACTACCTCTACAACCACCCATTTTAAGGGGAAGGGCCTAACCATCAACATCTAGGGGAAGGGCTCAACCATCAACATCAAGGGGAAATTACTAGTACCAACAAGAAGGAAGCAACCACAACCGTCAACAAGATCAAGGGGCCGAAGAGGCCAACAATCTTTATAAACTTTAAGCTTTTATTTTTATTTTTGGTTTGTAACTTAATTTATTTTGAAACTTTGGCTTGTAACTATTTTTTTTGGCTTTTGGGTTTGTTACTTAATTTATTTTGAAACCTTGGCTTGTAACTAATTTTTTTGCTATTGGATATTTTTATTTATTTTTGTTGCATGCATTTCATTTGTAGTAGAATAGGCAGATTAGCTACTGTGACTTGATTTTATTTCTACACATAATGATTTGATGATCAGTACACAACCAAATTATTATAGCCCAACCAAATTTTGATCACTACACAACCAAGATATACAGATTGGCTATTCTGCACATTGCACAACCAAGTTATTATAGCCCAAAAGCCCAAAAAATATTTCGGGATTCCCGAAAACTTTGGTTTGGGAATTGGGACTTGCATTTCGGTTCGGTATCCCATACCGAACTAGCCCTAGCAGTTACACTTTCGATTTTTGGGTATGACACCGTTGAGACGTAGTATGGAGATTTTATGCATAACACCTGATTGACATAGGAGTATTACGAATAGGTATTTGAATAATCGAGATTTCATTTTAGGAAATTGTGTGCTATTTGCGTTGTCGCCTAAGAGGGTATTGCATGAGTGCGATTGTTAATCAAATGATTTATGTGTACTTCCCAATAAGGGGCAAGATGGTAATATTGCACCCTTGGGAATTATTTGCTTGTTCATCGTGACAACAGTGAGTGGTCGGTATTGTAGGCTGCAGACCGTAATATTGATAACTTATTTGTTGGATTTGTTAAGCAAGTGGACAATTAGGCCATTTACATTAATTCATTTATTTATTGTTTGGACTTGACCCAAAGTTACTACACACATATCTTCGGAGTACGTGACTTGACGAGTGCGTAGGTGAAATTTTTCTATGTTTGGTTTTGATTTCAGTACAACTATTTCTACGTGATTGTATATACGTATTTTGAATGAAAGTTTGAGTTTGGAGGCATGAAAGATGAATCATTGCAATCCGATCGTGACGGAAGGACATTCTCTTTTATGAAACCGCTCTAACTTGATTCCTTCTTTATATATATATATATATATATATATATATATATATCTATATATCTTTCTATCTTTGAGTATCTTATGTATAGCAACTTATTTCAAATTTCGGGGATGAAATTCTTTTAAGGTGGGTAGATTGTGATGACCTGTCCCTAATTCTACGGTTTTATAAATTTTACAAGTGTTAATTGACGAAAATGCACCTAGAGGTGAGATTGTTAACCTTCGTTGATTGTCTTTTTGTGATGCATACGAGATACTATTTTACTGTATTCTTGAAGTGCTTGATGGTGTGAACGCATAAGGGTAAGCGGAACTAAATTTGGAGTTACGACAAAAATTTTAGAAACTACGGAGCGTGATGGGTGTTTTGGTAAATTCACGTTACAAGAGATATTTTCTATTTCTTCATTGGTGACTTGAGCCGTGTGCCAAGTGGGGCCCACGCCCTATTCCTTCACCTCTCTCCTGTGTTTCCCTCTTATCTCTCTATCTTCTTTTTCTGCCACCTCATACCGTTTCTCCCTTTCATTGCACTATCTCTCTTTTTCTCACTTTGACTCTTAAACTCTGCACTCTCTTTCCCTTCATCTCTCCCAGTCCTTTAACTCATCTTATCTACAAATGTAGGAACGACCAACGGTGAAGCCATCGTACCCATTGAAGATAAATCGTACCAAAGCACCACCACTCGTCCATTCTGGTTTTCTAAACCCCCTCATTTTCACTCTTTCAACTCGGTGCCCACTGCATAGAAACATGAATAGTGATCATTTGCCATGGTCAACTCTGGCAAGGTTAACATACCACCAGGCCATCAAAGCTTCTCCTCTGTGAAAACCCAGGAATCAGAGACAACACTTATACCCTCTATTTTAGCTCATTGTCTTCCCCACTACACAGAACAGCTAAGTGGAGACTAGCATTGCCATTTTCTCTGGCGAGTTTACTTAAAACCCAACGAAAGCAAGAAACGGATAGGGAGGAGCTTCCCAGATTTTTCGGTTGCTTTCGAGCCGTTTTCCGACCAACTCCGGCCACCGCTGAGGAAACCAAAGGTATATTTCAATTCCTTGTTTTTTGGGCTTCGATTTGATATATGGGAACGCTAGGTTTAGTAAAATTTTTGTTTGGTTGGAGCCAAGGTTTATCCCGACCATTATTTTCTCAGATTCCGATGGTTACAGCAATAACCGGCAGGAGAAGAAGAATAAAAAAATAAGTAAAAGGGGGCCTTAGGCCCAAAACTCCGGTCCAAAGTCTTTGGCCCAAATATTTAGCCCAGCCAGCGCAAATCTTTGGGCTGATGTTCCAGCCCAGTCCAGTTCCAAAATGGGCTCAGAATATTCTGGGAATATTCCCTATTGACTTTTTTGGAATTTTCTTGAAAACCCTCCTAGGCTAATTTTGACGCCCCGAGTACATATTTGGTATCCATTTAGTAAAATTCTAAAGTTTTAATGTAGTTAGCCATCTGGGCGTCTCAATTGACTTTTTAGGGTTGACTATTGACTTTTCATTGACTTTTTACAAAAATTGCTCAAGACCCTTCTTAACGTATCTCGACACTCTGATTCCAAATCCGCACTCCGTTTTCCCAATGTTATGCTTAGGTGTGATAACTATTAGAGACTCCGACTATCTTAACTCGAATGGTTGCAGTCTCGCAAGTATCTGTGAATGGGTCTTTACTCTTAAATATTATACACTTATTTAGTTTCCATTTATACATTTGAAAAAGAACTTCCTACATATGCCTATTAGACTAATGTTTATAAGAATTAGCGAAATAATGGAATTTACAAAATTATCCTAAATTCTACGGGATGTGCATGTATGCATATTATTAAGGGATGCCTTATTTATATTTACAGCAGTGAATAGTATTATGTTGGTGTAAGTTATTGATTTAGTGTTGTATGATTTTGTTTACGTTATCTACTCATTGTTGTTACACTGGTGTTAATACTTGCCAGGACCAGGGCCAAACTTTCACGTGTATGTGCATTTCGCACCGTACGCTCACTTTGGATCTATTGTAGGTGCCAATCATGTTCTAGATTGCTATAGGAAATTAGGACTCCTATGTGCTACGCATAGCGCCAATCTTCACGTGATTGTAGTACTAGAACGTATATCTTTGTTACACCCAGTCCTGTTTATGTCAGAATATCTCTGCATGAACTCGTGTGTCAGCATGTGTCGATGAGCACTCGATATGATATGTTTGTTTATGTGAGATTATGTGATTACGGACTCCATGTACTTACTTACGAAATATTGTGCCGTATTGAATTCTTGAGGTTTTGCATGTTATGGTAAGTATTCTCTTACTATATGTAGTATGTATATTTTGGAAACTATACTTATTTAACGGTGAGGGGTATAATATTTTCAAAAAGATTTTTATAAAACTTTATTTTTAGGCCCACTTACCCTTGTTTTTCACCCCTCCAGGTTTTCATGGCTGTGTTTTCGTATCGACGAGGATTCTTGGCAAATCTTGGTATTGGAGATTACCTTCGATGATATAATTCTTATCCTACTTTACTGTACTTTGCTTATGCTCTAACATCACGTGTGAAATGGGTTCATTTCCGCTCACAAGCGCACTCTTATATTCAGGCACTTTAGGTTTAAATTTATTCATATTTTCCATATCACTACACTTTATGGCTTCGTCACCCTCTTGGTATCTGCCAGCACAGCTCGCTTCAGAGTTCAGGTGGACATTCTGGGTCGGGGTGTGTCATTTACGCTATGAATGGCTTGCATTGCATATGATTAAAAGCAAGGAGGCAATTTGTCACGCATAATCGTTAACGACGAAAATTTTATAATTACATAACATTAAAATTACTCAAAACCAAATATTGTTGGACAAATTTCATTGTAGAAAGGTCTAATCGAAGAAATTATTTGTCGTGCATATACATACCCAACGATGCCCTGTTGTCGACATAAACTCAACGTGACGATATAATGTCTTACCTTAGTTCTGCGCGATATATGCTTTGTTCTCTTATATTTTAGGTGACGAACCTACGCTTCATCATGCAAGGTGTCTTGTGTGACGACATTTACTTGTCTTCGTCATGCAAATGCATTTTTCACAACCTTTGCGCAATGACGTCTTTGCGACAAAGGAGTCGTTGTGACAATACTTAAGCGATGGAATTTTGTCTTTGCGCGACGAACTTTTGTTCGTTGAGAAACCTGTTTAATGTAGTTGTGTAACATTATCGTTTGTAAAAAAATAAAAAATAAAAATTTGGTATGGCATTATGGTTTATAGGAGAAGGATGTAGAGAATTTGAATTAGATACATAAGGTTTGAACCTTGAATTTGAACCAGATACATAAGGTTTGGAGACTATAGTGTGTGTGTGTGTACAGCTTGCTTGCTGCTTAGCTGCTAGTGGCCTAGCAGTTAAATGAATGTTTCTATTGCATACTTTTTTTTTTTTTTTTTTTTTTTTTGCATCGAGGTTTTTGAACCTGACATAACCTAGTTTTACCCATAACCCAACTCACCTCAACGTTGCAACCAGTGGCTGTATATTGCATTCTGTTCTTAATTAATATAACGGTTTTCCATTACTTATATCATTACATGTTCTCCAACAACTAATTATATATGTTTTTAAAAATATTTACATTTGTGAAGTTAAGCTTATAATAAAAAAACTATTTTAAGTAATAATCTAAAATGAACATGAAAAATAAAGTATTTTGCTCAAGTATTACCATTTGTATTATAGAATGTCTTGGATTACAATTTGACTTAGCATTGAAGACTAGATGCTCTTAGTAGGAATAGTTATCTGGTTTAGAATTAATATCAGGTTATTAACAAGGATACCAAATATTTGATCTTTGCAGCAAAATGGATCAAAACGAGGAGCTGTTGCAGATTTTTGCTTTTGGTTGCTGGCGGCTTTGGAAGTGCAGAAATGCAGCAACCTTTCAAGGAGAGCTTTGTCCGCCTGAATAGGCTATTAGTTTGATGAAGAAGCCCCGGAAAGAATGGACTGATGCGAACCAAAGGGGCTGCTGTGCGGAGCAGTTATGCAGGCCTCCTAGTGGAACCCAACATAATCTCCAACGGAGGAAGCCAGAAATAGGAAGGTTGAAGGTCAATTCGGTGGAGCATGGCAAGCGGACACAATATCAGGAGGAACTCGGAGGGTCGTGAGGAATAGCGCAGGTTGGTTTCAAATGGAGGGTGGACTGCTGGCCGCATTGAGCCTCGCCGTGGAAGCTGAGGCCGTAAGGGATGATCTGACTGCATGCGTGGAGGAAAGACTTAAACATGTTATATTGGAATCGGACTCCATCAACTTAATTAATTTCAATGCTCAAAGGAGAAAGGGAACCAGATTTTACAGTTGCTTGCATCTTATTTGACATCCGAGAGCTAGATATTCAAATGGAATCCATCGAGTATGTTTTGTGCCGCGAGCTTGCAATAGGGCAGCTCAGCTCACTCGGTGGTTTCGTTTGTCAACAGTAGAGGGGGCTCTCATAGATGGGGACTTCTATTCCCAAGTTTTCTGTTCAACATTCTTGCCGAGGATGTAAACATTTCTATTCATATTGATTAAATCTATCATTTTGACAAAAAAATAACAAGGCAGCCTACGTGAATTAAAAACTAGCAATTAATTCAAAACTTTTGAAAAGAACACCTTTGATAAGTTAGCAACTGAAAGAACTACCACTGTTCACTATCAACCCAGCAACCTTGTTTAAAAACAATTAAATTGTTGTTAAGCAAGAGTGAAAAGTATAGATAACTAAATCAAATGGCATTTCAAAAACCCAAAAGGTGTTAGGTAAAATTGAAACTCCTCATTCATACAAATATATATCACATTAAACCAGACACAATAACATGACATAAAGGAAGATTAAAGTAAGAAGGGATTTTAACTTTGTACTAATTAATGTTTCATTTAACTGATTCATTTCAAAGGAACACATAGTCACAAAGCCCTATAGGCATATTAATAAAGGTTACTACCACAGTCAACAAAGTACGAGCACACAAAAAGAAAGAAAAAAGGAGTATGCCCCAACCATAACTTTTTTCCTCTCTTCTTGTGTTTTGGATTTCTATGCAATAATTAAAGTGTTAGACTATATAAGACATGGAGGGTGTGGATCATTACACATGTCATTAGTTTAACAGATAAGGCAATTAGGATTGTTGGTATTGTAAGATTCGGATAAGGTAGTTAGCTGAGTAGTCACCTATAAAGCAACTGTATCATTGTAACCAGAAATCATTCAAGAAAATACAAGTGAAAATTCATTCTCTTTCTTTCTTTCTCTCTCTCTCTCTCTCTCTGTCTGTCTGTCTAAACCTTCTCTGTTTCCTCTTTCTTCTTCTGCAAACTCTCTGTTCCCTTTTCTGCATATTGCTTAACATGGTATCAGAGCCAAATAAGCTTCGTTGCAAGCTTTTTTGATCCTTAGTTATTTTCTTCCGCTACCTATTTCTTTCTTCTACAATCTTTCTGTGATTTCTTTTCTAAATTTCTAGGTTGTGATTATTACCCATTTTTGCCATCTGTTTTCTGCAAGTTCTTACACACCAAATGTTTGTTTTAAGTTCTCTGAGAAAACTGATCAACATGGTTATCGCGAGTCAATTGCAGATCTTGCGTTCACCAATCACGGGGTTAATTTCATCCATTTCAACTTCGGTTTCACTCAAGTTGGATGAGAACAACTACCTTTAATGGCACTTTTAGATGCAATTGATGCTTGAAGGTTATAGGATTATGGGGTTTGTTGATGGCACAAATATGTGTCCTTCCCAATTTCCTTCTATTTATTCTGGGATTCTGTGGTAATGACTGGTGTCTCATCTTCAAGAACCAAGATAGATGAATACAAGGTTTGGAAAATGCATGATAGGGCACTTATGCATCTCATTACTACAACCTTATCCCCTTCTACAATTTCTTGTGCTATTGGTAACACAAGTGCAAGGGATTTATGGGTTAGGCTCCAAGAACAATTCTCTATCGTGAGTAGGGCTACAATCTTTCAAATGAAATCAAATCTTTATACCATCAAGAAAGGCACTGATTCTATGACTCAGTACCTGCAAAGAATCAAGGAAGCAAGAGATTTTCATGCTGCTGCTGGAGTCACATTTGCAGATGAGGATATTATTATTCTTGCTCTTAATGGCTTGCCATCCGAGTATAACACCTTTAGATGTGTGATCCATGGCAGAGAAAATGTTATTTGTCTCAAAGATTTTCGATCCCAATTGCTTGTAGAGGAAGTTTTTGTTAAAAACAATTCATCAATACCATTCCTCTCTACTATAGTGGCACATGATCAAAGACAGGGTTCCAAAGACTCAGTAACTACCAATTATGGTCATGGATCATCTACATCAAATGGCTATACACAAAATCTGGGTTTTCAAGGCAATTGTCATTCTAGTTTCTATGCCAGTCCTGGATGCAATGGAGGTAGTGGACACAATCAATCCTTTTACTCAAAATCAAAGGTACATGCAAGTTTCAATATAATCACGGCCAAAGATATTCTAATCCTAAATGTGTTGTACATGAATTCACTTCCCAGCTTAATAATGGAGCTTTTTATTCTACAATCATATGCCAATTATGTGCTCAACAAGGTCATAGTGCAGCTAATTGTATTTACAAAATCACTTATTCACCTGAGCCATGTCAAATATGTAATTGGAGGAACCATAGTATTGTCACTTACTTGTACAGAAATAGGACCTATTCATCTGCACCTCCAATGACTGTTATACATACCAGTTTCACTAGACAAAACCAATCGTATACAATGCCATCTTCTATGCCATCTCACTTGTCTAATGTCGTGTGATGTGGTAAAGGTCGATTCCATTACAATAATGGTCCAAGGTTTAATACATACAAGTCTTTTCCTCAATTTTCACCAAGAGTTCTTGGCTCACCTCCATCTTTGTATCCTAATTCACAGAAGGGTCATTTTGCTGCTCATTGTTATCACATACTTAATACTCACTTTTCAATTTCAGCCCTTGAATCATGTCAAAGTACATTGAAAATATCTCAAGGAATTTTTAACTCTCATCCTTCACTGACAAAATATTGTGAATGTTGTTGGCCCAATGATGGATGCTTCAATGGATGTAATCATATTTATGGCATAAGGGGAGATTATATTCCAATAGAACATGATGTGACTAACGACATGACTAGTGAATGAGTTGATAAGGAAAGAATTGAAAGCATGTTTGTTAAGAAGCTGGAAATAGTGGCAACAAAGAAAGCTACTTTGTCTATTGAGTTATATGATTTACAAAACCACACTTACCACACTCCATTGACACCATCATTTCAGTGCTCAAATCATGAAATCAATGTATCACCTTCCTTATGCCATTCTACAAGTTACCTTCCATCACTTGAATCTAATCTTAACATCAAATCACTTGATGAAAAATCAACACGATTCCCTTTGGGAAATTCAGAGACTGGTGGCGTTCTTCTGGAGACAAGTAATACCTTATCAAATATATGCTCTTACCACTAGCAAGAAGACTATGACAACATTGGAAAACTTGGTGAAATGTATACCTTGAGTAGGTTATGTGATGGTGCAAGTATTGTTGATCTTAAGCTAATTACTGACAAAGGTGGATGCCCCAAGTTTTTGTTCAGAAGCATTTATCTTGGATGTACTTTGAGAATGATTTTTTCCTTCTTAATTGCTGGGTTGCTAAGCTGGCTTTCCAATTTGAGTTGGAATTTCTTGTTGCTATAATTAGATTACTAGTGCAATTGGTTGGAAGAATTCAATCGGTCTTTCATAACATATCAAACTATGTTCTTCATGAACAGTACAAGTCTAAAGATGTTGATGACAAAGGTATTAGTTTGACTTGTCACTCGTTGAAGATATTGTGCTCTGTTCCTTGCAACAATCTCATATTTTGATACTCCAACCATGAGGTTGAGGGAGGGAGACAATCTTATACCATGGTCATCTGTCAAGAAGCTTCTTGGTTCATTTCTCTTCTTCCAAACAATTTGCTGACATTTTTACCAAGGGCCTGAGTTCACCATTGTTCAACACTCACTGCAACAATCTTATGCTTGGACCACCATGAGCTTGCGGGGGGATGTTAGAGTATATAGGATATGGAGGGTGTGGATCATGACACATGTCATTAGTTAAACAGATAAAGTAGTTAGGATTGTTGGTATTGTAAGATAAGGTAGTTAGCTGAGTATTCACCTATAAAGCAACTGTATCCTTGTAACCAGAAATCATTCAAGAAAATACAAGTGAAAATTTATTCTCTCTCTCTCTCTCTCTCTCTCTCTATAAACCTTCTTTGTTTCCTCCTTCTTCTTCTTCTTCTGCAATCTCTTTGTTCTCTTTTATGCATATTGCTTAACATAAAGATCACACAACTATAGAAGAACAAAAGGGCACACTCCCTAATTAAACAAGAGAAAGTGAGGCCACTATGTGAAAGAATTGTAACTTCTCCAATAGCTCTTTGGCTTGGCTCGTGCCCCTTTTCTCCACCCTTGAGAACAACTCATTGCCAAGGTGGTCACCGATGTGTGCATCGACGAGGACTCCAGCAACGCTCCTACAACTGTTGGCAAGGGCTCGACCGACTTCAACAGCATCATCAGGTTCGCTCACAACAAGGGGACTTCCTCCTTTAAAAATCTCGAGCTTGTTTATGGTGAATGAGCCATCGGCTTCCACTACTTCCTTGAAGTCTTGTAAACTTGATGCATACACAGGAATGTTGAAACTGTCACGTTTCTCACTAGTGATAAGTCCCTGCAAAAAAACATACATTCATAGTTAATAAACCTATGGATCAAAACTTTATATGTAAAAACTCAAAAGTAGTATAGTAAGGTTATAAAAAAGGATAAATCCAAATCCAAATATTTATGATTTTCTGAAATTATTTGTAGCCATATAAATTATTATATTATTGATCACATTTCTTATAAAAGATAAGGTCTTCAATGAAGGCAAGTTTTGTATGCTATAATTTCATAATTAATTTGTTCCATGATTAATTTGAACGAGTTAGTGATAAAACGGAGAATAAAATAAGAGAGCATATGTAAAAATACATACCAACCAAGAAGATTTTGCAATAATAAGTTTACCACTTATTAGAAGATCATAAGTACGTAATTTAGGTCTCCTTCTTCAAATTTTTTATTTTTTTATTTTTTTATGAACACTGGTCATCTAACTTATCCAAATGGCCCTTGTCCTGTGATACAAGAAATGATTATAACTTTGGTTTTAAAATCAAGCTATCACATTGATCCCATTTTTCAATAACATGGACCAATCGGCAGCCAATAATATATAATTATTTTGCCGACAGTACTAATATACAAATGGAAGGGCCATGCCAGATCAGTTATAGGGTTAGCATCCAACGACCAGAATCAACCCAACTTAATCATGACCAGTGAAAATTCATGATAAAGGTCTTGTGAAACCAATAACACCTAATCTAATCATGCATATCTCCTTTCTTGTTTGTTTATTTGTTTTTGGTGTTTAATTTCTCTTTTGCTTTTTGGTCTGCCAATTGAAGCACAAAAATAAAATGTGACTTAGCTCTATAGCCCTATAGGCCTATGGTATTATGCATGCACATTGCACACAAAACAAACATTACCATGTAATGTATTTCTCGTGACATATATAATTAAATATATGATTACCTCTTGGACAAGATCATCCCAAGCATCCTGAAAGTGGGTCCCAAAGAGAAGGCCTGGGCCACTTTCGTCAGTGGGGTCCACTGTGGTCCTACCCAAGCAGACAAGAAACATGGAGCCTCCCTTCTTGAGCTCCTTGGCTCTGGACCTGAGAAAGCTTGCCAAGTCTGTCTGGAACTGCTTCTTGTAGGCAATAGCTGTGCTCTCATTTGCCCCATGAATAAACACCCTTCCTTTGTTGTAGGCTGCTGATCTCTTGTCCAGCACACTCTCTGGAACCTGGGTCCCCATATATAAGAGATTTAACAATTATCATATTATTGCTAATATTATCGATGTCTAAGTTTTGATTTTATACAAACGATATTAAAAAAGAGAAAACCGTTCTTAAAACTTTTGGGTATAAAAATACATATTGTTAATTATTTGAACTACAAACGCTTTATATGTTCATCCAAGTGTATTTTGAATTTTAACCACACAACAAGATTGTTTTATGGCTGTTGAAAATCCCAAGCATGTTGCAAAAAAGCATGCATCATGAGCCATGCGTAAATTCTTCAAGACATTTTGACCAGGCTCACTCTCCTTTTTTTTGTTCGTTTTGGTTCAACTTATTTGACTTTTTAGTCGTTTCCTTGAACGTAGTTTCGCTTTCAGTTACTGGCTACTTTTTTTATGGTCGAACAGTTACTAGCTACTTTTTTATTTTTATACAGCAGTTACTAGTTACTTGAGCACTCAGGAAAAGTATTAGCTAGGTAAATTGGACTTGAATGAAATGATTCAGAAGCTTTTGCTTCTAATTAAATATAAGAAGCCATGATTAGTTTTATCTTATCTTTGTAAACTTAAGTAGCCAATCTAGCTAGCTCTAGATGATTAAGGTTTGAACACAAAGTTTACTTTAAAAATAATAATAATTAAATTTATTTTTACAATGGTTAGGATAAGGTAATAATATTTGATGAAGCGTACAAACTCAAATGTGTGTTGAATAAGATAGCAATCACGGTAAAAATAAAGAATCTGAAATGAGAATGAGTAAGTAAGCAGTTGAGCAATGTAATTTACCATATTATTCTTAGTTTTTATATATATTACTAAAATCGTATAAAGTAATTAGATAACTAATAGAGTTGAATGACATACAAACAAAAGGTTTCCCTTAGTATACTATCGACATATATCGTAACGTTTAGCCATTGTCTAGCATCAAGACATTTTTTTTTTTTTTAAAACTATATTATCTACACTAAGGGAAATGAGGGTGAGCTTAACTTCACAATATACTAGCAATAATGTGGTTCAACTTCTCCTTTGATAAGAATCGAATCTAAAACCTCTCACTTACAAGTGAAGAGGAATATTACTACACATCTCACTTTCAAAGATGACATTTGAAAAGGACGAACATAAAACATAATTGTCTTTCATATGACAAGTTCCTTTTAACCTCGAGACCATAATTCATGGCATCAACTTTTTTGACCTATTCAAAACCAGCAAGAAAAACGTATACTTTTCCTTCTTTCTTCGCCTTCTTTTGAGTATTTGTTTGCATCAGCGGGGATATGTGGCATAGTTTCCTTGGATACAAACAAGTATTAATTGGTTTTGCATATTTGTCATCACCAACTTAAAATTTTGTACATACTATATTATTCTCTTAAAAAATCCCATGTAATTAGGTAACTAACTAAGATTATTAACTACTTTACTTAATTACCTGAGAGAGCCAATGCAAGGAGAACGCCGAGTGAAAAAGGTCAACGGACCTCGATGGGAAGAGCCGCCGGTAAAATGAACCTGGGACGGCAGCAGCAAAGTAGGAGCGGTGGTTGTCAGCGGCAAGCGTTTCCTCCATGCTGCCGCCGTGGTTGGCCATAGGAGGGATGAGCTGGAACAGCGTGTTGAAGTCATTGCTGGGGAGATCAGAGAAAAATGCCGAGAACTCAGGGGGGTCATATCCCAAGGCCTCATAGCGCTTGGTCATGTGTTCGATGATCACATCTATTATGTAGATAGTGTTGCTTCCGCTTGAGCATCCAAGATCCACAGCCACAAATGGCACTTCTGGAGAGCTCAGTCGCACACTGTCTAGGGTTTCTTTTAGCAGGTGAAGCATAGATCTTGCATGTATGGCCTGAAAATTTAATTAAAACACAATTATTTGGATAGTATTAAATATTGAAACATATTAAGTGCTAAATTCATAAAATAAAAAAAAAATTAGTTTAATGAACTAGCTATTACCTGGGCTTGGGAATTGTTGGCATAGCTGGACTCTCCTTTGCCTCCTTTCATGCTAAATATCTTCTCGAGCTTTATACTAGAAACTACGACGTTGTCTCCCTTGGGAGCCATAAGAAATTAAGAATATGATGAGTGAGAAGTAGAATTGCTGTTTAAGATTACAAGAGTATTTTGAGGGTAAAGGGCGGAGTTGGTAAATGGTGGAGTATATATAGAGGGAGGAGGAGAGAATCAGAGAGAAATGGAGTTGTTTTTTAGAAGAGTGACAATAAAGTATGATGATATAGTAGTGCATTTTGGAGTGGCATGATGGCAAGCTAGCTCTTTTAATTGTGTTCCCTAAAGAATATTTCATGTGCACCAAATTTTTAAAAATACTGAGTAATATTTATGGGCTTAATCAAATTTTAGTTTTCTTTTGTGTAGTTAATTAAAGAAAAATTAATCTTATGCCTTAAATATTAACAAAAACAAAGACCGTGACCAAATTGATAAATAAAACCACATGGAAAGAAAGTTAAACATTTTGTCAAGGCATGACCTAATCTAAAACATAGAGTATCTCCAACAAACCTGATTATTTTAACCTAAAAACTCTCAAAATCAAACTTTCAACTACCTAGCTATCCCAAATGCTAAAGTCACTTGATGAATAGTTCCTAGCTAAATCTAATTAAGCAACATGAAGAAAGAATTTAGTTGAAAGTTAAACTTAAATACTGTAAAATTGACTTCACTTTGACATTTTATCTCCTTTTGGCCCTCTGCAAGCCGACTTCCTCCGTCCCTTTCCTCCTCTAAACTTGATCGACAAACATTCTGTTCAGATCTATTCCGACCTCATATTAGAGAGCAGAATATTTGAAACCCTAGAATTTCCCTCGAATCGAGCAGAAAGATGATTTCTCTTTCTTCTACTTCTGCTAGGGTTCAGTACTAGCTAGTATGCCCAACTGTGTTGGTCTGAGCAAAATTAGGTTCGTGGTAGTTGAGTTCATTTTCTTATTATCTTTTTTTTCAAATATAATAAAATATTTAGCACTTGAGTCACTTTCATGCTAAACTAACGAAATTATCCTGAAACATAATCGAATTAAATCAGAGTTAAATTGTAATTGACTAAAATTCTCTATATAATCATTTTTAATGTCAAAAACAACTAATCACTCATTAATCTTTACCCTAATCACTTGATGGTTTTTAATTGTAATTTCGTGACTATTTGATAAAGAAATTGAGTCTAACAAAAATTTTAACTTTTCTATAAATAAATGAATAAAAATATTAAAGTAAAAGGTGAGATATACAAAGATGAAAAAAGGAAAAAAAAAAACAAAAACAAAAACTAACCTGGGATTCGGAATTGTTGGCAGGGTTGGCCTCTCCTTTGCCTTTGTTCAAGTTCTGAACCTTCATATCAGAAACAACTTGGTGTCCACTGGAAGCAATAGTTGTATTCTGAACCTTCATATCAGAAACAACTTGGTGTCCACTGGAAGCAATAGTTGTATGGTTCGGGGAAGAAAAAACCCTATTGTTCAATGTGCAGAGACAATGTCAATAAAAAAAAGATGGAAAAAAATGCAGAGACAATGAGAACTGCTATTACATTTAATTTATACATATATATGTGGTAAATATATACAAGCTTACTCTCAGAAAACTATTCGCGTGACTAGTGGTTTGAGAGCCAAGATAATTGCGACCGGTCAGAAAATTAAAGACTGAACTAATTAGTTAACTATTTTTAATAATTGCGACCGGTCAGAAAATTAAAGACTGAACTAATTAGTTAACTATTTTTAATAATAGTGAAATAAAAATAACTCAATCTGCAAGGGGAGCCAGAAAGCGTGGTGGTAGATTTTTGAGCAGTTTCTTAAATATCTAGAGGTTTCAATGCTGAATAAGTACAACATTAATTTCTTTCCAAGTTTGTAAGATCTAAATCCCACAGTTACCAAATATAAAGGAGTTCTTGATGCAGATCGGGGACACATATGGTGGTAACGTTAACTGACAAAGTTTCTGGAAGCAAGGAAAGAAAAGAAAACTGACAAAACAGTTGAATGAGCCATTGCCGAGTGCTTCTATTTTAATCCAATAAAACCTCTATTTCTACCCAGAAAATTTAAAAAATTCTTATTTTTTCCGTTATGCCAATTTGGTCTTTGTCAGTCTAATGCTCAAGGTAACTTTATTTTTATGACGTAACACTTAATCAGCCCATATTGTGCTTTCAATGCGTCACACTGATGAATTGAACCAAATGCTATATGGGGGACACTCTATTTTTTCACACAATTTATAGGGATCACTCCATCTATATTTCAATTCATCAATTCATAAATCATCTTTGCAAAAAATTAGATAAATCCAAAACTTTTAAGACATTCATTTTTAGTTAAAAATGGACATATATGTTTTTGCAACAAAACACTAAAATGACTGTCATTTAATCCAGCGGTCATTTGATTTCAAATGTGGTGATTTTTGGTAGACATGATCTTTGATATAAGACCTAAAAGATAAATGTTTGGATCATTGAAATAGATTACGAAGTGTGCCCTATAAAGTGGGTGTCAAAATGTGTGTAAAAAATTAAAAGCTTCTTTCCGAGCTTCCGTGTTTGCAGGCAATGCATGTGGAGAAAGCATGAGTTGGTTCGAAAACATGAATTTTCTGGGTTGATCTCAGTCAAATCTTTAACTGCTGGTTGAGTGATTGAAGCTTTAAGACTACAAAAACATGGCATTCACTACCTCTTATAAATGCTCTAAAAAAAACTATAAACACACGCACAACATGGTCTGAGACTTTCAATACCTTTGAGAAAGCCAGAAAAGCAAGTTCCAAAATTTGAACAAACACTCCAAAGGGCCCTGCAGAAGTGGGCGCAAAAGCAAATGCCTTAACCATGCCATTCCCTAATAGTGGCGTGTGGTGTGTGGTGTGTGGTGTGTGGTGGCTGAGGTGGGAGGTGGGTGGGTCACTTCTGTTGGGATGAAGAAGCACGCAGGAGAAGTTTGGGGTGGAGAGGGAGATAAAAAATTCTAGGGGGCGGCTCATATTGTTTATGGCATTTATATATATATTTTCCTCCATCAAGTCCTCCACAATCCTCCAGTACACCATTTAATATCCTACAAAATCTATGACTTTCTGAATATATCTAGAATTGCACTTATTTTTCAGAAATAAGTACGATATTCATTGATACAAAAAAGAAATATATCTAGATTTGCAGTAATTTAAAATTTTTTAAAATCTCTTTTTACTACATATAGATTCGTATCGACTGTTTTAAAAAAATTTTAATATCCAAATTGACTAATCTAGGATTCTAATATCTTTTAAAATCCTCCATAATCCTAATTTGTTATATATTTTTCTCTTTATGCAGGCATATATTTATAGTGATATAATCCTTGGCGGGCAAGGAAACTACATTCCTAATCTACTTACAATAGGAAATAAATACTAATCATCTTTGTACAATAGAAAATTGTTGAGGCCCAAAAATGTCACATGCAAGCCTAACTAAGCCTCGAGGCCCAATTATCATACGAACCTCATGCCAATCCCAAATATTTGCGAAGATGCTGAATCAAGAAAGAAATATATTCACAACCGTGCCACACTACGGTAATTCAACTGGATATTTATATAGATCATGTCATGCCCATGCCTATTCATCATGCCAAACTTTATCACATTAACCACTATTTACTCTAAAATTATCCAAAGTCACATGCTTGGGGCTTGTCAAGTGAATTGTGGTGTGGATGGTTATAGAAGTTTATTGGGCCTATGCAGAGTCAAGATTATGGAAAACTTTGAGCTGCTTGGGGCCCAAAAGATCTAAGTCCATAACCTTTGTAGTCCATATAGGCTAGCATTAAGAGCGAACAGACTTAGTTTATCCTTTTTCCTGTCAAGCTAACCAATCCAATTAGGAAGAAATCAAATCCTAGCTCTAAGCTCATGTGAAAGCCTAGCAAGATAGGCATTTAATGAAGATAGAGGCTAACTTTCCCTTCACAACTTACTCAAAAGTTGAAGTCGCAAAAGCCATGAGATGCGCTACCAAAAGTAGCGCTTATGGAAGGCTGACCCGAGAAGGCAACACCTTGGGAATAGAGCATGATGCAAGTTTTACAGGGTGGAAGCGCCTAGCCATCTTACACCGAAATGGAGGGAAGTAGAAATACTAGAGAGAAATGGGAGAAAGAACCAAGCCACAATTAGAGATTTTTGGGGAAGGAATCATTCAACTACAAATATAAGTCAAGAGCTTTAGAGAGGGGATCCCATGATAACATAGAGTCTCAAAAATCGTAGAGGGCACCATCTGCAACCTTAGTATCTTCCATAACCTTCCTCTAAGTATTCCTGCCATAAAAAAAATTAAAAAATAAAAACCTCATTACCACCCTAGGAAACCCGAATTATCCAACCTAGAACACCATACAACTATGCAAACTCTCTCTCTCTTTCATGCTAAATTGATGAACTTCTAGCTTCCACACCACACTTATCTTGATCAAGTCATTATTTGCCTAATCATGTTAGCTTCGAGTCATAGGTCTAACCTAGATATTTCCTAAGACGTGCTAATCCTTTTGAGATATTCTAGGGCTTGGTACAAAATCGAACCAAGGGAGATAATAGTGCTTTGAGAAAGCCCAAGTCCACCTTAACCTAAAAGTCTCCCAACATAAATTGGCAACTCTACTAAGGATATGTCACAATCTTGGTTCAATGGCTCTAAGATCCAGAAGAAACACTACCAGGAGTGGCAACTGCTCAAAGGCAGGCAAGGCTGCTTCCTGACTCTACGAGTCTCAACATAAAGGCCAATACCATGAAAACGAAGAAAACCTGGATGAATATGCCATGCCAAACATCATCGCAACCATCCATGCTTTGGGTGAATCTCAAAATGAGATTGCTGATTTGTGAATGAGTTGAAAAACTCAATCCCAAAGCCAAGCGAGAAAGCCAATGAAAAAGACTGCATGCCTAGGGAAAAGACTACCCAGGAAGAGTCAGCTACTGCTGCAGACATTGTTCCAAAAATCTCTGCCTAGGCGCTAGGTGACTGGCCACCGCCCCGATTAATGTCTAAGTGTTTAAAAATTAAGAAAGGGCACCTAGACTTGCTGAAGTGCCCACCTAGACTGTTGAGGCACCCGCCTAAATTGCTGAGGCACCCGCTTAGCCTGACCAGACCCGCCATTATGCATTTTCTTAAATAAGTTGTAAGTGACTTGTTGCATACTTAAATGAACACACATTATATCCTTGTTCCCTATGTTTTCAATATGTTCCAATACTTCATAATATATATGTCATTCTATTTTGTTGTTTATGATGAAATTATATATATTTTAAGTATAAGCCAACACTTATTTATACAAAATATAATAGATTTACTTAAATCCGTCTAATCGTAGGCGCTAGGCCCCAACCTGCCGCCAAACTAGTGCCCAACGTCTTTTAGAACCTTGGCTGCAGGCAAAGGTTCATAAAAAAATGCCTTTTTTTCACTGAGGAAGACATTATTGCCATGCGAGAAAATGAGTTGCACAGGATTTTAGAGGACTAGAAGTATGTTCCTTAACCACCATACCCAGTCAACCTTCTCCACCTACCATATCCCAATGGATACAAGACTCCCAACCTTTTCCTCTTTGACGGGAGGAAAGAGAGCCCTAATGAATTGTGAAAACCTGAATTTCAAAAATAACTTAGTCAGATGTGACACCTATATATAGTCACCCAACAAGAATTGATTAATGGTTTGATTAACACGAAATTAAAAATGGTAGAAACAACCTCGTAGGTTACTTATCCACGAGACCAACCTAACACCTAGAATCAAGGAAAACAAGACTCTCCAACAAAATCTGATTTTCAAGCAAATCAAGTGAGTGGTAATTCAGTTATCATTTTTATAATCCATTTATTTGCTCAATCTTTCAAATTTTCAGTTACAGTTTACCTTATCTATTAAACTTTCTAAGTAGGACTATTTGCTCTCAAACCAAACAGTAAGGCGTGTTCCAAACAATAAATCCATAGGATTGGCATGAGCAAGAGAGAGTTTAACAAATACGCGAAGAAGGTAAAAGCCGGTAAGAATTCGGTAATTAAAAAACTTGCATTTTGAACAATGAGTAGATTATTTAAATCTAATTCAACTACTCAGTTATCATTTTTATAATCCATTTATTTGCTCAATCTTTCAATTTTTCAGTTACAGTTTACCTTATCTATTAAACTTTCTAAGTAGGACTATTTGCTCTCAAACCAAACAGTAAGGTGTGTTCCAAACAATAAGTCCATAGGATTGGCATGAGCAGGAGAGAGTTTAACAAATACGCGAAGAAGGTAAAAGCCGGTAAGAATTCTGTAATTAAAAAACTTGCATTTTGAACAATGAGTAGATTATTTAAATCTAATTCAACTACTCAGTTATCATTTTTATAATCCATTTATTTGCTCAATCTTTCAAATTTTCAGTTACAGTTTACCTTATCTATTAAACTTTCTAAGTAGGACTATTTGCTCTCAAACCAAACAGTAAGGCGTGTTCCAAACAATAAGTCCATAGGATTGGCATGAGCAGGAGAGAGTTTAACAAATACGTGAAGAAGGTAAAAGCCGGTAAGAATTCTGTAATTAAAAAACTTGCATTTTGAACAATGAGTAGATTATTTAAATCTAATTCAACTACCAGCACCAACTCTAGGTCCACTTTGAGTAGGATTCCAAACATAGTAAATGAGGAACAAAAATTAGAATTTCAAACAAATGAAAGTCTCGATTTTGAAGCTTGGAACATCACCAAAATATCTAGTAAAAATATTTACAAAAAGAAATGGTCAGTAGTTCTTTCAGAAGTGAACATCATGTTAAAACAGTCGAAAAGGCTTATGCTCTCAGTAAAGAACATGAGACTTGTCAATTATTTACACCAGAACAAATCAGAACCCATATAAAAGATGGTGACAATTATATTCACATAGGTCTAGTTCAGATTGCAGTCAAACCCTTAACAAGAAGAGGCCTCAATACCTTTATTTTGTTATGTCTTCGAGATGCAAGATTCATTAACTTCAGTGATAGCATTCTTGGAATGATCGAGTCAAGCCTTTACAATGGGCTAGTACATTTCGATTGCTTCCCAGATCTCACAATAAGTCTTTCGAATCCTTACATGCTGAAAGCACTCACATTAAACATAAAAACTTCAGGATACCAAGTCCTTGAAGGAGTCTAGCCATTAACCTTAATCTTTAGAGTTTATTACAAAGTTACAGGAACAAACATGAATTTCCAAGCCTTAGTCAAAAGTCCTAGAGACCACACACTCTTAATACAAACTAATCAAGAAAATACCAACATCAAAATACCCAAAACTATCAAATGGTCAGATATCAGTCTACCTGTTTTTGATGAATGAATTGGAAGGGGAGTCCCAGATACAATTAACACATTACTTTTCATAATCATAGAACATTTCATAGGAACACCTAGCAATGTCATCTCAAGAATTCATGACCAACTTAGTAACTTAAGATGTCCAACCCTAAGCAATTTTAGATGGAACAAAGATGTTTTCATATCTAGAGTCATGCTTAGAGAAGATAGTAATCAACCATTTTGGAAAGAAAAAATTGTTAATGGTTTACCAAACTTGTTTGCTTATAAAATCAGACAAGTTTTAGTCAATGAAGAAGGTATCATACCATATAATGCTCTTGCTTATGGAAATATTCTTAATATTATCCAGAATGAATGATTAAAAATGTGTATTGATATGAAAATTACAAAACAGGTCAACAAAGACAAGTCAATAGCTAAATACGAATTAGGAACATTTTGTGAACCATATGGCTTACCCCCTATTGCTCCATCCAACAACAAGAAAAAAATCAGAAACCTACAATAGGCACCCGAGTAAGAGATACCCCAAATACAACAAATATAAATTCAAACACAAGAATTTTGAAAAAGCAAATTTTACGAAAAAAAACCCAAATTCAACAAGTGGAGCAAAAAGCCCTCGGGGAAATTCCAATAAAAAAACCAAGCCCAAAAAGGAAATTGTCACAAATGTGGCAAATTCAGTCACTATGCAAACAATTGTAGAGTCAAGAAAACAATCAACCAGTGAAAGATCTCCGAAGAAGAGAAAACCTAGTTAATCCAAGTACTAGGATTAAGAGACGCAGACCATAGTCAATCCAAAGATGATTTAGAATCCAATTCATCTTCTCCCAGTCACTCCTCAAGTAGCCTTTCATTCCCTGACATCAAGATAGGATGCACAAATACTTGTTGTAAGAGAATTTCAGTACTCAATAAACAAAAAGAACAAGAAGATCTTCTTATCAAGTTAATCAGTAAAGTAGATAACCCTGAGTTAAAATCATTTTACTTAAGAGTTTAGTCTCTTAAGAAGAAGCCAATACTAGTCAACCACAAGTAACCCCAAAAATATATCTTAGTACAACCCTGGAAAGGTTCAGTAAAACTAAAAAAGAAATTACAGCCAATGATTTACAAAGAGAAGTCAATAAAATCAAAGAAGAAATTAAGTTTCTAAAATCAGAAAACCTACAAATTCGTTCACACCTCAGTAGCATTCAAACACTAAGAATTTCTTAAGAACAATGAAATCCAATCCCCATCAGACACAAATAATTCTTCATCCAATCAAGAATTAGAATCCAACCCTAAAGAAAATTCAACACATAATGTAGTGTTAGGATTATTACAAAAGATCATAATCCTGAAGTGGTATTCTAAAGTAAAAATAATAATTGAGGATTTTAAGTTAGAAACAATTGCCTTGATCGATTCAGGTGCATATTTAAAATGTATACAGGAAGGTTGAGTTCCTACTAAATATTTCCATAAATCAACAGAAATCCTTAGTGTAGCAAACCAATCACCAATGCAATTAAAATGAAATTCCAAAAGCACATGTTTGTCAGAACAATGTTTGTTTTAAAACACCATTTGTCCTGATAACAAACATATCAGACCCAGTTATCTTAGGGCTATCCTTCGTAGCTCTATTATATCCTTTCAAAGTACACCACAATCGCATAACCACAAAAATGCAAGGACAAAAAAAATCACATTTGAGTTCTGTACATAAGCATATCTCAAAAAATTAAGACAATTTCAAAAAGATAGTATCTCGAAAACCATCAATCTAGTTACCAAAAAATCACAACAAATTAATTTCTTAAAGGAAGAAATTAATTACAAAAAATTAAAGAACAACTAACAAACAAATCTTTGTTACAAACCATTGATAACTTTCAAAAGAAACTTGTTAAGGAAATTTGTTCTAATATTCCCAACGCTTTCTGGCATAGAAAGCAACACATTGTTAAACTTCCTTACAATAAGGAATTTGGTAAAAAGAAAATACCAACAAAAACCCAGCCAATTCAAATGAGTCAAGAAGTTTGCAAAATAGAAATTCAAGAACTTCTCAATAAAGGAACAATCAGAAAAAGTAAATCGTCATGGTCTTGCCCTACTTTCTATGTGCAAAATAATGTTGAATTAGAAGAGGAACACCTAGGTTAGCCATTAATTACAAACCTCTTAATGAAGTCTTGAAATGGATACGGTATTCAATTCCCAACAAGAGAGATTTAATTAAGAGAATCAGTTAAGCATAAAGCTTCTCAAAATTTGACATGAAGTCTGGATATTGGCAGATTCAAATTCATGAGGAGGATAAATACAAAACAACATTTGTCACTCCTTTTGGTCATTATGAATGGAATGTAATGTCATTCGGTGTTAAGAATGCACCCAATAAGTTTCAGAATATCAAGAATGAAATATTTAATCAATACAGTCATTTCTCAATTGTTTACATTGATGATGTTCTCATTTATTCCAAATCAATAGATGAGCATTGGAAACACTTAAATATGTTTGCTAGGATAATTAAGTCAAATGAATTAGTTGTCTCAGCAACCAAAATTAAGTTATTCCATACCAAAATTAGATTTTTAGGATACAATATCCACCAGTCAACCATTCAGCCAATAGATAGACTAATTCAATTTGCATATAAGTTCCTAGATGAAATCACTGACAAAACCCAATTATAGAGATTTCTAGGATCTTTAAATTATGTTGCAATGCAAACCTTTATTTGATCGTCTAAAAGAAAATCCTTCATCATGGTCCAATACTCATACTTCCATAGTCAAACAAATCAAGTCACATGTTAAGACATTGGCCTGTCTTGGCATTCCAAGTCCTAATTCATTTAAAATTGTTGAAACTGATGCCTTTGAAATTGGTTATGGAGGTATTCTTAGTCAATTTCTTCCGAATCTCCTGAACAAATTGTTTGTTCCCATTAAGGAGTGTGGAATCCAGCACAAAGTAATTATAGTACTATTAAGAAAGAAATATTATCTATAGTATTATGCATCAGTGAATTCCAAGATGATTTATTAAATCAAAAGTTTTTAATCAGTGTCAATTGCAAATCTGCAAAGCATGTTTTACAAAAAGACGTTCAAAACATTGCAAATCTAACAATTAGTTTACTAACGATTGAATCAACAAACAAGAAATTAACTGGTGAAAAAGATATTGGTACATTTGAGAATTTAAATTGTTTACAATTTGATTTTCCAAATGGGGTTCATATCTAGGGTTGAACAAACCATGGAACCAATTGTGGTAAATGAATAAAAATAATGAAAATATTCATAATGAAAGTAATGAATTCAAAATAATAATGCAGATATAATTTGAAAATAAGTTTTATTGAAAACTTACAATGAGACTTACAATTAGCTTATTGACGATTGAGTCAGCAAATAAGAAATTGATTGGTGAAAAAAATATTAGTCCACACAGGCATCCTTAACATTTGAGAATTTAAATTATTTACAATATGATTTTCCTTGAGCACAGTATGAACTCAAAGAAATTTTGACTGAGATTATATGTAGAAATTAACTTGACTTCTTTTTCTCCTGAGTCCTCCTTTTATAAACTTGGAAAGAAGACTTGGATGATTGATTGCTTTATTGTTGAATCACGGGATGGATGATGACTTGCTTTTACTGTTGATGAATAGTAAACTTGTTGGAATAACTGCTACTTTTACTATGGAATGTGCAGATGACTGAATGATTCCTTGCTATGTCTGAATTAGTGATGAGAACTTTGTCTGAATGCTTCACATGGCGACCTTGGAAAGATGACTGAATTTTCACATGGTAATTATCATAGTGTTCACATGATGACATGATAATTGAATTTTTACATGGCTTTATGCAAATGGGTCTTGAAGTCGGTCGTTATAGCTATTTGGCTTTTTGGATCAGATGGTTGTTGTGAGGATTCATCCGAAGATTCTGAGTTTGAAACTTCTTCATCTTCAGTGTGGAGCATCGTTGCTTTTACAAGTAATTGTTGAGCTAAATCTTGGAGCTAGATAGCTTTGTCCTTACTCTTTGTGCTTGTTAACTTGGGTGACTTCACTGTTCCTTTGAGGGATGAGGATGGACTAATGTTCGATAATGATTGTGCCGAAATGATTGGCAACAATGGCTGTGTTGGAATGACTAGAGGTGGAGTAATGGGAAATTCAGAAAGGACCTGACTGATGACCTTCTGATGATTGAATTTATCCCACCATTTTAATGATCTTACTCTATTGACTTCACCGATTTCAACTTCAAGATCCATAGGACTTTGTATTTGGCCGTGAATATTGGGAGAAGTGTAATTCTGTAGTTGAATCTGCTTCTGTCAATTTTTTGTTGAAAACTGATGGAGAATACCTGCATAAGGTCTAGGAGACTGGCTGTTGGGCCATGATTGACCACCATTATGGGAACCATGCAGGAAAATTTAACTTAAAACTCTTGTCAAAATTAATGAACCATGAATAATTGAAGTCTTTTGTCTGATGGAGGAAGATGTTAGTCCATGCATCAATGTAATCAAAATAATTATAGTGAATATTGGGTAACTGGATATATTGGGTGTGAAGAGGTTTCGTTTTGTAAAGGGGGATTCCCCAATTTGACTCGGTTAGGAATTGGCCAATGTAAAGAGCATGGTATAGGATTTTGTTTTCATGGGTTTTATTATAAAGTGGTTTGATGGAAATGGACTCTGTTTGACTGAGAATGGCTTGATAGAATTTCAATGTTTTGTATGACTCTGTAAGGTGATAATGAAAATTGGGTGGAAAGATAGCTTTGACTAATTTTTCTGGTGTTTGTTCTTGGCTGAGATTGAAAAGGATATTGAAAAGATATTCACTGGGATTTTTCTTGACATATGGAGATGTTTTGGTACAACTGACTGGTTAGGATGAAGGCGATGATTAGTATGTTGGAATTGAATATGGATCACATTGGCTAACTAGGGCTGTCTGGTAATTAGGACGAGGTGACTGGTAATTTGGTCTAAGGTTTCCTATTGTGGAACCTAAGGGAATGAAACGATTGGTAATGGCTAGGGCCGATGCAAAATCTGGGTTTGATTCTTGTTTTACTGGTGGTGGTGGTAGGGAGGCTAAAATCCTTCTTTGATCAAGTTTTTATATATATATATATATATATATATGTATGTATGTACATTGTGTGTGGGCCTAATATATCGTCGAATGGAATAAATTTATTTATTTTGGGTTCGTATTATTATAAATAGATTTTCCTAACTCACTGTATTACATTACAAAGTTTTGGTTTTAAATATTTACTCTTAATTTATCTGTTTATAATTAGAGTATTTGGGATAATACATAAACCATGTTGTGAAGCTGGAGGTGGCTTCGTGAACTTTCCCTTCGTCCTACTTGGTGTACACCTCCCTACATGTTATTACCGACTTCAAAATATCCTTTTGTATTTTATTAATATTTATACTTAGTTAGGGGAAACATTCAGGTGTGTTAGTCATGAGTCAATATTAGGAAAAAAAAAGGGAATGTAAATAGTAGGAGTCCTTTTTTAAGTAGGTTGTTTATAAGCTTTATTTAGTTTCCTAGTTGAACACTGATATATATATATATATATATATATATATATATATTTCTAAAGAAGCAATACAATTAATTGATTCCCGTAAAAGTTCTATTTGGTATCAAGAGCCAGAGTGGCCGAAACCCTAGTTTTTCCGCTGTGCTTGGTTGACTGTTTTTTTTGCAAATCTTTTGCAGAAAACAGTGGTGCAGTTTTTCTGCAATCTTGCTGCGTGTGCAGCAGTGGGTGGTGCAGAAAAGTGCAGTTTTTCTGTGCAGCAGTGGGTAGTGCAGTTTTTCTGCAATCTTGCTGCGTGTGCAGCAGTGTGGGTGGTGCAGTTTTTTCTGCAAATCTTCTGCAGCAAACAGTGTTGCTGTGTGTGTGTAGTCTTGCTGCGTGTGCAGCAGTGTGGGTGTGCTGTGTTTTCTGCAGTGTTGCCGTGTATGTGTGGTAGTGCTGCGTGTGTGGCAGTGTGGTGAATCATCAGTATCAGTCTTGCTTTGTTTTTTTTTTTTGGGTAAGGTCGAATGGCATTAGAAGGAGGCAGTGACATGTTGAAGTTAGAGGGCAATAACTCAACCAATAATCCAGTATTGAATCCGGTCGTTATTCAGAGTGATGCGTCTACTGTAC
Organism: Pyrus communis; assembly: GCF_963583255.1. Lineage (NCBI taxonomy): Eukaryota > Viridiplantae > Streptophyta > Magnoliopsida > Rosales > Rosaceae > Pyrus > Pyrus communis. Next base: position 9,107,153 of record NC_084810.1, read on the forward strand.
CAAACACCGTGAAATTAAATGGATCAAATTATCCTCTTTGGTCCAAAGTTTTGGAGATGCACATCGCTGGACGCGGTAGGAAGGGCTTTGTGACTGGGAGTACCAAGGAGCCTGCTAAGAATAGTGCTGAGTATGAGACGTGGGAGACAGGGAATGCAATAGTAAAAGGGTGGTTGATCAATTCCATGGAACCTGCTATCATGGGATTTTTTATTCACCTGCGTACCGCTAAAGAAATTTGGGAAGAGGTGGCTCGGACCTATTATGATGGCTCAGATATTTCTCAGATTTATGAATTGAAGGTTAAATTGTTCAGACTTCGTCAAGAGGGTCGGCCAGTTGGCGTGTATTATGATGATCTCAAGTCCGTTTGGCAGGAGTTAGATCAACGGAGACCAATCAAGATGGAATGTGTTGTGGATCTCAAGACACTTCGAGAAGAACATCAAATTGATCGTGTGTATGCTTTTTTGGCGGGTTTGGATGATGTGTTTGATAAAGTGCCTAGTGATATTTTACGTACTCAGCCCCTACCATCTGTTGAGGAGGTGTTTTCTGTTGTTCAGCGTGAAGCTCAACGACATGCTACTATGATGGGTGGAAATAACAATCACGGAGGGTTGCCTTCCATGGCCATGATCTCTCGGCCAGTTGGTGCTTCTCGTCTTAGTAATTCTTCTACTCAATCTTTAAATTCTCGTCCCTTCAACCGAGAAAATAAAGATGATTTGAAGTGTACTTTCTGTGGACAAACCCGTCATACCGAAGATACATGTTTTACTAAGCATGGGGTGCCTGATTGGTTTCCAGAGTTAAAGAAAAAATTGCGTGCCAAGGAGCATAAAGTAGCCGGGTCCAGTGGAGGTCGTGTCTCCCTTGCTACGGCTACACCAACAGTCCAGGAAGCCGTGCCTAGGCCAAGTGACTCTAGTCAAAATTTGTTGACTCGTACTCGAGGTGACTCGTCTTCCGACACAGGTACCGTGGGACGTGTTCTCTTAGCCTCCGAAATTCAACACCATACAGGTTGGATTCTGGACTCTGGGGCAACTGATCATATGACATATGATAAAAATATGTTTCAATACATGACTACATCTCACAGAAAAAATATATCAACTGCCAATGGTACTTTGGCACCCGTGTGTGGTGCCGGCACTGTGCATCTCACCCCGTCACTTCCCTTACATCATTGCTTGCTTGTTCCTTCTTTATCCCATCACTTGTTGTCCATACCACAGGTTACTGAACAATTGGATTATGTTGTTCTAATGTATCCGTCCTTTTGTTTACTTCAGGATATTCAGACCAAGGAGATAATTGGGCGTGGCACTAAGAGAGAGGGGTTGTACTATGTGGACGACATTGTTTCTGGCAGAGTTAATGCAGTTCGAGCGTCCCGGTCTAGTAATTTACAAGAAGTGTGGTTGTTGCATCGTCGGTTAGGGCATGCATCTTTTGGGTATTTACGGCATATGTTGCCTAGTCTATTTAGTGGAATAAATGAATCAGACTTACATTGTGAAGTATGTATTCTTGCTAAAAGCCATCGTGCTTCGTTTCCTCCTAGTATGAATAAAAAAGCTTTACCATTTGAACTTGTGCACTCGAATGTTTGGGGACCCTCCCCTGTTGTTACTTCTTCTGGGATTAAGTGGTTTGTTACGTTTGTGGATGATTGCACTCGTATGACGTGGTTGTATGTGTTAAAAAATAAAAGTGATGTTGGTATAGTATTTCGATTTTTTTCTCAGATGATTCGGACACAATACTTGTTTGTGATTAAAGTTCTCCGTTCTGATAATGGGGGTGAGTATATTAATTGTGAGTTGTCAGAGTTTCTATGTGATCAAGGCATTCTCCATGAAACAACCTGTCCTTATACTCCACAGAAAAATGGGCTGGCTGAACGGAAAAATCGCCATATCTTAGAAACGGCACGTGCTCTCCTTCTGGGCGCATCGATTCCTAAGAGTTTTTGGCCTGAAGCAGTTACTTATGCCGTCTACGTGATTAATCGTATGCCATCTCGGGTGGTTGATTTTCGCACTCCTCTTCAAGCCCTCACTCACCATGCTCCAGTGGTGTCTACTCATACTCTCACCCCCCCGGGTATTTGGGTGTGTGGCTTATGTGCATATTCAGAAAATTCATCGCACTAAGTTGGATCCATGTGCCCTCCGATGTGTGTTTGTTGGTTTCTCATCTCACCAAAAAAGATATAAATGTTATCACCCTGAGACTCGCCATATGTATGTTACCATGGATGTGACCTTTTCTGAATCGGAGTATTTTTATGCTCCCGTATCTTCATCTTCAGATCACCAGGGGGAGAGTTGTAGTGGTGATCTAGAATGGTTGGACTTGGGAGGGAACACTGTAGCTGATGCCGTGCATAATGAGGCAGTGATCATAGATGCCGTGCTGATAATGGGGCTGGAATGCCACGGCAGATTGTTGCTGAGAGCGGTATGCAATCAGGAGTGATTGCAGCCGAGAGTGATCTGCAGTCAGGGCAGGTTGTTGACAAGTCTGCGGACGTAACCCCCTCTCTCTCTAGCTCCACAGTGCTGCCCAATGAATCTTCTCTGGATATACCTGAGGTAAGTATTGTGGATGATTATGTAACTAACGTGAGTAATGATGTAAATGCATATAAGCTGCCACCGAGAGAAAATCGGGGTGTGCCACTTGACAGGTTTTCTCCGGAAGGCAAAGTGAAGTATCCAATAGCCAACTATGTCTCCTGCAATGGTCTTGCACCAGAACGCAGGACCTTGGTGGACAATATGGAGGCTATTCGAGTACCAACCCGTGTGGAGGAGGCTCTAAAGGATCCAAAGTGGGCAAAAGCAATGGATGAAGAAATGTTGGCATTACAGAAGAATAATACCTGAGAGGTGATGTCCTTACCAAAAGGAAAAAAAATAGTTGGATGTCGGTGGGTGTTTACTGTCAAATACAAAGCCGATGGATCATTAAACAGGTACAAAGCAAGGTTGGTAGCTAAGGGATACACCCAAACATATGGTGTAGATTATCAAGAAACGTTCTCTCCAGTTGCCAAGATGAATACGGTACGCGTTCTGATATCTTTAGCTGCTAATATGGACTGGCCATCAAAACAGTTTGATGTGAAAAATGCTTTCCTCCATGGGAACTTGGAGGAAGAAGTATATATGGATTTTCCTCCTGGATACAGTGCTGGCAGAAATACCGGAGTATGTCGGTTGCGTAAGTCTCTTTATGGGCTTAAGCAATCGCCTCGTGCATGGTTTGATGGGTTTACTCGAGTTATGAAAAAGATTGGGTATTATCAGAGTCATTCTGATCATACATTGTTTGTCAAACAGAGGCATGGAAAAGTGACAGCTTTAATCATTTATGTAGATGACATGATTATTATTGGAGATGATTTTGATGAGATTTCAAGGTTGGAGAAAAATCTTGCGGCTGAGTTTGAAATGAAGAACCTAGGGGATTTGAAGTATTTTCTTGGAGTCGAAGTTGCTCGATCTTCGAAAGGTATTTTCTTGTCACAACGTAAGTATGTTTTGGATTTGTTAAAAGAAACTGGTATGCTGGGATGTAAGCTAGTAGATACTCCTATTGTTGAAAAACACCATCTATGTTTAGATCCGAATCAGAAATCTGTTGATAAGGGAAGATATCAGAGACTTGTAGGGAGACTAATTTATTTGGCTCATACACGTCCTGATATTGCTTATGCAGTGAGTGTAGTAAGTCAATTTATGCATTCACCGAGTGTAGATCATATGGCTGTTGTTATGCGCATCTTAGCATATTTGAAGTCTGCACCTGGGAAAGGAGTTTTATATCGGAAGCATGGACATTTGAGGGTTGAAGGGTTCATAGATGCTGATTGGGCAGGAAGTGTGGGTGACCGACGGTCTGCTTCAGGATATTTTACTTTTGTAGGAGGAAATTTGGTTACATGGAGAAGTAAAAAACAGAAGGTAGTATCAAGATCCTCAGCTGAGGCTGAGTATCGAGGGATGGCTCACGACATTTGTGAGATTCTCTAGCTTCGAAAACTCCTTGAGGGGCTTGGGTTCAAGCCAAAGGAGACCATGAGACTATACTGTGATAATAAGTCAGCGAGAGATATAGCTGATAATCCGGTACAGCATGATAGGACAAAACATGTGGAAGTTGATCGACATTTTATTAAAGAGAAACTTGAAAGGAAGATTGTGTCAATGCCTTTTGTGAATACGGAGGAGCAACTTGCAGATGTTCTAACTCATGCAGTATGTAGTCGAAAGTTTGATGACTCACTTGTCAAGTTGGGCATGTGTGATATCTATGCACCAACTTGAGGGGGAGTGTTAGTCATGAGTCAATATTAGGAAAAAAAAAGGGAATGTAAATAGTAGGAGTCCTTTTTTAAGTAGGTTGTTTATAAGCTTTATTTAGTTTCCTAGTTGAACACTGATTGTATATATATATATATATATTTCTAAAGAAGCAATACAATTAATTGATTCCCGTAAAAGTTCTATTAGGTGAACCATTCCTTTTACTAGTAGGAATGGATATACAGGACAACTAGAACGAGAGACAATAGTAGAAAAAACAGCTTCGCGATGACATTTTGCGCGACGAAATATTTTTCATCGCATAAGAGGCACTTGCGCGACGAACAAACATATTAGTCGCGTAAAAATGGCAGGAATGGGATTTTTTTTTTATGCGACGAAAGTATTCATAGCACAAGAATACATCTCGTGACGAACACTTACTGTCGTGGCACAAGAAAACGCGGGAAAAAAAAAAAATTTATCGTCAAATGTTTGCGCGACAAAAATTTCCACATATTCGTCGTGCAAAGTTTCACTGAAACAGTCATATGCCTTCCAACCGCTCCCATTTACAGTGCATTTATGACGCACTTTGCTCGACGAATAAACCAATTTGCGTGACGAACCCCTTCGTCGCGCAAAATATTTCGAGTGCTATATAAACACAATTTTAGAATCCTAATTTTCAAAGATTTTGTTGGGAGAAAGCTCTCACGAAAGGAAAGTAGTATTGCGAGTAGAGAAGTACCGACGTAAGCAAGTGCCCTACTTAGAAGACAAAAGTATGGCTGATGCGTACGCCGAACTTAGGTTTGATATTGGGGGTTTGGTACGGAGGGAATGTTCTGTCGAGTTTGAGTCTTGGAAAAAGGTGCTTGAGGAGTTGAAGAAGTCCATGTTGGAGGAGTTATCAGTAAGTTTGTATTAAGTAATGTATAATTATTTTTGTTAAAAAGTAGTACTTTTTAAAATGAATTGTTATTAGCACTCCAAAAATCTCATTCTACACTCCAAACTTTCTATATTTGGAAAGAAAAATACACTTGTGAGGAGTGTAGAATGAGATTTTTGGAGTGCCAATAACACTTCCTTTTTTAAATTACTAATTTATTGTTATTGGCATTAATGTAGGTTCATTAGGATGTTGATGAAATCGATGAGAAGCAGCGGAAGTATCTAGATGACCTTTTCAAGAAGCATTTCCAACAGTGGAAGTTTGATGTGCTGCGGGATGCGGAGCGAAGTACTGCTGCCCTGGGGGAGGAGGATTAAAGTTGAATTGTTTTTTTTTTTTTTTTTTTTTTTTTTTTTTTTTTTTTGAAATGAAGCATTATATTGAATACTTAAACTCATCCAGAGTTACATATGTCTTGGAAGAAGAGTTCTTGAAGAAGAGTCGTAGGCTCCTCAAACCAAACTAGATTATTACTACTAGACAAAGCAAACTTAGCAAGATGTTGGGAAACCCATTACCTAAACGAGAGGCATGAATAAATTTCACCCTAGAAAAGGTGGAAGCCAGCTGCAACACATCCTCCGCGATCATACCTAGAGCCGATGAATCCGCATAGGTCCCATTAAGAACTGTAATAACCTTCAGAGAATTGCTTTTGACCACGACCCATTGACAACCTTTCAATTGTGCTACCTACAAGCCATACCGCACGGCAAACAACTCCAGGAGCGTTATCGTAGTGACCCCTGGAAACTGTTGCTCCCCTGTAGCCAAAACCCCCCTCTCAGTCCTACAACACTACTTCAACCTCCCTATATTAGTAGGACCTTTCACCGCTTCATCTATATTAACCTTAACCCACCATTGGCTAGGCGGAGACCACCATGGAGTTGGCACTACCCCCACCCTAGTAGGTTCACAATTCGGCGCTTGAAACACTGATAACCAAGACGACACCTTTTGCCACACAACCATAGGTAATGCTTGAGAACCCTTCCACACTCGTGAGTTCCTTTATTGCCAAATGCCCCACATAATCAAACAAGCCAACTCAAAATCCACCTCCTTACTCTCTAGCACCACAACCAGCCAATCCTTAAGTGCCATTTGAATACTCCTGAACAACTGAAGACCAAATGGAGAACTAAACCACACCGCTCTAGCGAACTAACATGTATGTAACACATGTGCTGCAGTTTCCTCCTCCCCTTGGCACACCCCACACGCCATCTCCACTCCCACTCCATTTTTATAGAGATTGATTTTGGTTAGAAGAATATCATGACACACCCTCTAGGTGAAATTCTTAACTTTAGAAGGAATGTTAGCCTTCCACAGATGCTTCCAAAGTCCTGCATACGCACAAATGTGGTAGAGGAAGATGCACTACTATCCAACGATTGTAACCATTACCGAGCCACCCAATACCCACTATTAACAAAGAAATGACCCCTCTCATCATATTGCCACACCAACCTATCCTCTGGAGCACGGAAACTGAGAGGAAGAGATAGAATCAAAGATACTTCATCTGGGCTAAAATATTCCAATAACAAATCGATACGCCATACCCTTGTAGAAGTATCAATAAACTCCTCAACCTTCATTTGAATCTGTCCTGGGGGAGGTGCCAAGATAATCTTGAAAGTACTAGGCCGAGGTACCCACCGATCCAACCAAACCCTTACTGTCTGACCATCTCCCACCACCCACCTAGACCCACGGACCAAGACCTCCCTCGCCTTAATGATACTTTGGCAACAATACGAAGATGATGCAGATGCTTGTGCTTCCCAGAAAGAAGAATTCTGAAAATACCGTGCCTTGAGAACTTGCGCTACCAATGACAAGGGATGGTGGAACACCCACCACCCTTGCTTAGCTAACACCGCCATATTAAAAGAATAGAGATCACGGAACCCTAACCCTCCTTCAACTTTGGGTTTACATAACTTGTCCCATGACCGCCAATGAATTTTCCGATCCTCCAAAGCATTCCCCCACCAAAACTGGGCCATAAGTTGATGTAATTCATCGCAAAATGTCTTTGGGAGCAAGAAAAAATTCGTCGCATAAGAAGGAAGGGTTTGAGCAACAACCTTAATATGAAGTTCCTTCCCCACACTACTTAGAAGCTTATTTTTCCACCCATTAAGCGTTTGTCACTCGCTCCTTTATATACTAGAAGGTTTGTGTTTTATTCCTCCCCACACATGTCGGCAACCCCAAATATCTTTCATGTCGTTCCACCAACTGAAAACTAATGAAACCTGCTAACATTTGTTGATCATATTGAAGCACATTCACACTAAATGCAACACTACTCTTACCAAAGTTCACCGATTGGACAGAAGCTTGAGAGTAAATATCCCAAATATGTTGAATCACTGCACATTCATCTATATTCGCTCTACCAAAAAGGAAACTGTGGTCAGCAAACAAAAGGTGATGAATCGTGGGAGCTTCCTCACACAGTGGAATACCACTCAACCCCACTAGTTGCTCATTTTGTGCAATGAATGCCGACAGGCCTTCAACACATAGTACAAATAGATATGAAATTAAATACAAGTAATAAATAACTCTTGTTTACAATTTAAAATATAAAATTAAATAAAAATAAATAATTTAATTTGCGCACCGAGTATTTCAATTTTTTCTGCAAAAGTATAAAAGACAGAAATAAGAAATAATTTTCTTTCACAACTTAAAAATATATAATTAATTGCGACGAAAATTGGAGTTTGTTCGCACAAAATATTTTAAAAATAATATAAATAATACTAATAATTTTTGTTTACAACTTAAATAGAAAATTAAATAGAAAAAAAATAAATTTACTTTCCAACCCAAATATTAGAATTTCTTACTGCAAAGTTTTACATAAAAAATAAAAAATAAGAAATAGTTTTCTTAAATTAAATAAAAAAAGAAAATAAATTACTTTGCGTGATGAAAATCTATAGTTTCAGCAACAAAATTTTGTCATGCAAATTTTTATTTCATAGGAAAAATTAGGTTCTTATCCTCATTTTTCTATTTTTATTGACTGAAATTTTATTCATTTTTAATTTTTAATCAAGTTCCTTTGATTTTTTTTCTACGTCATTATTTCAATAATAAACTATTTACATGTCAGTGTATTTCGATTTTATTTTGCAAATATATCCATTTGGTGTTAAAAATACATTTGGTATATTTGTTTTCGTGGCTAAAATTTGTGTCATATATTTCTATTTTCAATTTGCAACCATTTTTTTTAATGTACCATTTTTATTTCTAGTTTTAATTTGTACCTATATATTTATTTTATTTTTGTGACCATATTTTTAAATTTTTATTTGTACTCATAAATTTTTAATCCTTTACTTATGCCCCTAATTTATTTATAATGTATCCATTTTTCATGAAAATTGTAACACCTTGTTATGTAAAATGTACCCAATTTTTTTGTATGCAAAATGTACTCTTTTTTAATGTAAAATCTATTCACCCTTTTTTTTACTAAAATGTACCCGTATTTTGTAATTAAAATAAAACATTTTATTTTTGAAAAAAATAAAACATCTTATCCGATTTCACACAGTTTAGATTTGAGGAAATTAAAAATCCTTGTATGGTATAAACTTTGTATGATTATAGGGAGGAATTATAAATTTTCATTCTTAAATTTCTTAATTAATATTGAAATTTAACATTTTGTCTTTCAATCAAATTATTCAAATTAATAAAGTTTCAATCCAAGATTTTTGTCAACTAGAAACTAGAATCAAAGTTTCTCTTTTTTTTATATACGTTGTGTGATGATTTTAAAAATCTGCACAAAGCCACTTTGCGGGATGATGTGTGTTTTATCGCACAAAGTTTTTTTTTAGCAGTGTAATAAAGCCTAGGAGGAGAAATATATATATGCAAGGTTCGATGTAGACAACACAACCACAACTATCACATTTTTTTTTCTTCTCTCTAAATTACAATATCTGGATATTTTTTATTCATGAGGATGTAAGAATCCTATGTGGAATCAACTAGTTAAAGATAAAGGAGAAATGATATGTTGGTAATACAAATTAATGAGAGTTTGGATATGTGGAAAGCTACATCATATAATTGAGGGGTATACTTTCATCGTGCATTTGAAAGGAAACACTAATCACAACCACCTCTACACGATCGGGATTTGAAGCAACGGGAAAGTAACCAACCTCCACGATAGATGGGAGTTGGTTGTCATCGCTTCTATAAGTGCAAGCGTTCCCTGCTCACAGAAAAATACGTTCAGCATTCTTGGCCCTATCACCATGTGAACATAAGGTCTCTTAGTAGAACATAAGGTCTCTTAGTACCCCCAGAAAAGGAGACCAAAGAAATTTGTTGAGCTACATTTTCTTGATACGCACTCTAAAAGAGAGTGGGAAAGCCAGGCACAGTTTTCACAAAACGTAGTGTAATTAATCTGTAGGTGACCCTGATGTGCCCCTTTTTAAATTTAACTATGAAGACCCGGAAACTGCTCTTTCTTTTGCTGATTTCTCTCTCAAATTCTACATCACAGCGTGATGGTCGCCGGTTGCCAGACCATTTCTTCTTCTTCTCCATCACCTTTATCTTTAACTTCCCAATTAACTACCCTCATCTCTATATTTAACATTATATTTATAGCATACATAGCTTTTGGTTTTATAATCCATAATTCACATTCCTCCCAATTAAGCCATGCAATATGTCCATACAAAGTGATTACGTACCCTCTTTTTTCTATTATGATAGTAAGTGGATGTGGATATGACTACTCTTAATTAGTTTGAACTGATATTGTCCGTTGGATGGTCGGGTGACCTTTTATATCAATGCAGTAGTACTTGAATTAGTTCATTATTATCTTGGGGGGGTTTTGAAGAAAAGGGTGGGAAAAGTTAACATGTAGCTGAGTAAGAGTGGTCAAAAAAGAGAGGGCAGTTATTTTCTTTTGTTCTTGTGTTGTGTGTCATGAGTTTTTTGCTGCTATTCGCTATGGCCCCTCATACTGAGGAGAGATCTTAGAAGAGGGTTTTTCGTGTCATGTTATCTTCAGTATTTTTCTGTCTAACATATCTTGTATAGGTCAAAATGAGTCCATATGAAATCAAAACGCAACCCTTTATATGTGTTGTAAGCGACAAATAACGTGACGCGAAAGTCCCTTAAAAAAATCTCTCAACATTTAGATCTGGGCCATTAGGTCAAGGCCTTAGAAAATAAAGAACTTTAAAGAAAAGCTCACGGTACTGTTCACTTTAACGAAAAACCACATTTTTATTCTAAAAAGTCAATCATGTTACTATTCACTTACAACACCTTTTTGTCATTTTTGTTAAAACTTAAAGTTTTCAAGCTTTTTTCATTAGTTTTCCTTATAAAATATGGTAAGTTTATGATTGTTGCTTAAGGGGCGGCTCGTCTCCTATGGGAACAGATGGGACCAGTAATCCTATTGCTATCAATATAATATTTTCCCTTGCAAATTCATCCTGTACTTGATATATATAGACACACACACAGAGCCTGCAGTTGGTGAGGGGTTTAATTGACGATCAGTATTAGCGTACGTGGAGGACTTTCAACTGGTGTTGCATGCATGATTAGCAATTGTATATGCAATATGAAGGTTCCATATATTTTTCTTCGCCACAACGAGAAAACACAACCAGCGCTGCTACCTGAGCTTCTTACAAGCATGTCATCAAACATCTCATCTCTACTTTAAGGATAACATCAATATAGGTAAGGCAAATTAAGACAAGAAGTTGTTGTACGGGGGAGACAGATCTCACTTCTTAAAATATATAGATCCACCAGTGCATCCATGTACGTGTGAGCCTTTGTCGTTAGCATATGTTTAATTGTGAGTAATCGTAGTTAGGAATTAAGTAGTTAGACACTAGTTTGGGGTGTTTGAAGGAACTCCATTATATATTTGTAGGTAGATGATAGAGCATGAGAGCCTATAAAAACAATTTCTCTGCCAAGAGACAAATACAAACTAATAGTTAATTAGCTTCTAATTAGGGATTTGTTTATAATTAATAAACTCTGGAAATATGATTTTGGTAATAGGCATGAGACGGCTACACATAAGAGGGAGTGCCACTAAAAAATGCTTATCCATTTACACCACCTTATCCAAGAAGCATAATATTGTAACTCAGTGGAGGAACAGCCTTCCCACAATCATTCAAACACAGTCATAGCTTGGTACTAATTTATGAGGCAAAATCAAACATGGTGTAGGGTTATATGACGACAAAGATAAGCCTAAGAGGTGGATATATATTCAATAAACATTTTATTCTTTTAGATTTGATTTCTTAATTAGTTTTTAATATGTCATAAATTCTAATGTAGGACTTTTGCAATGCTTGATTGGTTTACAAGATTTTTTCCTCCGATTGTGTGTCCATATAAGAAATAAATTAATATGGTTGAGAATTAGGTCAAGTTCCATATGATTTTTTCTAAAGCGGCACTAAATTCTAAAGGCACTACCATCTAATTAAAATTTGAAAAGCAGATAAAAAAAGAAGTCAATACCGACAGAGGCACTACGTAATTCTTAAAATGACATTAAGTCGTAATGAGGGGGTATTACATGGCACTATAGGGTTGCACTGGGACGATGTCCTCAGAAAATAAATTTTATCCAAAGGGTGATATGGTGGTGACGCGATGGACATAAAAAGACATTCTGAGTTGCTGCACTGTGCTTTGTGCTCTGAGTTAGTTTATGCATTATGATATTTTATGTATGATTGATCTTAAAAGATCGATGTAGTAGAAAGCAAACGGCCATCATATATAAAAGGGGTATAGGTTCACTAGATATAGAAACTAAACGGTATTGGGAATTGAAGGCCTACATGAAACTTAGGGGGCGTTTGTTGCGCTGGACTATCTCGGACTGGATTAGCTTCAAGGACTAAGCTGGACTGGTTTAGACTAGACTAAATTGGACTAACTTAGTGAAACGTTTGGTGCAGTATTGGACTAAGAAGCTGGATAATAACAAATTCTAATATTATATTATTTAATATATAAATTATTAATATTTTATTATGATCTTATCTTTTTCTCCATCTTTTCCTACCATTTTCGTCCCACTCTTTTCCTCTTCTCTCATCGTCCCACCCTCTCCCTCTTTTTTTCCTCTTAGACCTCTCAATTCATATCTCTTTCTCATTCCTGGTCAAACTCCTTATTGATTCAAGTCTTTATATCTCTGTCCTCCCTCCCTCTCTAGCTATGCTCTGTTTGAACGGAACCTCACGGCTTCAATTTTCCCGACGAGTTGCAGGTTTCCCGATGTGTTTTCCGGCCAACCTTCATTAAATTGGATGAAGTTAGCACCACCAAAAAATTCATCACCATCCCTGGACCGAGATCTTAGCTTTGAATGCTCGAATCTGTCATGGATTTGAAGAAGCCCAAACAGGCCGAGACTTCCAGGCCATTTTCCGGCCACATTCGACCACATTTTAGCCTCGATTCAGGTAAAATCGTAATCTTGTCACTCCCAGCTTCAATTTGGTATATTTTATATGAAAGTTGGTTGTGAAATGGATCTGAAAGAGAGTCGGAAAGTTAATGATTGATCTAGGTGACCGGAGATGACGAGGAGTCTGTCGGGAGTGGTCGTTGAGCATGACAAGGACGAGAAAGAGAGGATAGTCTTAGCTAGTCCCATGGTTATTGGGGGGTCTCACTAAGACCTCTTAGTGAAGGGTTTTGTCCATGCTAGTCCCCTTTAGTCTCATTAATGTTAGTCCCAGCATGAAACAAACACAGTATTGGACTAATAGCTAGTCCAGTCCAGTCCAGTCCAACTTAGTGAGGGTAAACAAACGCCCCCTTAGGGTTTTAGAAAATTTCTAATGAGATATATAGCGATCAATCACGAGAATCAAGAAAATAATTTTTTGTTTAGTGGTCAAGAATTTTGTTTCATTTTCCTTTTTCTTTTTTTCTTTTTTTTTTTGGAAACTTTAACGAAAAGTTCCGATAATGTTAACTTTAACGAAAAACCATATTTTTACACTAAAAAGTCAATCCTGGTACTATTTACTTTACCCTTTATTTTATCTTTATCGTTAAAACTCAAAGTTTTCAAATCTTTTTCATTAGTTTTCCTTTGTTTTTTTTTTTTTTTTTTTTTTTTTTTGGCTATGCTAGATAGTTGATAACTATGGCTCAAGGATTCGCTTTCAATTGCTTGGTTTATTTTACTTTGTAGGTCAAGTAGAAGTGCAGTACACTATTTGTTCAATAGATATTATATGGTGTACCGATTACAAGAGATTTTCTCTTCTATGCATGTCTTCGGTTAATTTGAACAGGTGCAATATGGCACTACGATGAGAGATGATAAGTTATTATTACTATAATCTAATTATGTAGAATATTGTCTCTTGTCGCGTTGTCTTCGTATAAGGATAAATCCATCCCTATCAAGCTTCGGCTCAATTGAGTTTATCCATTTTGGAAATATAGAATATGACCAGAAACATTGCACCCCCTTAGTTTAAGGCCGGTAACATTTTACCACTCAGTACTAAAGTCTGGTGATATTCTTTTTTATTTGAAAGTTAGAAGTTTTAGGTTCGAATCTCGTGGATAATGAATTTGATACCAAATTAGGCTGCCCATTGTGTGTGGCTTTGCCGAACTCCTTCTCCCCTTATTGTAAAACTATCAATGTACTCAAAAATTAAAAAATAAAAATAAAAAAAAACAAATACCAGTAACATTTTGGTCATTGTCTTTTGAAAATCAGGCATGGTGCTCAGAGCGGCCCCCTCCATTTACTTACCGCCATTGGGTTCATTTAAGCCTAAGGATGGGCAACAGTCATGGCGGGAGGGTAACCGTAGTTATTTATCCATAATCGTTTATGTTCATACTTGCATAACCGTTTACCCGTTAGGTAATTGCATAAACGGTTATACCCATACCCATAACTGTTTATAAACGGTTAACAATACCTATAACCGTGTACCCATTTAACCATAACGTTTACCCATTTAACCATAACCATTTACCCATTTTTGAACCCGTTTATCCTTTTTTTACCCATTTACCCCTTTTTTCACATGTCTACATGTTTTTTTTTTAACAACTTGAAAATTACAAAAGAAAAATTTGTCATAATTTTCATTTTCTGATAATTAACCACCGTTATAGGTACATTTTAGCATGCATTTCCCTATTTTAATCATTTAAGTCCTCATACAATTCCAATAATTGAAACAATAGTTTACGAACAACATATTTCTGCTACAGCCAAGCAAGTCTTTTATTATAATCAATATGATTACAAAGTAAAGCTTCTAAAAACAGAAAGTAGTCATTATCTTGAATACTAGATGATTCAAAGCTCGAAAATATTCCAAAACTAAACTCTTTCGAACATTAATGCTTTAGCACATTCAATCACAAAGTCTTATCGACATGTTGTCACCAAAAGAGGCCTACAAAAGAAATGTATAAATTGAATTAGTATCCCATTTAGGAACACCAACACCAATTAGCATAAATCCAACAGAGGTAAGTGATCACAGAAGGTTTACACACTGTTCTAAAAATCCCCGCCTGGGCACTAGGCAGTTGGCCACTGCCCCGATTAATGTCTAGGTGTTTGAAAATTAAGAAAGGGAGCCTAGAGCTACTGAGGCGCCCATCTAGGTACCCACCTAACCCGTCTAGACCAACCTAGGCACCCGCATAGGTTGCGACTCATTTAGACAAAAAATAGATAACTTTCATTTTGCATTTTATTTTTTTAATAAATTGTAAGAGACTTGTTGAATGCGTAAATGAATACACATTATATGCATGTTCCCCATGTTTTAATTATGTTCCAATACTTCATAATATATATGTCATTCTATTTTAAGTATAAACACACTTATTTACACAAAATATAATAGATTTACTTAAATTGTCACATCCCAGCCCGGGGCGGATCACTTCCCGGGCCCGCTCCACCACCGTAGCACGATATTGTCCGCTTTGGGCTTACCATTCCCTCACGGTTTTGTTTTTGGGAACTCACGAGCAACTTCTCAGTGGGTCACCCATCATGGGATTGCTCTAGCCCCCTTCTCGCTTAACTTCGGAGTTCCTACGGAACTCGAAGCCAGTTAGCTCCCAAAAGGCCTCGTGCTAGGTAGGGATGGGAATATACATATAAGAATCACTCCCCTGGGTGATGTGGGATGTCACATAAATCTGCCTAGTTCGCCTAGCCGCCTAGGCATTAGGCCCCAGCTCACCGCCCGACTAGTGTCTAGCATCTTTTAGAACCATGGGTTTACATTGTACACTCAGTTATCAGGGGAAAAAAAAAAAAAAAAAAAAAAAGCAAACAAAAGCGGAGTACCAAATTAATTGAGTTAGTATCACCATTCATCAATATGCATAAACAGAAGGTTTACATTTCATGAATTTTTCACACACCCATATGCATAAATTGAATTAGTATCACTAATAACTCCAAAGAAAAAAAGAAAAATAAAGATTAGTTTTTACCACATTCACATCAATATCATCACCGAATGAGGAATCTTCAACACGAGGAGTAGAGTTTGAATCTAGTTCACTAGTAAAAATTAAAATTCAGCTAAAATAGTAAATTTTACGTATATTAAATTAAATGGGTAAATGGATACCTATTATAACTGGGGGTAATACTCATAACCGTCCATTTAAATTTCACGGATAAACGGTTACACTCATAACCGTTTGTTAGTCTAAACGGTTACCCATAACCGTAATTGTGAACTTTTAAATAGGCAGGTAACCGTGGTTAACCAAACTCATGGGTAATTTGCCCATCCCTGCACAAGCCTTATCCTCAAATGTATAGGGTGAAGGGAAAGTGATTTTCACTTTTTTTTTTTTTTTTAAACTTTTTACACACCTTTGTTTGATCCTAATCACCAATTTATCCAATTTACTTGCAATAAATAAAAGGGAGTTTTAATGAAAATGGCTTGGGCCAACAAACATTTAACCAAAAACCATCCGAAAATGTCATTTAACCAAAAGGACTCAAAGTTTAATAAAAAATCATCCAAAACTATTGTCTACCTTTTTCATGTCCTTATCCTCCTCTTCCTCTTCATCGTCCTCATCCTCTTATCTGCACCACGAACAATTTATATATAGTGTTAATATTTTATTCCAATCAGATCCAAAAAGGACCTACGATCCCGGTGATGTACGTACATGTCAGGCGTCTATAAATAGCTGAGATTCATTACCCTAACTTAGGTCTTTATCTAAGGTTCTTGTCAGATCAGGACTAAACATAAGGTGCACCCAAAATTATGAGCATGTTGGAAGAAAAATATTAGATATGCATTTCATACACATCCAATGATGTGTTTTTTGGTTGTGTGAGGGAAGCATGTGTATTTTGATTTTTCTTCCATGACTTTCTTCGTTTGAGACTTCATTACTTTCTGAAATAGTGCCACCATTTGTATTCCTTTCCTCTCGGTTTATTTATTTCTCTTTTTCCTTGGCTTCTTATTCTGGAAATGGTTAATGTGATAGAATAACTTTCTGGTATAAAAAGACCCCTTAAACGTAGAGGTTAATGCTGAAAGTGCAAATGCATAGGTATTAGGCATTCATTCATCCGGGAAATGTACTACTGTAATATAGGCTTACCAAATCAAAGTTGAAAACTGAAGCATTCATTGGAAGAAAGCCACTGAAACAAGCTCAAAGAAGTTTAATGGTAGAAGCCAACGAAAAAGTGTCTGGAAACCAAAAAAAATAAAAATCAAAACACAAAACTAGTTCCGGAGAATCCAAAACATAACACTGCTTCTGGAAAAAAAAAAAAAAAAAAAAAATCAGATACAGTGTTTGTTTTGTCTGTGCACAAACAAACACTGTATCTGAAAAGAAAATAACCAAAATCTAGAAACAGTGACTTAGATTTCAAAAACAGTCTATGTTTTAAACTTTGATTGTTTCTTTTTTTTCATGCATCAGTTGATTATATTTAAGAAACATGATACTTATTTTGCTTTGAATTCAAATACAATGAATTTTATTATTTCTTTTCTAGCTTACATTTAAGAAACAATGTGTCAATTTCATTTGGATCCAGAAACAGTGACTTAGATTCCAAAAATAGTAATTTAGATTCCAGAAACAGTAACTTAGATTCCAAAAACAGTGTTACTTAAAATCCAGAAACAGTTTATTTTTACAATCCAAAAACAGTGACCAGTCGTTATTATTGAGTAACATGCAAATTTCAAATTTATTTTCTAGAGAAACAAATGATAAATTCCACTGACGAAGAAAAAATGAAAAACAGTATCTCGAATACATTATGAATAATAACGACGATCACTTTTCAACGAATAATACAAAATATAAATTAAATAGCATGAGGATCTATATTTTTGTTTCAAAGAAAAAGAAGAAGGTCTACAAAACAACGATGAACTCCATTAACGACGAAAATCTGAAACTCAACCTAAAAAAGTTAGGGGTAAAATCGACAAATCATAATTTATTATAGTTAGGCCATTTTTAGTTGGATTACTTTAATATGGGTCTTGTACTAATCATTAAACAAAACTTATAACATGGTTTTTGATTAAAACTAAAACTTTTCAAGCCATTTTCATTAATTTTCCTTAAATAAAAGGGGTGTGTGAGAAGCTAGAAAAATGAAAAAACACTTTCCCTGATGAAAAGGTCTTGTTGAAAATCTCGAACAAAGAAGATAGGTACCAAAAAATAGAGAAAAGTTGTTGATTGGTGAATTTACGTGGTATGTGAAATGTGGTTTTTCTAGCATAACTCTTTTGAGTTTTTAGCTGGACACTTTACGCTCAAGTTATAAATTCGTACACTATTAGCTGATTAGTTTGTCTAAATGTCAGATTATTTTTTAGAGGTGGCGCTCAATTGACCAATTTTTTCGTAGTGTCATACTGATGACAAATGGCCTGGAAAGTGCTAATTGGACTATAAAGAAGAACTTTTTTCATGTAAGCAAATATTAGGCTTATCGAGTTTCATGTGAAAAATAGTACACTTCGTAGTTCAGCAGATGAAGGGGTCAATGATGTGAAAATATGTAGGTTCAAGTGTATGAAGTCCAATATTCTAGTAAATAAAGTGTTAGATTTCTACTCACGAGTTCCAAGTTTGAAACTCGTAATAGTTTCAAAGTCTCTCCCTTCCGCTTGTAATAGTAAAATTAAAAAAAATAAAAAAAATTAAAATCTGTAGCTTCAAGTGGTAGAATGTCAACTTGAAAGACTACATGCCCAAAGTCAACGGTATCCCGCAGAATATAATAAAGAAGCGAGAAAAAATTTTGAAAAATTTCCCATATGAGAACAAACAGTAGGGGTTTTTCACATGTACGCTCTTTGAAGGCTTTATTAGCCAATTTTGCTTCAGCCAAATACAACCACTATTTCACATTCTGGAAAGCACTTCCTGGGAAAGCATCGATGTATAAATAAGAAAGGGCAATACAACACAAGTCTTGAGTAATAGACAACCCCCTCGGAATCCGACAGTTTCATATTCTTGAGAGCACTTTCTGGGAAAGCAGTGCAAACGTTGCCCTTGCTTATAGAGCCAGTCCCAGAACGAGAGATTGTCAATGATATCCAAAGGATAGTAGACAACAGAGGAGAAAATATTCATTTCTAATTAGTAATACTAACTAACACGATAACATAATAACAAGAATGAAGCGCCGCGTAGGGGCTTGGGCCTCAAAGATTATAGCTTGAATTGCTATTGCGACTACAATACAACCTACGGCTACAGCTACATATCGTACGGTACATGATTGTTGAAACTTCCTTTGCAGATTAGCTAAACATGCCCCGTTTGCACTAGGCTACCTGTAATATATTGACACAATGACTAAGTACAGATCATTGAAAGAATTTTAGGAAAGTGAGAGGTTGCAAATTCAGAATCACATGGAAAAGAAAATGATTTGTTTGCCAAATTACAGATGTTCTGAAACAAGGGCACATCTATAAGGTCCTAAGCACCACAAGCTCAAAAGGCTAGGCACGCAACAATAGCAGCATAAAAGAACTAACACACCACATACTTATTATGTTTTATATTTGTTGATATGGGAGGGTGAAAATCACACAAAATTCTCAGGCAAGTTACAAATAATGCTGTTTATTCGTCTTATGAACCTACTATGCACTATTCCAATATGAAGAAGAAGAAGAAAAAGAACACTCCATGGGGTAATTGTCAATGTCATTTTTCAACTAAATAAGTTATTCATTATCACATCCCATTTAATACGTCCTATGAGGAGCCTACTCCAAATTACAACAAAATAAACAAAAGCTATAATATATAATGCTGTAGTATCACAACAGTTGTCACATACCTCATCAAAGAGAGCATGATCGAGTTTCCATAACCAAGAAGAATAACCACAGAAAAAAATACATGCATAAGTGGATTACTCAGGAACAGGCTCCAATACCCCTTTAAACTCATCATAAATCCATCTGCATATAAAATAAGTAAAAAATAAGATGAAAATATTAAGAAATAAATAACAGAATAACAAATAGAATTATCCTACCACATAATAGGATAAAAAACGGCTACTCACATTAAGCGAAGCCACGTGTGCACACATACATTGTGAGTGTGTGTGTGTGTGTGCGCGCGCGTGTAAAGAATCTAGGCATTTGTGGAGAAAACACAGAAGGCAACGAGTAAGTATCTCATATGATCCATACACTTGAATTGCACTCTTCCATTAGAAGACACGCACAAAACACTTATTTATTTCTGTGCCATATAAGAACTAAAAAGCCTTACTTGCAAAGGAAGATTGGTCGCAATTCATTATTTGCCTCTTGTTCTAACTGGCTCCGTCTTTCAGTTTCCCCACTGAACTTAGCAGGAGAAAGAACTTCACAAGGACCTCGAATCAAACCAGCCATTACAGTGCTATCATGATTAGATTGATAGACCTGCAACACAAACAAAGAAAAAATATTACCTTTCATACGGATATTGTAAATATTGTACATGTCAATAAAAAATGGGAGAGAGAGAGGCCTTTAGATCACCATAGAGTGTCAAATTAAATTGCACCATGCAAAGTATAGTACCTTTAGAAAGATATATCATATTGGTGCATATGTGTTTGCAATCATGCATCATATGACAACTTACAAAAGACATAAATACATAGAACAGTACTTTTTGGTCATCTCATAGAATGTATACGTACAGGAATAAACGTTTACCTCATTGCTTTCAGGTGTAGATGGGCGACCAACAGTCTCTGGTAAGTCACCAGGAAAGTAGCACCTGTTGACAATAGCCCACTTTGACCCAGTTTTCCTATCCTCCCACATGGACTGTAATGAAATTACAAAGTCATGACAACCCTTCTAATAAAAAGAAAAAAGCTCAATATAACCATAAACAGATGAAAATGTTTCTAAAACAAACAAGAAGTGATTCTGCTACTGAAGTATCAAGGGATGCTTAATAATTCACTTACCTGAAGCTTCGAGGGTATCAATTTTCCATGACTAGACTGGAAAAGAGCATGATCTCGCAGTTGATATGCTACCCCATCAATGCAACAAGTATGGTAATATATTTTTTCATCACCACCTTGAACTACATTGCCAATCCATTCAACAACTTTCAAGCCATCTGAACAAAATCTGAAATGCTCTAGAGCCCGACCACTAGCTACAGAACTTTCACCAGTATTTGCTTGTGCACCGCTTTGGTCATCCTGTTTGATGTCATATCTTAAAGAGGAGCCAGAGTTTCCTACCGAGTGAGAAATATCTGGGTTTTTCAATGCAGAATTCTGGTCATGGAATATCATTGATGGAACTTCTGAACAGTTGGGCAGCCCAGCAGAGTCTGCAACTTGTGTGTTTGAAGGGGGTCGGGAGTGATCAGACTTATCCGCACCTTTGTTGAAAAAATCAGCAGAAGGTTCTGCTTTTGATTCAAAATGTATCTCTTCAACTCTAGATGATTCAGTAGTTTCTTCTGGTTCAACAGGAGGCTCTGCTTTTGAATCAGAAGGCCTCTCTTCAACTCTAGATGATTCAGTAGTTTCTTTTGGTTCACCAAGAGGCTCTGCTTTTGATTCCGCAGGAAGGTCCTCTTTTGATTCAGAAGGAGGTTCTGCCTTTGATTCAGTAGGTCTCTCTTCAACTCTAAATGATTCAGTAATTTCTTTTGGTTCAGTAGGAGGCTCTGCTTTTGATTCAGCAGGGCACTCTGCTTTTGATTCAGCAGGAGGTTTTGCTTTTGATTCAGAAGGTCTCTCTTCAACTCCAGAGAATTCAGTAGTTTCTTTTGGTTCAACAGGACGCACCGCTTTTGATTCAGCAGGAGGTTCTGCAATTGATTCCGAATGTCTTTCTTCAACTCTAGATGATCTAGTAATTTCTTTTGGTTCAGCAGGAAGCTCTGATTTTGATTCAGAACATCTCTCCTCAGATCTTTCACTTGACGGGTAACTTCCAGAAAGAGGTTTCTCATCCATATTTTTGCTA
This sequence comes from Pyrus communis, assembly GCF_963583255.1. Classification (NCBI taxonomy): domain Eukaryota; kingdom Viridiplantae; phylum Streptophyta; class Magnoliopsida; order Rosales; family Rosaceae; genus Pyrus; species Pyrus communis. Next base: position 9,129,025 of record NC_084810.1, read on the forward strand.
CTTGATGTGAGATTCTGTACTTGAGATTCTTTTGCATTTAAAATCTTTAGATCTGGTGCTGACTCAACATGATTGCTGGCCCCACTATCTATACCAGCAATATTCTGCAAAACAGAACTTCCATTTGCAGCTGTCTTCGGCTGATTGACCTTTGGATCTAAAGTTCCCAGTTTATTCTCCGAGGATGTTTGAACTCCAGCTGTGTTAGAAGGGACTTTTACTTGTATATTACTTCTCATCACACGTCCATACTTGGGAGGCAAAGGTTTTCCATTGCTCAATGACAGGCATCTCATGCAGTGCCACTCACCTCTAGGAATTCCTCTCTGATTAGATGACTGTGCACACATTAAGTGATATCCTCTCTCACACGCATCGCAAATAAGAACATTGTCTACCTCATTGATGGTAAGCTGGCAACTCTGGCAAGTCAAAGCCTTACTCATGTAATCCCTTGATGGAGGAATCCATGTAGGATGATCAGGAGGCTGTGGTTGTAATAATTTCTGAATAATTTTCACAATGTCATTGTGATTGTTAGAAAGCGAATGAGCTTTAACAAAGTCCATCTGTTGCAAAGGCTGATGTACAACGGGTAGATTTCCAGAAGCTAATTGGGAGACAAATGGCTTGGTATTCTGATTCCGTGCAGCTACAGGAGTCATATGTGGCATACTCATACCAGTACTTCCTTCAACTTTGACGGATATATGATTTGGCACCTTGTGTTCTGGTCCACTTTTGGCAGATTGAGTTTGCACTGACCAAGCTGGAGCATTCACTGATGGAAGTGGATGATTTGAGGACAAATTTGCTGCACATGGAAAAATATGGTGTAAATACTTACATATGCAGAGAGGAGACAGAATCAGTAGTAATGACGCAAAAAAAATTCCATAAAAAGGATACCTTTTCATACAAGTAAAGTTAAAGGACATTAGTTACCTTGTACTTGAGATGCATAAGAAGATGCATTTGCATTTGGTCCTCCATCTGATCTGAACTGTGCTCTTTCAATTCTAAGCCCTGTTGGAGTAGTAGAATCCCTGCCTAGATGGCTGCTAGGAAAACCACTAGACACCATGGATGCTCTAACATCATTGTTGGGAAACTGATACTGTGTAGGTGCGGGAGTTGCTGTAGATACATGAACAAGAGATGGAGTAACAGGGAAACCTCCTGAGGAAATTGGTGCATGACTTGGTTTGCTTGTAGGAATCATATGAACAGTATGTGGCATTCCATGGGTTTCAGCTGCTGCATTGAAGCTTTTTTTAAACTGGTGAGCTGGATGCGTAGCAGGTTGAGCTAGTGCAGAGAATTTCTTGGATTCTTCCATCTAAAAATGAATTTCAAGTTCAGAAAAAATAGTTTTACAGTCCAAAAAAATCCTAAACTGAAAGTTTGGCAACCCTTATATGCTGTAATATGGCATTAGCCATACAATGTCAAAGACAACTTCTTGTTCGAATGACCTTAGACTTCACTACTAGCTACTAATTCAAACACTGGCACACACGCTTACAGAAATCTGATACTTTTTTGAATAAAAATTAAACCTTTCAGTATAACCGAAGACTATCACTATGCAATGAACTGCATATATAAATTATAATGGTAAAAGTAACCAACAAGCCCAAGATGTTCACATCGCCTAAGCCAAATAGTTCCACCATGACCAATTACGAAACCATAACAAAAAATGCTTTCACCCTTAATGTCTCAAAACCATACACATATACCTTGAACGCATATAAAATCAAAACGCCAAACCATATGAACTAGTTTACTATCAGTCCATTTACCTACAATTTACAATTCAGAATCCAAAGCTTCTTTCTTTATTCATTTGCCGAACACTTTCCCATCAATCAAACAACAAATCGGACCAATTAAAAACTAAAACCTACTCAACAATCTCAAAACTCAAAAACCATACCAAATCAAAAAATTGAGTCCTTACTTTCCTCTTCGTCTGCAAAAACTTCTCCGCAATCGTCAACTTGGGACCCCGGAATCCTAATCTCTGTTCCTTAAGCATAGCATTGAGCCCCAAATCCTCAATCACAGCCCCAATTGCATCCCTGCCCACAATATCCTTAGGGGCCAACCCTTCACACAGCTCCACCAGCTTCGACCTAGCTTCCCCCATAAGCCCAATCTCCGGCTCCGTGGGCTTCTTGCCCCCTCGAATCTTGGCCATAGTCGACAAGGCCAGCACAATCTCCGCCACCCTCCTCAGATCCTTCTCCGAATTGGGTCCCAATCTGGGCTTCTTATGCAATTGGGTCCCCAAATCTCCTTCTCCTCCGTACCCAATCGGCCTCTTTTCCCCAATTGAGACCGCCGGCGGACGCGGCTGAGTGAGTTCGGCGTTCAGAGGCGGATCCATAACTAAGGGGCTGACAGAGCGACGCTCCCAGACGACGCCGTTCAGCGCGTAGAGGAAGGGGGAGCTGAGAGAGAGACAGAAGAGGAGGGAGAAACCCTAGCTAGGACAGAGAGAGCCGGAGAGGCTTAGCCGTTGGGGGTTTGGGGATTTGAAAAGGCGAATTTTTTGTGAGGGAGAAAGACTAAAGCCTTTTTGGCGGGTAAATTTGAGGGGTTTTATTTGGGTGAGTGATTAAACTTTTGATAATGTAGTGAGTTTGTGAGTTTGGGAGCGAGTGAGAGAGAGGAGAGAGAGAGTTTTGGGTTTCAATTCAGTGGGGAGACGAGTGGACGAGCAGTGCGAGATTTAGAGAGAGAAAGTAGTAGAGAGAGAGAGAGAGAGGGATATTTCGTCTTTTAGAAATGGATGCTCCGTGGGCCGTTGATATACCATGACCGGTTTGTTAAGTGCAACCGGTTAATTGACAACAAAAATTAAAAAAAGGGGCAGTTTTGGATTATTGTTTTTCAAATAAATAATAAATTATTTCTTATGTATTTTAAGAATAATCAGATGTATAATAAAATAGTTGAATATTTAATAAATTGTATTTTTAAAAGAGTTGTTGTATTAACACCTCATGTATTGTCGAATACACCTATATACTTAATACACCTTACATCTACCTTTTAAAGTACAATTCATCTTAATACACCTCCTCAGATACATTCTAATACTACCCTCACACCTCACACTTCACTATCTGCATACATCCCATATTCACTACTTAAACCCCACTTCAAACTCTTGGATCATTTGTCATTTAATACTATGGTCTAGTGATTTCTTTTTTACTTGTAAGTGAGAGGTCTTAGGTTTGATTCTCATGGAAAGGGATCCTCTTCGGATCCCTTCCTTCAAATCCACCAAGTTCGGGGATACGGGCCATTGAAATTTGATCGAACGGCTACAAACAGGGGCTTACTTTATCAAATTTCAATGGTCCAAATCTTTGAACTTGGTGGATTAGGAGGAAGAGATCCAAAGAGAATCCCTTGTAACAACTATACAGGAGATACATTTTTTAAGGTGAAATGGAGATGTACATTAATTTTAGGGAACGTCCTACAATAAATTAAGATTGGGGATTTGTGTAGTACTGTAGTGGCCTTTGAAGGATATGTTTGCAATCTTAGTGTTAGAAAACACACTGCTTACTTACACTCAGTAATTAGGGAAATTTTTCATTAAGACCGGAACATGGGTGGTACACCACGTGTTTTTAGATAACTGATTTTATTTTTAAAGTTATTATCTTTTTGACATACTGTTGACCCTAAAAACTACCAAACCTACATGGCGCGTAAGCAAAGTAACTAATAACCTAACTATGTCCTTCAATTATGTGCAGGGCATACCAACTCGTTGGCTGAGCTTGGCCGAAGAGTAAAATGTGTTGATGTCGCGTTGGGTGCATTGTTGACTTATGTGTCTTGCGATTGCGGTTGAGGAAGGAACACATCTCGACCTTTGGGTTCTGGAGCATGAAGACAAAGCTGCTAGTTCTGCGAAGTTCACAAATCGTCGGCGCCGGGTTTGGTCACGGTGATTATATTCGTGAAAGTATAAGCACGTCAAACTAGCACCAGACTATACGAACACAAATACCCGAAAGATATGTATGTCTTGATGGTAAATGTGGTTCAACCATCGGAATGCCGAACTCTGAAACTTACTTGCGAGTATCCAATCATAAAACAACTCGGTGTTTAATATGCGAGCCTAGCAATCTATAACACCTCACTTCATCGAAAAGGCTAATGAGATGACCTCTGCCAATAAGGATTCAAAAATCTTTGTCAACCAAGACTTAGATAAATAACCAATCGACCTCGAAGTAGTGCTGTCTATCCAAACTGAAGATGCTCATTGGTCGGCTGATTCTACAGCTCCAGTGTTGTCTATCCAAACTGAAGATGTCATTGGTTGCGTTTACAGTAATGTTTATCCAAACTGAAGATGTGTTGGCGGGAATAAAGGGGAGAAAGATAAAATCTCAAAGGTTGTTGAAAAGCTTTACGCAGGGCAATTTATATGTTGAATTAAAGGGGCCTTGAATGATGCACCCATTTCTCTATTTATAGTAACAAACCCTCTCATAGCTGAGCTAGAATTGTACTTGGATTAGAACTCCTCATCCTAATCTGATTAGGTATCAACCAATCTTAACGCCAATAGAACTTTGAACCAAGCTCTTTAACAAACCAGATTCATCTCCTAGGTCTTAGCCTTAAAGAATCCTTGTTACACTAGGTTTTGACTACCCTACTCTTATCTAAACCAATCCCCCTCATGAAAGGATTCGACCGATCCTTATGAGGAGCAAACCCCCTCATGATAGTCTTCAAGGTCGTTCATTTTGGTTCGTAACCTTTCCTTCGATTGTGATGCTCGACAGGCCAGTTGGGAAGTCTACCATCCTCACTTCATGGTTTGTCAACTGGGCTACCTCCAAGGCTATCATCTGCCACTACTTACTTCTCGCTCGCTTCTAAGCCGAGAGTGCATCTCCAGTTGCTCGGAGAGGGAATGCAATGAGGTCGAGAAAGAGTTCCAAGATCGGTGCGCCAAATGCCTTCGGCCATATACCCCAGAGACCGACAGTATCAGCACCTTCGCTGACTGGTGAGATGCGTACGTCAAGGATTTCTTCAGTATCTTGGTCAAGGAAGTTTCGAAAAGACTTTTTGGCGATCGACCGAGGAAAACTCTCGCCCTAAAATCAAAAGAAATGGCACAAGGTACATACCTTTTCCTTCTCTTTGTTATATATACTTAATTCAAACTTCATTCTGATTCAAACTCAGATTTTCCAAGTGGCCGTTCAATAAAAAGGCCCGAAATGGTTGCGATGGTCGCGCCCAAAAAGAAACTCGTTTTTCCCCTAAAGAGGGATGCGACCATTGCTCCTCCTTCAGCCAAACCAACTTCAATAGCGACCTCTGATGTGTTGACTGTGCCGAGCAAACGACCTTGCCAAGAGGTCAAGACGACTGGTAACATTGCCCAGCCCTAAAAGCGTATCAAGAAAAAGGCAAAGAAGAGAGAACAGGAAATTCACGTCATCTCAAGTCAAACCACATGAGCAACTACTCCTAGTGGCCATCTCCTTTCTCATATTGTCCAAGCCTCGATGAGAGTATCGCAAAACCCTCCATTGGACCAAACAACTAAAGTTCGTCCTACCACTCGAGTCATGGTATAACCAATTATTGCCTCATTGGTCAAGCATTTTGCAACTCCAGGGCTGACCATTGTTCCTGAAGTCAGCTTAACAATTGTTGCCTTGGAGAAGGCAGCTACCACGGTCTAGAAAACCCTTCCCCTTAATCTGAAAAAAAATCTAATGATTATCCTAGAAGAAAAGGTATGCTTCTTCTTATTTTCCTAAAAATGATGTGTTTTAACTGGGTCTTTAAACTAACGAACAATCTTCTTATGACCAGGAAGACGAGAGTAAAGTACCCCGATTGGTGAGGCGCCCTCGACTAGCTGAACTTCTAACTACCAATCCCTAACTGAAGGTCAAAGCGGCTAACCAGGTCGACCCTTCTGCGGCCGAAGCAGGTCCAAGACAGGAAGTATCACCTTCAGTTAAGCCAGAAACAACACCAGAGACGCCAGTTCATCCCCAAGACCAAAATCTCAGCATCTATCCTTAAGAGGTCATCTCGGCCTTTGTAAGTCTTATCCTTGTTCTCTTATATCAATTTCCAAACCTTAAAAAAACTCTAAACCAAGAAAAACATTAAATGCCAGATGCAAAATCGTTCGTTTCACCGAAAATTTTATGCGCCGAAAGGCGTTATTTATATTTGTTGGCCACACCAATGGTCATCAAACGTAGATAACCTTCGTTGGCCTCATGAATTAAAAGGTTGCCTTAAACACTGGGCTAGCCCATTAAGCTCTTTGGGTTCGAGTGATGAACCAGTAAACATGGTCGAATACTCTTCTTGGCAGGTCTAACATAACCTCCTTATCTATCGTTCTTTTAATTTCACTTTTCTAACAAATTTTTATATATATGTATAGCCTTCATGGGAAGTTGAGCTCGACACCCTTCTCTCCAACACTTCTGGGATACCTAGGCTTTCTGCCTTTATGGCCAAGCCTTTTGCGACTGCGGCTGAGTTTGATGCCTTCGTCAAGCTACAAGGGCTTCTGTCCCTTTCGTCCCCGCAAATCTTCCAACGTGAAGACCTCAACTCCGCAAGGGAATGCCTAAATGACCTTACAACCAGCGACTTGCTGAGCAACGAGAATGTTGTTCACCTATCCGATGTCCTAAAGCTAACCTGACAATACTTTACTATTTTTGAGAAGGCTCTCCGGGCAGAGGATGAGCTCAAGGCTGCAATGGTCGCACATGAAGCTATTTGACCGGAGCTCGAGGCAATAAAGGCAAAGAAGGAACGATTGGCTGACCTCGACCGTCAAATTGCTGAACTCCAATGTCAAAGGTCGACCGCTGCTTCGGAGCTCAAAAAGGATTTCGAGTCGAATAAGCCTCGACTAACATAATACGTGGCTGGCGCAAAGCGGATACAACAACTACAACTTGATAAAAGGACAAGGTAGGCAAAAGGCACGATGGGTGAAGTAAGGTGGTTAGAATTGAAAGCCGCTCTTGAAGCATTCATTCCTTCGACCCTTTAGGACTTCTTGTTTTTAGCTGTAAGCTGGTTGATTTTTGTAATCTTGCTTGTACGTACTTTGAAAATTAATAAAAATTTCCTTATTCCTGCATTTCCCAAGTGACTGGATAATATTTCTTTAAGAATTTTCCATTGATAGGTAATTTATGGACCAAACCAGTTTGATCTTTAAGGTGGTATGCCCCATTGCCATGAACTTTATGGACGATGAAAGGTCATTCCCAATTCGATGACCATTTTCCAAATCTAGGATCTTTAATCCCTACTGGTAACACGATTTGCCACACTAAGTTACCTTCGTTGAACATCTTTTGTCTAACTCATTGATTATAAGCTCGCTCGGCGATCTTTTTCTACGCTACTAGTAAATTATAGGCATCAAGCTGAGCTTCCTCCAAGTCCTCTAACTCTTGCCTCATGGTATGACTGTACTAGGCACTGAACAAACTACTTTGTTCGATAACTCGTAATGAGTTTATGCTTAGCTCAACTGGTAGCATCGCGTCATGCCCATAAATCAATGCATATGGGGTCGTCCCTGTTGTTGATCGGAGTGAAGTTCGATATGCCCATAATGCCTCGTTTAGCTTCAAATGCCACATCCCAGGCTTTTCTTTTATCATTTTTTTGAGGATACCAATTAAAACTTTATTACTTACTTCGGCTTGTCCATTTGCATGTAAGTAATATGGCGTGGACTGATCTAGTCAAATTGTCAAACTCGCCGCGTATTCTATAAACCTGTCGACCATGAAAATTGTATCGTTGTCTATTATAATGGTTTCTAGTATGCCGAATCTGGTTACAATGTTTTCTTCCACAAAATTACAAATTTCTTTAGACATTAATTCAGCATAAGATTTCGCCTTAACCCACTTGGTGAAGTAGTCAGTTGTTATAAGTATTCATGCATGCTTTGTTGATCTGGAAGACGACATGATCTTGCCAATTACATCCATGGCCCATCCTCTGAACGGCCATGGTTTGGTGACCGAGTAAAGTAATTCGGCCGGGACCCTCTGTATAAGCCCATGAATTTGACATTGTACACACCCTTGTGCGTATTCAATGCAATTTTTTAACATACTTGGCCAGAAATATCCATGTCGGCGGAGCATCCAATGCATTTTGAGTCTGGATTGATGCGTCCCGCATATTCCTTCATTTACCTCTGTAATCTCTTGGGCTGCTTCTTCCAGGCCAAGACATAATAATTACAGATCGTCTTCACTTTTTTCGTACAACTCATTCTGGTACATTACGTAATTGTGGCATGTACCCTTGTCTTGCAATCATGGTTGCCACTGGGATTATCAAGATATTGCATAATTGACTTTTTCTAATCGTCTGGTAATGTCTCGACCGCATAAACATCTATAGGATCTTCTCGTTCCAACAACAAAGGTAGGGACATAACTCATGTACGGATCACGTGGTCATGCTGGAGAACTTGTTGATTAACCAAGGTTGGGTGTGGTTATCGCACTATTGGTATGACTCAACCTAGCTTGCCCCCAGGAGTTGTGCTCCGGGGACTATTTGACCCAATTCGTCTGCATCAGTGTTTCAAACTTGTGAGATGTGCTTGAATGTGATGCCTTCAAACAATTTGGCTAAATAGCTGGTAACTATGTGATAGAGCGCTAAAGTATAACTCATGTAACGAAAAGTTCCACTGAGTTAGTTAATCATAAGTTTTGAATCGCAAATGATGAGCACGCAGGCTACCCTCAAGTCGTGAAGGATGTTAAGGCCGATGATGAGGGCTTCGTATTCAGCCTGATTATTCGTAAAATCGAAATCCAGCTTAAGAGCAAAATACCATCAGTAATCCGGGGATTGGATGACGATCTTAATGCTAATCGAGGTCGAAATACTAGAGCCGTCAAAATACATTGTCCAATAATTATCACGTGTTTCCATTATGCCAGTTTCAACATTGTTGCCCCAAAACCGTATGGGGAGGGATGTTGGGCTAAGAAATCGGCCAGCGCTTGTCCTTTTACAGCTTTTTAGGGCACGTATTGCAAACTAAACTCAGATAATGCCATTGTCCATTTTCCGATTCGGCCTTTTACTATCGGTCAAGTAAGCATATAGCAAATAACATCTGTTTAAGCAATAACCTGTGTAACAGAAGGGAACACGTAATGACGTAGTTTAGACGCAACGAAGAACAAAGCCAAACAAAGTTTCTTGACAGGTGAATAATTTATCTCGATCAAGTTAAGATTTCGACTAAGATAAAAAATTAGCCTACTCCCGTTCCATGTCATTGTCTTGTGAAAAAAGACAGTCAACTGATTCCTCGGCGGCCGATACATACAACTTGAGTGGTTTACCACGTCAAGGTGGCACAAAGACAGGGGGTAATGAGGGAGACCTTAATTTGCGTGAAGACATCTTGGTGCTGCTCACGCCATTCCAATTTGTCAGGATCCTTAAATTTCAAAAGCGTGGAGAAAGCTTTCATCTTCCTTGCCAAATTAGAAATGAAACAGTGGAGGAAATTGATTTTACCGAGTAATGATTGTAATTGCTTCTTGGTTGTCGATGGTGGAGCATCGATGATCACTCGAGCTTTATTTATGTCCACCTCAATACCACGATGATTGTAATTGCTTCTTGCCTGCCGACACACCAAACGTGCACTTAACAGGGTTCAATTCAAGGTTATGTTAGCACATACAAAGGAAAGCTTACCGAAGATTATCTAAGTGTGTTCAGTGGCGTTTTGATTTGACCACAACATCATTGATATATACCTCAATGACGGTGCCAATTAAATCATGAAAAATAGTATTCATAGCACGTTGGTATATGGCACCGATGTTTTTAAGGCCGAACGGCATGATGATCCTTTCGTAAGTCCCGACCACCCTTGGGCAACGAAAAACAGTTTTGTGGACATTGGCCTCAACAATGAAAATTTGGTTGTAACTGGCATGGTCATCCATAAAGGATAACATCTTGTGGTTTGCTGTTGCGTGAATTAACAAATCTGAAATTGGCGTTGTATATTCATCTTTAGGGGTTGCCAAATTCAAATTTTGAAAATCGATACAAATACGTAGAGCACCATTTTCCTTTAAAACTGGGACAATGTTCACCAACCATTTGACGTATCAAGCTGTCCGAATAAACCCGGCTTTTACAAGTCGAACGATCTCATCTTTTATGTTGAGTTGTACTTTGGTTGAGAATCATCGGGAGGGTTGGCGGAACGGTTTACAACCAGGTTTGATGTGTAATTCGTGCTCGATGAGAGTTTGGTCTAAACCAGGCATCTCATGGTAACTCTAAGCAAAACAATCCTTAAATTCCTTGACTAAATTACAAAGCTCGGTTTTCATAGGTTGGGGTAACAAAGCATTAATAAATAAAGGTCACGGGTCTTTGGCCATTCCAACATTTATTTCCTCTAAAGGGTCTTTGACTTGGGGCCAACTGTCTTCGAGCTCGACTGGGGTAGCTTGCACCTTGTCAAGTGATAAAACTAGACCATTATCTCATTCGACGAGAAACTCTACCAAGCTCACGCCCAAATTTAGTTGCTTGGAAATAGCATGCCAATAGGCCAGTAGTCATTCCATGGTGGATGAAACCGTGGCCCAGTATCTGTCTTGTTTAGTATCAGATATCAGGATCGGCAATCAGGTCGGCCAACCTGAGTCTCGCTGACTCCTGGTGAATAGTCTCAACGCCTACCTCAATGGCTTTCTAAAATAAGATTTGAGTCGGCCATCTTTCCTCGTTAAAATCTTATAGGGTGATGTAGCCGACGTGATCGTCATAATAACGAGCTTGAATCATATTAGCTTCGAACAACTGATTGTCGGCCGGATGAACCACGACCGATTTGCCATCCTAGAAGATGAGGACATGATATAATGATGAGGGGATGCATTTCGTTTGATGAATCCAATCATGACTGAACAATGCATTATACTCGGTCTTCGAATCGATTATGAAAAACGTGATCATATGATTACGACCTACGATATTTACCTCTAATGGAAACACCTCCTTGGTTTGGGATTTGTCACCGACAAAGCTGCTTATGGTGACCCCAAATGCAATAAGTTCATCGTTGGAACAATGTAATGCCTTCATGATAGTGACAGGGATGGTGTTGACCGTTGCTCCACTGTCGACGAAAATTTTGGAGACCGGATATCCTTCAGTATGAGCCGTAACATAGAACAACTTCAAATGATAGAGATTAACTGATGAAGAGTAAGGAAACAATTCGTCAATAGATGCTTTGAGTTTATCTTATTTTGTTGCCAGCTCAACCTCCTCAGTGGCCACAAAATCGACTTGCGTGGTTTCCTCGGCAACCACATCGCCATCCAGGAAATTTGGTTGGGATGTGGTTGGCTGGAACTCGGCAAGTAAGATATAGACCATGTTGATTTCCATGTTGTCGAAGACCGAATGACCCATTGGGTCACGATCTTCTTCCTCTGGACCTTCGGGCAAGGTATCTAGTGCGTGGGCAGTATATGCTTGATCTTCTTCAGCTGGCACCAGGGAATGTTTCTGCGGTACGTCTACTAGAGTCTTCTCGTTCTACATGTCGACCTCGGGTTTGCTCAACGTTAAAATTGGGTTTTGGTCTTGTGACGACATACGAATTTGCTTCTGAGATGCGATACGGCATCTCTCGTGTCAAGGTAAGCATCTAATCGTGCTACGCGTTCCTTTTCATTGGTCATAAGGCTGAAGAGAGAGACGGCTGAAAAGACTTCGAAATGGTATCATAAATATTGGAAGTCCTCGAACAAAAAGGGAAGTTCAACAGCGTCAATATCAGTGTATGGATCTACCTCGAAGCCAAAAACTAGAGCCTCTCATATATGCTGGAACCTAGCTTTCATCCCCAGATTTGAGGTCTTTTGGATGATCCATTCCTCATCGAGGCAAGTTAGAATGAGAACAAGAGTATTTTGGCACGTTTTCGGTAAGCCGTATAAATCATTTGCCGAATGCTTCTTGTGAAACTACCACATGTATTCCAAAGCTTCATCGAAGAACGGTAGGTGAGATTTCGTTTAACTCTAATCAATGGTTATTGGGTAGATAGTGGGGGAAGTTTGCTCTCGGCCTCATTTTGGAAATGCTCGAGGCGAGCTTTTATTTCCTCGGGTCGAAGAAGGAGTTTGATTCGCTTTTGGGATTCTTCAATCATGGTTTCAAAGTCACGATTGATTCGCTTTTGGGATTCTTCAATCATGGTTTCAAAGTGACGATCGATTGCCTTCTTCCCTTGGAGCAACTCGGTCATGATCACCGAAGGTTGTCGGTTATCTTCATTATCGGCTGTTTCCTTCGGCTACCATTTGGTAACCAAGGTATCCTGAGCTGCTCGTCGGTAGGCCATGCAGTCCATTCTTTGGCATCGAAGTTTCTGTGATTTAAACAACGTAATATATATATATATATATATATATATATATATATATCGGTAGAGGAGTTGTAGGTATACCAACGCTGATCTCGTGGCTGAGGATGTTTAAAGGTGCGCTGGTTTGCGGATGAACTTGAATTACCAGAGTTGCGCGCATAATAATCTTCATTGTAAAATGGCACGTCAAAATCAAGATGTCATTTGGCTGAAGATAGCTTGTTATCTTCTACTTGAGAGCCAAACCTATAAAAAACTTTATGACGTTGTGTTGTACTGCGCACCTTTTGGGATGTTACCGTAGTTGTGGGCACTTGGTGCTATATTTCGAGCCAACATGGCTTTTTCTTTGGCTCAGCTAAGACGACGCTTGCTTTGCATCAACTACATAAAACCATCGGCTCGTCAGTTTCCTCTACGCTGGAGTCCGACATTGACTTGACAATAACTGGTCCCGTCAAATCTTTGGGTGGCTTGTTTGAAAATAAATCAATCTTTAATCGTGGCCGAGAGTTCTACTTTGGGATGAATTGCATTAGAACGAACTCGGCCTTTCCTTTTCCTTTATCCCTAGGAAGATGAGCATCTACCATGCTTACTGTCGCCGTAGGGAAATGATCGGTATCAATGCCCATTTGCTTCTCAGGAAACTTGAGCTTACCATTGTCGATCCAGCTTTGAATGGCATCATGAAATACAACACAATTATTTGTCGTATGCTTGTTCGAATTGTGGTATTTGCAATATGTCTTACCTTTTAAATCATCGGCCTTGGGAATGTTATGCCATGGCTGAAGCTTGACAATTTTCGCGAGCAACAACTGGTCGAAGATGGTGTCAACCTTAGTGATGTCAAAAGTATTAACTTTCGATGTTTTGATGGTAACTTCTTCAGAAGCCGAGCGGGTTTTAGCATCATTGGAGTTAAGATAAGCCAATGCTTTGCATATGTATGGTTTATCGATCAATATCTCGACCGCGTCAATACTAGCATATTAGGATTCTTCGTTTTCAGTCGACGCATAACTAGTTGTGGGATTCTTGTAGATTGTTCCTTGGGATGGGGACTTCAAGATCTTTTCTTCTTGGTCGATTAGAGGCCTCACCGCCGTCTTTGTCACAATCTTCCACTAGTCCTTCAACAAAAATGCCCTTTGTTGTTTTGATGGGGATCTCTGCATCATGAGGTTGGCCGCCGAGATTAACTTCTTTTTCTCGGCGTGTCGCTCTTGTGGCTTCAGGAGTCACGGCAACAGAAGGATTCTGTGCCTGTAACAAGCCATCTTGTCCTAGATTTTAGACTGGAAGACTAGTCGTTGACTTTTCCATGGCTGTTTTCTTCTTTACTGACCGTGCCTAAATGGTCATGAACTTCGTAGTTTTAACATTGGGTCCCACTGGGCGTGCCAAAATATTAACCCTAAAAACTACCAAGCCTACGTGGTGTGTATGCCAAGTAACTAATAAGCTAACTACGTCCTTCAATTATGTGTGGGGCGTGCCAACTAGTTGACCAAGCTCGGCTAGGGAGTAAAATGTGTTGATGTCGCATTGGGTGTGCTGCTGACTTCTGCGTCTTGCGATTGTGGCCGAGGAAGGAACACATCTCGACCTTTGGGTTCTAAAGCCTGAAGACAAAGCTATTAGTTTTGCAAAGTTCACAAATCGTGTGCGCTGGGTTCAGTCACGATGATTATATTCGTGAAAATATAAGCACGTCGAACTGACACCAGATTATACGGACACAAATACTTGAAAGATATGTATGTCTTGGTGGTAAATGTGGTTCGGCTATCGAAATGCCGAACTCTGAAACTTACTTATGAGTATCCAATCATAAAACAACTCGACGTTCAATGTGCCGAGCCTAGCAATCTGTAACACCTCACTTCCTCGAGAAGGCTAATGAGATGACCTCTGCCAACAAGGATTCGAAAATCCTTCTCGACCAAGGCTTGGATAAATAACCAGTCTGCCTTGAAGCAGCGCTATCTATCCAAACTGAAGGTGCCCCTCAATCGACTAATTTTATAGCTCTAGTGCTGTCTAACCAAATTGAAGATGTCGTCGGTTGCCTTCACAATGTTGTTTATCCAAGCTGAAGATGCATTGGCTGGAGGAAATGGGAGAAGGATAAAATCTCAAAGGCTGTTGAGAAGTTTTGAGCAGGGCAATTTGTATGTTGAATTGGAAGGGCCTTGAATGATGCACTCCCTTCTCTATTTATAGTAGCAAACCCCTCATAGCCGAGCTAGAATTGTACTCCGGTTAGAATTCCTCATCCTAATCTAATTAGGTATCGGCTAATCCTAACTCCAATAGGACTTTGAACCAAGCTCTTTAACAAACCAAATTCATCTCCTAGGTCTTAGCCTTAAAGACTCCTTGTTACACTAGGTTTCGACTACCCCACTCTTATCTAAACCAATCCCCTTCATGATAGTATTCGCCCGATCCTCACTAGACGGCCCATGATAATTTTAGAAGATTACTAAGCCAAGAGCGGCTCTAAGCTTGGCCTAAAATAATATTTTGGGCCCAAACACATACATATTTCACCATTTGACACGTAATGTATCACTTTGTATTTCAGTTACATTGAAAAATCTCTCCTGTAATTAAGGGCCTGTTTGGTATCATATTTGAAATTTTTTATCATTTCTCAAAACATTTCTTAAGAACATTTCTTAAAAACAATTTTTTTTAAGACTTAAAAACTTGATTGGTTTGCAATTTAAAATTTTTAAATCTTATAACTTAAACTAGACAAAAAAATCTAAAAAAAATGGATCGCAAGAGAAGGAGAAAGTAGAGAGAGGTGGAAAGAAAGTAAGAGATGATTGAAAGAAAGAGAAAGAAGAGAGAGGAGAGGACGAGATAGAGAGGAAGAGAAGTGAGAGAAAGAACTGAGAGAATGAAAAAGCAGATTGGAAGAAAGATGAAAAAGGTTAAAAAAAAAGTGGGGAGAGAGAGAGAGATTTGTAGTGAAAGGGGAGGAGGGAAAGAAAAGAAATGAGTGAATTTAAAAATTCTAAAAACTCACTTTTTATGTTTTTAGAGAATTGACTATATTTTTTAGTTAGTTTTGAGTTCAGTTTTTTAAAATAGTTCTACTAAACAAGTTTTTAAGACCTAAAACTTAAAAATTGTTTTTGAATTTAAACAGTTAGATTCAAATAGAATACCAAACATATCCTAATGGTTGTCATGTTCTTAGTAGCAGTACCTATAGAAAAGTGTACTTGGCCAGAATGAATTACTGGTATTGAACGTCAACCTTTATACGGAAGTTTCCCTACAAACTAGCAGCTAATCCAGCTATCCCGATGTACAATAAAAGTAGGAAATAAAATAACAAATCGATTGCAAATATTGACATGCCGAATCTATTCTCTAAATAATTTGGATTCCGATTACATTTTAACACTTTTTCTCAAGTTGAAAAGTGAATGTCAAGAACACCCAACTTGCACAACATGGTCGGAAATTTTTCTTTGCCCAACGCCTTTGTAAACATAGTCGAAAACTGTTACGCTAGCTAACTGAAAGTCGAGGGTGCAGTAAGTGCTCATTTCTCCCTCCGTGTCCCAGAATGTTACACGTGATTGTGTAAGTGCTTGATATTAATATTGTGGTGAACGGAAACCTTAATGCAAGATTTGTAATAATTGTTGATATGGAATTAGAATTTGGGTGCCGAGGTTAGTGGCGTCCATATGATTTTATGTCACGAATGGGGAGTGCAAATGACTTTAAGAGCTTGAAGAAAAATAATTTTAGGATACATGTTGATTTTGATTTGAGGTGTATTCATAAAATAGTAGGTTTTTTTTTTTTAATTTTTTTTTTAATGCTATGAGGGCTAAAATTGTCATATCATATCAGGGTATATGAGTCATTTAATAATAAATTTGTATGCGTGGTGTATTCAACAATATGTGGGATGTTAGTAAAACCACCATTTTTAAAAGTATTCTTAATAAGCGTTTGGTAAATTTTAATGCAAGTGATATTATTCTATATAACAACAAAAATAGACATGATAGTGAGGGTGGTGGCAACGATAACGGTGGTGGCAGCAACGGTGGTCATGACAGGAACAATGGTGGGAATATGGCGGTGTTGCCAATAGTAGGGTGTGGTGGTTGGAGTGTAGAGGTAGCATTGTGGCGGTAGTAAAGATGATGATGAATAGTGGGCGTATAGTGATAGTGCCAATAGTGGTGTGTGGTGGTTAGGGTGTATAAGTAATGGTAATAAGGACATCTGTGACAATTATATAAGTGGTGACGGCAATGATGGTGGTGGCAAGAGCAGGAGACTAATCTTAATGCCACTAGTACTTCATGGAAGGACACTCTGAAGTCCTTGGAAAAAGCACTTAAAACAACCTAGGTGCACTTTTTGCCAAATATAATGTGAACCATTTTTGTTTATTAGAAAACATTTCTTTCCTCACAAAGCCCTTTTGGTCACCATGCTCGGTTCATTCTAGGGCTAACTACATTTACACCCTCAATGTTTGAGATGGTTTTCAAAACATCCCAATTCATTTATATTACACTTCTTAAGTTTCGAAATTGTCTTAGTTTATACGTTGAAATGAAACATAAGACATAAATTGATACAGTTTCAATATCTAATACAATATGAGAAAACTGAACAAAAACGACTCACCCCAAACTTGGACGGTATGAAATGTACTGTTAGCTTCATTTTTTAATTCCTTTGAAATATAGGGTATTAAAGAGTTTACGAAACGTTAAGAGGTCAGAATGTCGCATAAATAAGTTCAATGTAGTTTGTGATGGGGAACTAGAAGCCGATGAATATGTTCGAACCACGCCATGTTGATAATCCGGGATCTGGAACATGCAGTGGAGTCCGGAGATCAAGGTCGAGGATCGGTAACGCATGAACATTCGATGCTCGGATGCACGGATGCTCGAAGGATATCGCATGAACATCCAAAGATATCTACCCTGCAACTGTTGTATCTGCAACTTTTAATATGCTAGTCAGTCACTTGACCACTTAATGTGAAAAGAACACATGGGGGAAGAAATTCTCCGCCCTCTCTCTAACAGGTCAAACCAAGCTCTACATTCTTGCATTTTGTAGAACGCCCGATGTGAAGCCGGCATTTTCAGAAACGCATCTTGCCGGCCTGCTACAACGCTATTGATAGGGTAAAAGACTTCCATCTGCTTATCGCCATCGTAGCCATCGTAACAGTTTGTACGGGTGTAGCTTAAGACATCATTCACAAGTTCAAAGAACATGAGATAATAATAGAGAGCTTTTATTGCCCACGAGGACAAAAGTAATTGTTTACCCTTTGTCCCTAATTCAATCAAATCTTTCTATTCAGTTCCAACGGATAGAAGCAAAAGCGTCTGTTTCCGAGACCCTTTGTTTCTCCCTGCTCTGACAATCACAAGGAAAATGATTCAATAATTCGTACGACAGGCTAGCCAATGCACACTACTCTTACATGTACCAAATGAAAAATGGTAGAAGCAGCAGGCATACAAGAAGAGCAAACCCAACAATCCAAACCGGCGACGAACAGAAAAGAACAGCCTTCTCCGGTCGTTGGAGGAGTCAAACACAAACGCTCACCCGTAAATTTTTGTGTACCACGTGAGAAATTCTCCATCCACCTTGTGTCTGTATAGATTGTTCACGAATTAGGCTCTTGGATAATAACAGGCAAGCTTAACAAATCTCAGAGAAAGTAGTCTGGTGCAGGTTTCTTGGCAGGCGCCCCTCTTGATTCCTGCATTTTATCACCATCGTTTAGTGTAAAATACAAGGAAAGTGAGACAACAGGAAAAAAAAAAAAAAAAAAGACAGCAGATACATTCACGGTCCATGTCACTGAACTAAGTGTTATTCTTTCATAAATTTAACAAATCATACTTGATGCTAATTATTTCCACATAATCCAATTCATGGACTGCATTTCAACTCTTTCCAGATTTTATTCACAATGTCAAGTAGAATCCTTCGAACAACCAGTGCAATTTTAATTTTTTTTACTGGCTGCATTAACAAACATAACACCAAGTACAAGTGGACAACACGTACAAAGTTTCACGGTGCTGCTCAAAATAAAGTAAGTTTCTTATTTTTCAAAAAAAATCAAATTTTTGTACACACCTGTGGGGCAGCATCAAAAACACGAAACTGCTTGTTAAGATTTTCATCCAGCTCAAGAATTGCAGCTACATTACCACATCTGAAACAGACCACCATTGACGACTCAATATAAACCTTCAAACTCCGGAAAAAGGAGGAGAAACTTGATTGCAGACTGGTAACTTACCTGTAACAGTAATTTGGTGCTGACCAGACAGTTACTATCTGGTTATTAAACATCCATTTATACCCCTCCATTACCAACTGATGGGCACGACATATATAGTCAATGTTGTTTGCATGGTTAAATGAAGTAACAACACTGCCACCAAAGAGGAAGCCAGCACCACGCGGACTTATCCCCCAACCGTCCACGATATCTTCAGGATCTGACCATAGTAGGTCACACATGCCACCATCATGAGGTACTTCTTGCTTCCTATCAATTGTTCGTATCTGCCAAACAGAACATGTTGGTCGGTTAGCATACAAAGAAGAGACTAAAAACTAAATAAAACTAGTAACAATTCAAACTCATAAAGGATTCTCAAACCTGATCCAGAGCTGTAATGGCAGGAGAGAGACCACCATGTACGCTGAAAATCTTATTTTCAATGAGAGCTGACAGACTGCATGAAACCACCATAAAAATTCAAAATATGTAAAGGAGAAAAATATAATATGCCCGAGCCTTGGGCTCTATTGGAAGCAGTTTAAATGAAGACTAAACTAAACTGCCTAATGGCCTGTATTGAGGTACAAAAAGTTTACTTTGAAGATGTAGTACTTGCTTCTAAACAAAGGATGCATAGATAAACTGAAAAACCGAACACCTACTGAGTTGAGTGTGGCGCGATGGGTAGCGTGCCAAAAGAAAAGACACTGAGAAATATGGGAATCAAACAGCTGGAAAGAATTTGAGAAAATTAACGCATTAAATTATGAAATTTCTAGCAATTATTCGATATGGGAAATTTGTTAAAATGGTGTAGCGACAGTAACTGTTTTACGAGACTAAAATGGCAACATCCAGTTATAATGATCTCAATGTCCAATTTGGATGAAATTTAAAAATGAATTTTAATAACTTTTTCTCCTTTTCTATAGGTACATTTGAATCCCAAGATCTATCACAGTCCTGCACCACCCACCTGCTACCTCAACTAAGGCCTAGGGGATCCTTTCCAAAAGAAAGGAAGGGTAGTTTTGATAACTAATACAGGGTTTATTTCACAGATCATAATATCCTACGATCTCCTTCACAAGAAAATAAACTGTCATAAACCTTTATGAAACGAGGTTTCCACTACGAAATATTAATCTGTCCTAACCTTCAACAGAAAAATCTTATGTGATAAAAAAAGGGCAAACCTCAGATAATCGAATATATCTGTGCAATATCTCCAAACATTGACGGATCCATACTTTCGTAGACATTCATCGTAGAATCCATACACCTGTCTAGAAAGGATAACTCAGTAAATATTCTGAATGGGTAAGCACTAAACAGTAGGCACCAGTAAAAGAGACTTAACCTGTGTGATCTGACGACTCTCGTGGTTTCCTCTAATAAGAGTTATCCGATCTGGATATCTCACCTGAAGTAATTAATTTGGGTTAAAATAGTAAAAAAAAATATGAAATAAACTAATGAAACATAAGAATAAATGCACGACCTATAGTTATTGTCAAAATCTAGCATCACTATCAAAATGAATCACTATCAATTAGATATTCTTCTACAAATTCAGGTTGGAAATTTGTAGCCATAGGTAGGAAATTTGTAGCCATAACCTTATATGTACTAGCTTGCAGTTTACAGAAACCTTTACAACAGTTCAACCACCAAAGACTTGTGAGTGAAGTAAGATAAGGCATTAGAGCTCGTTTGGAAGTGCCTTTAAAATGGCTGAATGCGCTTCTGGTGAAAATGTTTTTGGAACCAATCCTTAGTAAAATGCAATTGAATCCTCGAAAAGCACATAAAGTGCTTCCTGCAAGAAGCACCAGTTATTTGCTTCCTGCACGAAACACTTTAAGTGCTTTTAGAACCCAAAAAGATTTTCGCTAGAAGTGCTTTCAGTTATTTTAAAGCACTTCCAAATGAGCCCTTAATGTAGTTGTATCATTGTGGAACAAGTTCTATCATCTATAAGAAACAATAGTGGCAGGCAAACAAAAAAAATAATAGTAAAATACCAAGTATTAAAGAAACTTAAACTTTTAATTAACCATTTAAAGACATTGCGTGCTCTTAAGACAAAAACAAACAAACTCTTAAAAACTTGACAGACTCCTTGTAATACTTGACAGTAACTTTCACACTAACAGTTTCACTTATTTAGCTATCTTTATTGAATCTTTTTATTTTCTGATTTTTGCACTGTTGCATCACTGTGTGGTTTTACATGGCAGGAGATCCATGACATGGAATTTAGTGTACTTTTTACAAGCACCAATCTACTGAAAACAAACAGATCCTACAATTTTAAAAGGGAATTGTTCTTAGCACTCCAATACTCTCATTTGGCACTCCAAACTTTCTATAATTAGAAAGAAAAATACACTTGTGAGGAGTGTAGAATGAAACTTTTTGGAGTGCTAGTAACAATTCCCTTTTAAAATTAGGGTTATGTTGTGAGGCAATAGAAACAACAATTGTCCTAGAAACTTTGAAGAATGTGTCGAAAACTCCCAAGAAATCAGGAAAAAGTAAAGAGAAGATAAGCCTATCACCTTCAGGGCAAGTAGGAGTAGAAATGTCTCAACAGAATAAAATCCTCTGTCAACAAAATCTCCAAGAAACAAGTAGTTGGTCTTCGGGCAATCACCTCCTACTTTGAAAAGCTCTTTCATGTCATAAAACTGCCCGTGGATGTCACCGCATATCTATTCATCAAAACACAAAGAACAATAACAATTAATTAGCCTGAACCCCGCAACGTTCAGGACTTGAAATTCATATTTTAAAGCACCATATATTCAATAAGAAGAAATAGTTCCACCAGCCCTATTTCCCTGCTAAGCCTTCTTATCACTACACCACCTCTGAGTAGTTCGTAACATCAAGTACTAAGCATGAATTATAGCGAAAATAGGGCTGATCGTCACTAAAGTAAATGGTAACTACTGATAATGCTATATTTCACTCCGGACCCCAAACCCGGGTCTACACGAAATTCTACAACCATTTGATTATCCAAGTAAAAATAGGAAACCACAATTGAAATATCATTCTAAAACCCTTATCTATTTCCTAGAATCCAATAGCAATTTAAGCTTTTTCCTTCATAAATTCAGGTAGCAAATGCACAAAAATTGAAAGTAAAGACAAACCCACTTGTCTGAATCGAATTAAACATCGAAAAACATAGCCAAATCAAATCCAATAACCAAAACAATCAACGAACCCCCAAATAAATATCATAGTACTACTTCGACGACTACCCAAAAACCCATTGAGCTCGCAATTACAGAGGGAGAGATATATATATATATATGTATATGTAGAGAGAGCGAGAGAGAGAGAGAGAGAGAGAGTACAGTGACAGGAGCATCGACTCTCTGAACGTTGCTCTCTTCGACGAGGATTTCCATGGCTTTGAGGCAGAGAGCCTTCACCTCCGACTCTTTGAGAGGCTCGCACTTCTTCAGCTGTTCTATTTGCCGGTCTAGGTCTGACATCTCTCCCTCCCCCTCCCTCTCTCTCAACTTTCTCTCTCTATCCTACCCCCTCTTCTCCCCTTCCTCAGCCCCACGCCGCCGCGCCTCCACCACCACCAATCCTCTCTCTCTCGAACAGTGAGATAGTGATTCGTGAATCTCTCTCTCTCTCTCTCTCTCTCTCTCTCTCTCTCTCTCGACTGTCCTTCACAACCTTCTCTATCACTCTCCCATTTCCTTTTTTCTGCGGGCTCCTCTCACTCTCAGCCCTCCAGATTTTTTTTTTTTTCAGTTTTGCCCACTTCCAACTTTATCGTTGCTAAAATGCCCCCGCCTCAATTTCAATTTTTAAAACAGATCACACGACAAGTCGTTCGACCCGAAAGTCACCAAGCGAATAAAAAACCTTGGAAGAAATAACCTGAACTTCTTCATCCTTGAGCTTGCGAGTTAGAGAGAGAAAGAAGAGAGAGAGAGGGTAGGGAGAGAAAATGGCATGGAGAGGGAAGCTATCTCAGAACTTGAAGGAGCTTAGGGTTTTGCTTTGCCAATCGTCCCCTTCAAGCGCATCCACCAGGTCCATTCAATCACTTTTTCTTTTTATTATTTTAATTAATTAATTAATATATTTTTTTTTTAATTTTATAGAAAGGGTAAATCTTTGTTTGAATTTGCAGAGCATTTGTGGAGAAGAATTACAAGGATCTGAAGAGTGCAAACCCCAAATTGCCCATCTTGATTCGTGAATGCAGAGGGATTGAGCCTCAGTTGTGGGCTAGATTTGGTATTCTTCCCCATCCTTCCTAATTTTTTATGGATTTTTATTTTTATTTCTACATTTTTCAGTGCTTTTTAGAATTTGAAATGCTTAATTTCATGATCGTCATTGGTTCAAGCTAGATATTAGCTCTCACTACATTTCCTTACGATTTATTATGTGTATCGTCGTTGGTTTAAGGTAGATATTAGCTCTCACTGCATTGCCTTATGATTTTATGAATAATTCTGGAATCCAACTTATGACAGCCGCTCGTTTGGTTGCTATTTTGATTCCGGTATTTTCAATGGTTCATAAGATGCTCTCTAATAAGCACGAAAGTATATGTATTGGAGTCTGCTCATTTTAGGGCCTTTTCGATAACATTTAGTTTTCGTTTTCGTTTTTAAGTAGAGATAGAGAAGGGAAAATAAGAGAATAGTGAGAACAGAGAAAATAAATCTGAGTAAGTAAGGAGAAAATGGATATGGGATAAGGAGAAAATGTTTTAAAGAGGATGATAATTTCAAAAAATTTAGTTTTAGTTTTATTGGGAACTGATCAACAAGAGGAACTTGAGATTTCTAAATCTCGGAACACTTCAACATGTTTGTATTCTAGACTTGCAATAATACCCTTTTATTATAACTAGAACTATGTTTCACTTCAAGATGTTTGTGAAAACTGCTAAGTAGCGGTCATGTGCTTGTTTTCTTCACCGGTATCATATATATGAACGAAAATGTGTATTTGAAGCTTTAGAAAGTTCTAATTATTTTGATAGTGGATAATGGATAACTATTGAAAATAAGTTAATTCCTAACTTAAAGTTCCAAGTATGTAAGGTTTACTCAAACGTTACTAAATAGATGTCGCCTCTGTTACTTTGATGCGCTGAGTTTCAGTCACTGTTATGACATTTGTCACCAAATTTATGTATCTTGTTTAAGTTGAAGATGCCACCAGAGGTCAGAAGAGAAAGAATTTAGGTTTCGGCACTTAGAAGAGCATGATTGCTAGCAATAGAAGATGTCTTTTTCAGGTGGCCAAACTATGATGGTTCTAGCCAGCCTCTAGCAATTGGTTCATAGGATTGTTTAGAGTTGGAGCTAAAACTTTTATTAATTTCCTTTTTCAATGGTCTGATATTTTTCATTCTTGATGTACTTTTATTCAACCTATGTGTGTTCTTTTATTGGTTCTTTAGTCGTGTGCTGTTAACTTGAATTTTGCACCATGTTGCTCCGTCAACTTAACCTTTGATTATTTGACAGACATGGGTGTTGAGAGGGGCGTTCGACTGGAAGGTTTGACAGAGCCACAGATCTCGAAAGCACTAGAGGAACTGGGTAAGGTGGGGGAGTCTCTAAAGGCCTGATAATCGACAGTGTGAAATGAAATAAATGTACATTCATGGGAAATTCTTTCCTATGATCGCCTGCCCTTTGTTTAGCTCAGGTGTTTCTTGTGTAAGATGATTCTTCGGGTTGATTACGCGCAGTACTGCACGTGTTGTAGTTTGAATAATTCATGTATTTTCCGTCTTCCATGAAGAACAAATCTTCTGGAAATTGAGTTCTTTGGTGCCTTTGCGTTTCCTTTTCGATTTTTCCGTCTATTGGCCTGGTTATCAAGATGCGAACAAAGCCAACGTTGTGAGTTGCAAAATCGCTTGCACCACCATCTATAGCGCCATCACCCCTGCAGCCATCTTCACCACCATCACCCTTGCCATCATTACTCCCCCACACAGCATTCATTGGTCCTCCCAACTGTTGCCACCACCTATACCCACCACAGCCATTGGCACCACCACTTTTGCCACCAACGCCAATCACTATTGCCGTCACAACCCTCAACCACCGCCGTTGGAACCACCATCCCCACCACAAATGCCACCATGCTAAAATGTATATAACAAAAAACAGTCTCCTTCCATTGAGGGGCACCTTGTGGGGCTCAATATATGATGGATTCGACGATCTGATCGATGAATTTTTCATCCCTTAGTTCTATCAAAATATCATTAAGACAATTTGTCATAATGGGAAAAAATAGACAAACATAGTTTTTTCTATAAACAATAAAATGACTACTTTCTAATTAAGAGGTCACATGATTACCGATTTTGATGATTTTTTTCCTAAAAGATCTATAAATTAAGATATGAATATTCAACAGTAGAAACATTGAAATTTATTGTACATTGAATGATCATCAACATAAGTGGATTGTTACAAAAATATTACAACCAACACAAATTTGTTAATTGTTATAAATAGGCGAAAGTGAGAGAGATAACTTTTGCTAGAGATAGAAGCGGAACAGGTGCAATGTAACACACAAATGATGTAGGTAAAGAAAGGAGGGGATAGTGGTATTATTGCTTTTCACTTTTGATCTGGTGTGTTATTTGATTGTACACTGATGCTCTTTATATTGAGCCTTTTACGTGCATAATTCTACAAGGCAATTTAAGGCATGTTAAAAAACCATGCTATATAAGTTGAAGATCATGTCATCCAACAATAGTAAATTTGACAACACCGCCATTTTAGTCCTTCTTACCTTTTAACTTTTGACTAAACTATGTAGTAGGGGTGGGCACGGTGCGGTTCGATGCGGTTCCACCCCTAAATTGGAACCGGAACCGAAATATATTAACGGTTCGATTCGGTGCGGTTCCACTTAAATTTATGACTAGAACATTACGGTTCGGTCTACACCGGTTTCGATTTGGTTCTTGCCGGTTTACGATTCCTAATAATAAATTATTTGAACACCAAATCATTATGCATTCAAATACATCTTCTAAAACTGATTACATAAAGTTGCATACAACACATCTTTTTTAATGCAAATGTCTTTGGTAGTGGCACTAAGTCAACAAAAAGAGACAACTAAAATACATATGCACTGGTCAATGAGTCAACAAACAAAAAAATGATGAAACAAATTGCAAGTTTTCAGACTTCCGTGAGCAAGCAAGAAGCAGCAGCTCCTGTACACAATTTTTCAACCTATTATACCATGACATGTGTGTGTGTATATATAATTTATTTATTCATTATTAATAAAACGGTTTGGTTCGGTTCGGCCGGTTCTTGGTCATTCGAAACCGGAACCGGAACCGGTTTGAACGGTTCGGTTTTTCACTCAAAGTTGACTTTTCCGGTCAACACGGTTTTTTTCGGTTTTTTTTCTTACGGTTCGATACGGTTTTGCGGTTTTGCGGTTTTTATGCCCACCCCTACTATGTAGGCATTCAAATCCACAGCTTTTACAACATTAATCCTTTCCCTTGATACCACACACTTTCAAAGTTTTTATCTCGCAACAAATATCTTGGATTAAAGGACCAAACGCATTTTTAAATTATAAAAGTTAAAATAAAATATTTGTCGTTTCCATTTTGCAAGGTAATTCTTCCAAGATTACTAAATAACTAATAATTATTTAAGCAACTTCACACTTATTTAATGGAACGCGTAATTAATTGTGATAATCTCGATTAGCAACGTAAACCATAGAGGATAATAGGACTTGGGCGGATAGACCGATGGAGAAGCCTTTGGGTACCACGACAATAACGACGCTGTACACGACACACAGCCACCAGCTAAACAAATTATAATTCCGACGTCGGGGTCGGACAAAGATTCCGCCCTCTCTCTCTCTCTCCCTCTCCCTCTCCCTCTCCCTCTCCCCTTTGTTGTTGGTTGGTTGTGCCGCCGTACGGCGTCGTCTCCTTCCGTTAAAGTTAAGCCTTTTCCATTAATCAAATCAAATTTAATCAAACTGTCTCCATTCTCGTCTCTATCCCGATACGACCCCGTTTCGATCTCCCCATTCTCCACGACCCTCAGTCGTAATCCCTAATTCAGGTAATTACGATCGCCTCTATTTTAATCCTGTTTCTCCCATATATATAGATATATGCTCTGTATCCAAATTTTCTTCCTTTCGTTTTGACAATTTCGATTAGGTTTTAACATTTTAGGGTCCATCAGCATTTTTTTGTTTTGGTGAATTATGGGTTATGTGGGATCGTTTAGGTTTGTGCATGTTGTTTAATTAGTTTTTATTTGTTTAAATTTTTTATTTAGCATGGATTTTATCTGGCCATGAGTTGCTTTGATTTAATATTTACTTGAATTGGTTCAAATTGTTTTACTTAGCTTGAATTATGGAGTTTTCTTTAATCCAAAGGAGCTCGATTTGCATCTTTTACTTTTGTTGCTCTCGGTTGAGCGCTATCGATTGAGAAGAATTGGTGGAACACTGTTTCGTGTAGTCCAATTAACTTACTTAGAATTAGGCAGATTAAGAGCTTAGTTATGGCCGGTGTCCCTGCATTGGGGAGTAAACGAGACAAGCAGGATTTTTTGTTTTTTTTTTTTTTTTTTTGCGAGCTGATGCAATGTTCTGTTTAGCTGTATTTCTTGAATTTATCCGAGTTATATGAGCTAGTGGGTGTAAGCTTGTGGGTCCTGTATATGGCGTTGGATATTTGTGATCGTATTATGGTAGAAAGTGGAGTTGTTACTTTTTTGGAAGTGGGAAGTGCTCATGATGTATATTAATGTTTTTGGTTCATCGTGGATTTAGAGGTTTTTAGATTCGGTAAGATTGGACTAAATATATAGAGATGTTGAGATCTTATAAGTGGAAGTTTACGCTCCAAAAGATGGTGGTGTAACCGCTCTCAGCTGGATATCAATTCCCTGAGAAGTTTCTTGGTTTGCAGTCGGTCAACACAGCACTTTTATTGTAACAAAAAGTACTGGTAGTTTGGGCCGAATTTATAGCTAGGTGACAATGCTTTGGTATGGATAGGTTTAAATTAACTGGAAATTAGCTGCAGGATTATTGTTTCTTAAGTGCTTATCAACCAAACAAGTACTGCTCATGCTATGTTACTCTTACCAAACAAATCCTTTGTCTTTTCAGCTTACCGTCAAAGATATGGTGGGTTGATGAAGTTCTTGGGGAAAAATAAAAATTGTGCTAACCAGAAAGATAAAATATCCTTACGTGATGCTATTCTAGATATAATCTGCTGCCTGTGGTTAACCTTGTATTATACTTGTCATTTGATTATTTTGAGCCTATACAAGGCCCAAAGATATGTAAAGATATTGTGTTCATTTGTACAAAAGCAATCCCTGAGTATGTTATTGATGAATTAGTGTGCCCTTTTTATTTCAGCACAATGGCATCTTCTTCGGACTCATGGATGAAGGAATATAATGAAGCAACAAAACTTGCTGATGATATCAACGGTATGATATCTGAATGGAGTACATTGCCCGCAGGTCCAGACACTCAGCGTCATGTCTCTGCTATACGGCGGAAGAATACAATATTGGGGACTAGACTTGATAGCTTACAGTCCCTTTTGTCAAAACTCCCTGAAAAACAGCATATGTAAGTCATTATAGACTCATAGTTGACTTGTTTTAATGCATGCGTCAACTGCCATTGGAGCTAAATATAGGAACTGAACAATGTTGTATGCTCTTCTTTCATTTCCTGCTTCTATTGGTCAATGCTGCATGTGAAGGGGTTTATGCCCAACTTATGAATTCTTTGAGTTAGTATTTCATGCTATCACCGTTTGTGATAAAAGCTCATGAAACTTTTGATCAAACATTGTTATTGTAAGATAGTCCTTTATAATGTTAAAGTGACTTCTGGCTATCATTATATGACATTCTTTTATGCTGCCAATTTTGAAACTCAGAACAGAGAAAGAGATGAACCGTCGGAAGGATATGATAGGAAATTTAAGGTTGAAAGTTAAGCAGATGGCTTCAACATTGACGTCCAACACTGCCAACCGAGATAACTTGCTGGGATCAGAAATAAATAAAGCTGATGCCATGGGAAGAACAGTTGGCCTAGACAACTACGGCCTTGTTGGTTTGCAACGACAAATTATGAAAGGCAAGAGATCCTTATTCGGATTTAACTATTTTGTTGTCCTGTAATCTTTGCACATGATTGACTTTCACAATATTGATCTTTACATGGTATTCCTATGAAGCAGAGCAAGATGAGGGGCTCGAGAAATTGGAGGAGACTGTAGTAAGCACAAAACATATTGCATTGGCAGTCAATGAAGAACTTGACCTACACACTAGACTTATTGTATGTCCTTGCACTCTAATACTTGTGTCTTTGAATCTTCCATCTAAAAAGTAATTACTTATTTATCTAAAATGTATTTGTACTCTCAGTATAACTTATGTCTTTCCGGCCCATTGTGCAGGATGACTTGGATGATCATGTGGAAGTTACAGACTCCCGGTTACGGGTAATCATCTAACTCATGTATTTTAAATTATTGTGAACCCTTGTTTAGCAAATGAATATTGCACAACTCTTTCTTCCCTCCTGTCTGAATTCCCGGAAAGAAAGAAAATCAACAGCAAAAAAAAAAAAAAAGAAAAAAAAGAGACGTGTGTACCATGACACAACAGAACTGTCCCTGGTGGAAATTTTTGACCATCTTGTCGTTCATAAATGCATTTTGATTAGTGTGGGCTGTCGTTAATTCTTTGCTTGGTATTTCTAAGAAAAAATTATTATTGAAAGTAAGGCTGACAGGAGAAACAGTAGATGCTGTCGAGTGAAGAAAATTATGTTACTTCAAAGATATTAGGAATTGATAGGGAGATTGAAGGAAACAAAAGTAATGGGATTTAAGTGATAAATCTTTTAATTCTACTTTTTTTTTTTTTCCCTCATGTTTTTGGCTGCCAGTGGTTCATGTTTTTACATAACTTTAAAGTGAGGGTTTTGGCTGAGATCGTGAGGAAGAACTTAAGATTTTGGATAACTCTTAGGTTTAAATCTTAGCAATAAAAATTATTTATTGGGAAAGCTAGATTCTGTGCTAGGAACAGGAGCTCGTAACCTGAAATAACTTTAGCACTAGGATATGTCCTTAACTTGTATCGACAAGGGTATACATGAGCCCAATATACTAGATCAATGGATTTTATCAGCCAAAAATCCATTGTGCACTCAAGTTTGCGACTCCTTATTGTGAAAAAAAAAAAAGAAAAAAGAAAAGAAGGTTTGCAGACGAATTAGAATCATTTAAATTAGATTCCAGATATGATTTGAAGTTTGCTGACGAAGCTTATAGAGCATGTTATAGTCTCTGTGGGGTATTGCGATTCCTTACTGTTGCTGAAGTTGATTGTTTTGATCTTTGTTTTGTTTCCTTAAGAATTGCAATGTTTTATTGGGAGCAAATATTAATCAAATACTATTTTGTCTACCCGTTAATGCCAAAACAGCGGGTGCAGAAAAACTTGGCAGTTTTGAACAAGCGCACAAAGGGTGGTTGCTCCTGCATGTGCATGCTTTTATCTGTCGTCGGGATAGTGGTTCTGATTGCCGTGATATTTTTGTTGATCAAATACTTGTAATAGTACCAACTATAAGTCTACACCGAGTATGAAGATCTCCTGTTTGTGTGTTTTGATGTTGTTGCCGTGATATTTTTGTAACGATCGATTGTTTATAAATGTTTTGTGTGTTTTCTTGCTTGGAAGCATGTTTTTCAAGACTTTGACATGAGGTGAAAAGAATCAATCATTAAGCAAAATTGTTGACATATTCCTTTGTTATTGAGGGCTCGTTCACGTAACCGTAATCAAAATAGAGGAATTTGGAATGAGGAGGAATTGAACTGGGGAGGAATTGCAATTGGAGCAATTACAACGAATCATATATTGTGAATAACGTTGGAAGATGTGTGAATTGAAATCGTGACCTCATGTGCAACGATTAATGCTCTCACACGCTTGAGTTACAAGCTACTTGCTTTTGTTCAAGAGAGGCAAGTAGCTGAGGAATTGGCGATGGGTATGGCATTTTATTCACACATTGGGTCACTGATAACAATAATTATACCGGACCGTAATATTAGGGATGGGTATGGCATTTTATTCACACATTGGGTCACTGATAACAATAATTATACCGGACCGTAATATTAGTGACACGCTTGGCTCTTTTATTTAGTTCAACCGGCTCTTTTATTTAGTTCAACCATACATATTTCTCACTGTTGAAATATATCCGAAGTTCGAATTACATAATATAAAGGTAAATAATCGCCCTCGCAAGCCAAAAATGACGGTTTGGGCCTAATTGATTTATAGGCCCATGAAAGTAATAAGCCTAGCTTTTGAACCTGATAATCATGGCTCTAACTTCACATCATGTCTATCATTTAGAGGCAAAGTTAAACATGTCACCAATAAGAAATGAACATATTTATCAACATTTAAGTAATAATTCAATTATTAACTTTCATGTCATTTAGTTTACAAAATTTTGTCAACCAATTTAATCTTCCTAACATTACTCATATATAATATTAAACCGCATGTGTGAAATATGGATATATCTATATTGCTCCACATATACAAACATATATAATCATGAAGCTGACGGACCCAGATGGGTTTTTGGCACTTTCTTTCTGCTTAATCTCGTTTCCTTGCCAATTTTGCTACAAAATTTCATACCCAATTGGCCAATTTCATAGCTTATTAGGGTTTTTCTTATTAATTCGATAATTGCTTTCCAGAACCAGTGGGGTTGGTCATGATGCAAGAGGGTTTATGAAAAAAATTTGTCAGATTAAATAAAGATGAGCAATGTGCCGAAAGAAGCTATAGAGATCGTAGCACAGAACTTGGCGTTTCCAATTTGTCCCCTGATGTCGCCCTTGCTCTTATTAGCCCGGATGAGTACCGGGTTCGAGAGATCATGCAGGTATTTGCCTTGTTAATGCAGTTAATTTTGTTCAGTATAATTGGGCGTTTCTGTAGTTGTCGATTGATTCAATATTTTATTTTTGCAAAAAGAAATTTTATTTAAATTCATTTGACTTTGAACCCAACTTACTTTCCATATTCATATTATTTTTAATTAAAGAATTAATATCTTTTTAAACTCAAATTTATTACACCCTTCCTAACCCAATTTAAAAGTATATTTATTTTTACATCCATTATAAAATAAAAAAAATCTCAAAGAAACTCAAAAGTGAAAAATCTTCTCAATCCTTTGTCTTCCCTCCCACCTTGAGCTCTTTAGAAATAGAGTGTTTTGTTTTTCAAATTTTTTTAATATCAAGCCTATTGGGTGTAAATGGGTATACAAGACAAAAAGAGATGCTGCTGGCAAAGTTGAAAGATATAAGGCCCATTTAGTAGCAAAGGGATTCAATCAAAGGGAGGGTGTAGACTATAATGACACATTCTCACCAGATGGATGTAAAAACTACTTTCTTGAATGGAGACTTGCAAGAACATATTCACATGATTCAACCTCTTGGATTTGTTGAAAGGGGGAAAGAAAAGATGGTCTGCAAGCTTAATAAATCAATCTATGGACTTAAGCAGGCTTCAAGACAATGTTTTCTTAAGTTTGATCAAGTAATCACATCCCATGGCTTTACTGAAAATAAGATGGATGATTGCATCTCTCTTAAGTTTAAGGGATCGAACTTTATCTTCTTAATTCTATATGTTGATGACATTTTGCTTGCAAGCTCAGATTTGCAGTTACTTGTGGAAACCAAGAAAATTCTGAGCACAAATTTTGAGATGAAAGATTTGGGAGAAGCTCATTATGTGCTTGGAATCGAAATAGTGAGGGGTAGACAGAAGAAATTGCTTGGCTTGTCTCAGAAGGGTTACATTGAAAGGGTCCTTAGCAAGTTTAATATGGAAAGCTGTACTGATGTCCCAGTAAACAAAGGTGATAAGTTCTCTCGAGATCAATGTCCTAAATCTAAGCATGAGATAGAATTGATGAAGATGAGGCTGTATGCTTCATTGGTCTTATGTATGCAAACATATGTACTAGGCCTGACTTGGCATTCATAGTTGGTTTGCTGGGAATATTTCAATCAAATCCAGATGAATCTCATTGGATAGTTGCAAAGAAAGTTCTGAGATAATTCTAGAGAACAAAAGAATTCATCCTGATGTATGGTAGAGAGGATTGTCTGGAGATCATTGGCTATACTGATTCAGATCTTGTTGGAGATTTGGATGAAAGGAAGTCAACTGGAGGTTATATTTTCATGATGAAAGGGGGTGTTGTTTCATGGAAAAGTGCAAAACAGACAATCGTATCAACTTCTACAATGGAAGTTGAGTTTGTAGCATGTTTTGAGGGGATGAAACAAGCGATTTGGCTTAGAAATTTTGTTGCTGAAATGAAGATTGTTGATTCTGTGAAGAGGCCTTTAAGAATGCTCTGTGACAATTCTGCAGCAGTGTTTTTTCTCAAAGAATAACAAAAGAACTTCAGCTTCAAGATTGATAGATGTGAAGTTTCTTAAAGTTAGAGAAATGGTAAAGAAGGGGGAAATCGAAATTCAGTTTTTTGTCAACCAACTTGATGATTGCGAATCCTCTGACTAAAACAATCCCTAATAATGTTTTTAAAGGACATGTTGTTCGAATGGGGGTGTTAGAGTCTTTTGACAAGTGGGAGTGAATCATAAAGGTTGCTGTTTGATATTTCATTGCTCTGCATTGATATTGAAGTTGCAGTTCTACAAGCTGAGTTAGTTTTATATATTTTGGTTGAGTTTAATCTTCTCAGGTAGTTTATTGTTAGCTATTATTGTTAGTTATTTTCAATTAAGGGTTTCAGTTTTTCCATCTGGGATTAATTTGTGCTAGAAAACAAATTTTATATATGAGATAGTTTGGTTTGTTAGAAAATCATTTTGTGATTTTGTTGAAGCATACTTTTGGGACTATTGATTATACTATTGGTATTGATAAATTTTAGTTATCGACTATTATCATGGCCTTATTGTGTCAAGATTGACTTATATGAGTGGGAGTAATGTGTTTTAACATTGCTGCAAATTTTAGTTCACATGTTTACAAATTGCAGATTGGGTGTGGAGTGATTGATGGGTTAATTTTGTAATGGACAGAAGAAACTCAGCAGTTCCATGCTTTAAAATGCTTAGGTAAGGTTGTATGTGATAATGAGCTTTTGGTTAACTTGGACTTGGTGATCACTTCCATGATTTATGAGGCTGTTGTTGAGAATCAATGTCAGCCCAAAACCATAAGTAATCCACAACCCAATCTAAAGTCCAAGTCCATATCTAGTTTGATGATGTAATTGCTTACAATTGCAAAGTTAGGCAATGTTAGGTATGGTTGAGTGGAAAAAATTAGGTGCAATTAATGGGTTTTGTGTGGTAGTAAATAATCTTAGTTTAATTAAGTGTGTGGTGTAGCTTTCATTTGGTTTGCTATAAATACCTAAGTCCCCAAGCATTGTATATCATCCAAGGAAAAACAAAGCCTAGAGCTAAATAAGAAAAGCTTTGCTAATTAGTTTGTTTTGTGAGCTTTCTTTAAGAGTGTGCTCTATTTTCTTCTTCTTGAGATCATTAGAGTTATCTTGGATACTCTTCTTATTCAACAGCTGTTAGTCATATTTCATATTCAAGTGGGAAAATGAAAGAGTATGAGTATGAGACAAATATTTAGAGCCGGATTGTATAAATCTTCGTTTGGAAAAGTCCCGTTGATAAGCTTTTAGTAAATCCTGTTTGTTATAGAATTATGGGTGTGGTGTACCAATTCTATATGGGATTTGACTCAGTATCAGGAGTCTAGTTCATTCATATTGTGATATGGTTTAGTTGTTTGAGTCCATACGAATTCTAATAGGAGAATATTTGGAACACTGCTATATATATGTTTAGCCACTGCTCTTGCAAAGATCTGCATTTTTAATATTTGTTCCGAATACCTATTGTTCGGTGAGTACTTGTGCTTTGTTAAAGAGGAGAAGGTTAAACCTGTTCGAAGAGCTGCAATGGCGTCGTCTTCGATCTCAGGTTTTGCAGGTCAGTTGTTACGCAGGTTTCAGTGTTTCTCATGAGCATGTTTGGTCTAGATACATATCTTGTTCTTAGTTTCTGATAATTCAATTGGTTAACTTATGATTGGTGGTGTTAGGACATACATATGTTTATATTTGTCTTACACCATAAACATAACCCACAATTTATAGATAATTTTCCACCAATCCTACATAGAAGGATCAAATTACTCTCTCGAAGAGTACTTTGGTAAGGTGGTGGTTGATGGTTTCAGGGTCTGAGTATGCACAATAGTAAAAGCTCCTCGCAACTATGAAAAAGGTTTGCTTGGTCGAAGACTCTGCGCCGTGCAAAGGCTTTTGGAGCACCATTTGCACGAGTTGCTGCATGTCTAATTCGATTTCCTGGGTTGTTACGATGTAGCTGCCATTTCCATTCACCTGAGAAAAATAAAAAAGGAACTATATCAAAGACGCCCCAAAAACAGAATCTGGAGAAAGGATAGCTTACCCTAATGCAGAAATAGGTTTAAATTTCTAATCTTGTGCTTTTGGTTTTGGTAGCTGCGGAGTCTGTTGCAAACTCTGTTGGTGATCTTCAGAAGTTGGTTATGGTCTAGATCATTGGACAACAACGGCCCCTCTGAAAGTGAAATGCCGGCAGTTTGATTTATCGTTTCCACCAGCAGTGCGGCTTCATCTTGGTGCATGTCTCCTTTATCTTGTCACTTCAGAAGCCAGTTTTCCCATGTATTTAGTTAATGAAACAAAACAGAAAAACCCAAATTAGATTTTTGGGATTGTGAGGATGTAAAAATTATCGCATGTCGAAAGTTGAAGTCTCATTGCAATGGCTTACAGGAGTTGGGCCACTCCCTCTGTTGCCAACTGGTTTTAGGTAACATTATGTTGTTTTGCTAGGAACTCACAGCTTGGCGTAGAGGGTGGCTGATGTTTTGGCCATGCGCCGCCATTGCGTCCATTGAGAAGTGGTGTATGGTTGCCAGCAAGGTCTCAATAAGTCCCTGCCGTTTCTTGTTTGTACTCATCTTCCTGTAAAACATTGCCGTGTAAATTAATGTCTCATCCAATGTACGTAAATGCATGCTTCCTCAACAACCGATTCCTCATGTATATGCGCACAAATTTTTCCTACGGCGATGCTAATGAGTACTTATACACATATATCAGATTGTTATTTACCTACAAGTAATTAAACTATATAATTATAGCATTTGTCTTTTTTAACAAACGATAGGATAATCTTACACTAAATGTCTTTGCTTGGGGAATTGGTACTAAATCTATGCTGGAGGCCAATATATATATAAGACCAAGAAAGACCAAATTAACAGAACGGTTGTATTTACGTACTTGGTTCTGAACTCATGTAGAAATGCCCTCCTTTGTTCAGAAGTTTCTTCCTTGAAATGAGACCCAATAGTCTCAATTAACGATGTTGATTTAGCCCATGCAAGCTGTTCGTTGGATCTTTCCGGTTCAAAAATACTTGCCGCCGCAACAAAATAAGCCATGAGGAGCCTTCTGCTGGTCAATCCATAGTCTTCAAGTTTAGATTCTGCGTACCACCTGCATATAATTGATACAGCATATATATGTAAAATTAAAGTTCCAAAAATTAACAATATACAATTTGTAAGTTTTAATAATAAAATAGCTTTGGTTTGGTTATACTTTTGAATGTTGTCCCATTCGATCAGATGCAGTGTTTGGCAATTGTTGTAGTCCAGTTTTGCCAGCTCGAGATACAAATCATTGTTCACGTATGGCATCCTAAAACCAATCAGTCGTTAGAAACCAAGTTCAAAATTATTGAAAAAATTAGTTAATAAATATTCCTAGATCGATGCTGCCCCCTTACAGGGGGCTGTCGGATTATATAGGACGAATTTGAGAATTTAAAATTGGTGAAAACATAAATAAATAAGTGAAACACCTGTAGAGAACCTTGCCAATCCAAACGTCGTCTCCTCCAACGTACTGTTGGATGTAGAATCTGGCCTCCAGTCGAGGTAAGCTCGCATACCATGGAACATCCAGTGCGTATTCCACTTGTTTATTGGCTCTTTCTCTTCAGAATATCCTTATTTATTTTTGGACATCAATGAATTGGTTACTGGAGAAAATGTACTCATGTGGCAACTTTTGTAATTGTTCTTGTTTATTAATAGAATACAGCTACCGATTCTTGTTAAATAAAAATGCTGCACGACCTAATGAAATGGGGAAGGACGTGTGCCAGAATCTGAGGGATGTAGGAAAGTCTCTCCCCATGAAATGAAAGCCCGACATTGAAATAAAAAAAAGTCTTTGCTGGTATTCTGCTTCATACCTCGCCGGGCAAGTCCTTCGTGATGATCCATTTGTCTATCAGCTCATTGGAAGATTGTTTTTCTCTGAGAAATTTTGTGGAAAACTCCTTAGCCTCCTCAAGGATCGTTTCTCCTGGGAACAGCACCTGGCTAGCCCTAAACAGGTTGAACGTTCCAGTCACAGCTTGTGTGCTTTGTCCAGCAAAGCAGATGAACTCATTGCTCTTCTTGAAATTCTTGAACACATCTGTCCACATTACGAAATTAAATTAATTAAAAAAAATGAAGTTAACAATATTTACTTTTACCTAGTACAGATTATTACTGCACGTTCTAATTAATGAACTTGTAAAGACAAGGAGGATTCACTCGTACATGCATGGTCTTGAATTCGATTCTTTACTCCCTAAATAAAGGTAAAATGAAAACACTCAGCGGACACTTGGTGGCCATGCAACCTGCGTAGTCTGAATCCCATCGATATCAATATCCAGAATCTTCAAATTTCTGACCCAAGACATTCCTTTTTGAGTCCAGTATCTATAATTCACGAAAAAAAAATAATGTCATTAAAATTTTATTTGTATGTTTTTACACTATTTGATGGTGAGAGAAAAATAACACTTGCATCCCCCAATGAGGGGAATTCACATATTCCACCATTTGGGAATAACATATCTTCACTGTCTAAACTTCATAATTGGAACGGTTCAAATTTTTAATCTTTATTTGAAGATCATCCCACCAAAAAATCATTCGAATTGGAGATTATTTAGTCATCCAAATGTAGGTGTAAGTACCAAGTATCATATTTATAATGAACTATCCATTTATTTGATATATTTGGATGACAAAATAAAATCTCTTATTCGAATTATTTTTTGTGGGATGATTTTCTAATGAAGGTTAAGAAATTGAACGGTTCCGACTATGAAATTTATACGGTGAAGATACTTGCAAATTAATGGTGGAATATGTGCATTCCAGGGGATGCAAATATCATTAGTGAGGGAATCCCACTTAAAAAGACACTTGGACATGAGTTATCAAGCATACCTATTTACGTAATCAATACATTCCTTAAGTTGTGGCTCGAAATATCTAGAGATTCCTAAGCGCTGCAGTCGATCCACAGCCCATACATGTTCGAACAAGTCGACTGGGTACACATTAGGGACTGAAAAGGAAAAAGAAGACTAGTAAACATGTAAATACGCATATATATAAATAAGGGATGGAGATTTTAAAACCTCTTTCAACAAGTAGTTTAATAAGGTTCGAACAAACGGCATGCAGTTAAAATGGATGGTTTTTTTTTATTAAAAGGAGGAGAAGAAGAACCTCCGCCGTTGAACTAGTGGACGACCTTGGCCAAATAAGCCATGCAACTTGGATCTCTGGTCTGCATGAGGGCATGGGCAGTGGAGGCCGGCGACGTCATGAAAGAGCCATCTTGGGACTGCAGTTTTAGAAGCTTTTCCCAGTCCAAACCTGCCATTCCTTCCAAGCAGTAGAGTAGTGTTGTGGGAACTTTGTGCATTATTTCCCTTGGTATCCTATATATCCCACACCCACCATTAGTTACACACCATGTGAAACCAATTTTGGGGAAGTTTTAGTTTATTAAAATGCCTTCTGAATAATCACGAAAGTATATCATTCTATACCACGCTTTTGTAACTGTAATGGATTTTTACTACTGTACGTATTTTATATTACCCTAGTTCGCCAACTCCATCTATTAACTCGTTAACTTTTGATAGTGGGCTACTCATAAGTTGTTAATATGTCATCCATATAATTGATATCATGTCGATATTGTTGAGCAAAATTTAACAGTACGTCAATGAACTGAGACGGAAAACATATGCAAACATAATGATGACTCATATGCATACTTTTTGAGCTTTAGATTTCTCATGGCATAAATCTCATTCAACACAGGACAGCCATCAGGTGCTTCCAGGTTTAAACTCCGAGCTACTTTAAGAATTGAAGGGAAAGCAACTTCAAACCCGACGGGCATGTGCTCAGCATTCTCGTTCCCAAGATTACTTATGTTCTTCTTGAAATATGCCATTCCTACAGTAAGAATATTAAACGTTTTTCTTCAGTTGATTAGTGATCTGTCGAGATCACAACACGGGAAATTAAACATTGAGAGAAGTTGGTCAAAACGAGTATAGTTAGTACTGTATTACCTTTTTCGCATTTGTCAGGATGAACGTTCCATGATTTGAGTGCTACAATACAGGCAATGGTGTTGATGATGCAATCATGAGCAGTGAAACTTTCAGTATCTCCCCAAGAACCATCTGGGAGCTGATTGTTGGCAATCCATTCGAGGATGGATGGGAACTGAGGTAAACCACTTCCCTCAACATCTTCCACTAAAGCCACCCATGCGGTATCGTATCCCGAGATTGATATCTCCCCGTCCTCCATCGAAACCAACGTCGATCTAATGGTCTCAACATGTTCCTTGATCATATTAATCGATCGAGAATCCTTCAAAAACCATATCGAAAAAAATACCAGAAAAAGGTGAAAATATAAGAAAGAATATTACTGAAAATAGAAGTATATAGAGTACGTCTTATACCGTAGGAGCTGCTTCATCTCCTTCTATGTCATCCACACTATCGTGCCACTTCAGGAGCTGATCATTATTTTGTAACACGAGATCTGCATATGTATATTACCGTGAGTAAAAGAACTATACGTAAAAAATCAATGGGAAAGGTAAAATAATATAGATTAATTACCTTGAGTTCGGGGTTTCGAATCCGTACTGCATTTGGAGCGAAAAACTCGTCTTTAGCCCCGAACAGCCAAACACCTAGAAAGGGTAGTGCGGTAAAATTAATTACTCGTCTCTAGTGTTAAAAGTTAGTGTGAATTTGATTACCGTAAGGTAAATAAGTTTTGAAAAGACGAGAACATGATGCTGGTTAATGGAAGAGCCTAGCTAGGTCGCAGTTGTATGCGTGGTGAAATACATAGGTTCTAGCTAGCTCTAATTCTCGGATACATGAGAGAATCTCTCTTAAACCACATCGGGCTAAAATAGATTACCAAAAATAAATTGAGAAGATATATTTATCTGCATGCAACTTTCTTGACGCTGAAAATTAAGATTGTAAGTGTCAAAGTTTGGATGTGGAATATTTTACATCTTCAATAGTTTCTGTCCACAACGATCCACGACAGAAAGAAAAAACTTGAACAAGGTTTCTTGAATTTTCTAGGAAAAGAAACGGGAAAGAAAATGAAAAGAAAAGCAAGATCCATGATCTTGGAAAGGTGCAAAGTGTGCCACGGATGGTGATAAATAGTAAAAAGTAACTGAAAGGTAACACTGGGGACTTACGCGGTAAATCTTGTGATTGATTAATAATGGAAAGAGAAGAGGAGGTGGTTCGTGGAAGAGTTGAGGGTGAAGAGAGAAAAGGCTGGGCGGAACTAGATGACATTATTGTTGTTTGTTGAGTGGAAGAAGCAGTAGGCGCGCAGTAAATTGAAGAGAGTCTCGAGGGATTTTAAAGACATGAAATTGTAAAATAAAAATATAAAAAATAATTGAGTTAAAGACTTGTGTCAAATGACAACTGAATCATTCGTATATGCTTTTGTGTTTGTTTCTTTCATGTTTCCTTCTTTAACTTCTTTCTGTTGGTGTCAAAATTCCGATAAAGGCCAACTAGATTCAACATGCAAATTGCCTCGAGTGTTGTTTTAAGTCTCAATGGCACGGGATGGTTCCAGGAAAAGAGAGAATAATGTACCACTGTTGAAGACTGCCAACATGCAATTTTTACGTGCAATTTATAGTATATTTGCTCTCAGATTTGACTTATTAACCAAAACAATTCTACACCAAACAAGACGTTAGTTGGGTTAAGTTTTCTTTATGTCTCGAGTGAACGAGAACCTGAAATCCATTGGAAAATATGGGTTTGTCCAAAATCAACAATCAAAGAATATAGAGAGGTGTGTAGTAGGAGAAAGTGGAATGCGGAAATCATTTTGCAAAAGAAATTAGGGAAACTCCAATAAAAAAAACATTGGAAAGGGAAAACCTGA
Source organism: Pyrus communis (assembly GCF_963583255.1). Classification (NCBI taxonomy): domain Eukaryota; kingdom Viridiplantae; phylum Streptophyta; class Magnoliopsida; order Rosales; family Rosaceae; genus Pyrus; species Pyrus communis. The sequence continues at coordinate 9,170,387 of NC_084810.1, forward strand.
TAGTTGTTAAGCAATTTGTTTTTATCAAAGCGGATTTCAATAATTTGTCACTGTAGAATGTAGTTTTGAGGGAATCTTATGATTCCTTGGCCTCTAGGCCATTACCTTCCAAACCTTTTACAATATGCCTTATTGTCTTCTTGTCTATTAGCACCTATGGTTTTTGTTGTCTTAGCTGTGAGATCATGGACTCGATTAATTCTAATCCCATGATATATTAAATAAGTCATTATGTGCTTGACTATCATGAAATATATGCTTCAAATGGTATATATAGCATATTGACAAAATTATTACTATATATGTAAAGACAAGCCACTGTTGACATGGGATAATGGAAATCAAAAGGAAACCATAAGTGAACACTCAAAGATATACAACTTGCCACTCTAAGGAATCCACCAAAGAGATAAGAGTTTAAGAATAGGAAGAAAAACACTCTTCACTAAACCAAGTTCAAAAGTAATATTTTGTTGAAGTATAACCTTACAGACTCTCAGTCCCGAGGATTAGCTAACAAGGCCATCATTATCTTAAACTTGTAAAACTGCTATCTTCCCTTGATTTAAGGGAGTTAACTAATTTGTTGCTTAACCTAGTGTTTGGTGTAATTCCTTGATTTAAGGATTAGATTAGGCCTAGGTTTACCCCGGTCACTAGGATTCCCTTTGGTTGCTTGTAGCCAACTCTCTTTCCCTCTCTTATCTCATATACTTGGTCTCTTGTACATTGACACTTATGAAATACATTAAAATTTAAACCGAAAAATCAACATGGTATCAGAACAGACTCTTTGGTAACCTATATCTGCCCATTCTTACTGCTGCAATTTTTCTTCAAAGCCTGAACCATGGCTGAAGAAAGTTCAGTGAACCGTGAGGATGAGACCCAGCATAGTCTCTCTTCTAATTTCTCAGATGTCGAGGTTAACACCAATCAACGTCTGCGTTTAGTTTTATTGAACAAGTTCAATTACCTTCCTTGGTCTCGAGCTGTTTCACTAGCTCTCGAAGGCAAAGGAAAATTAGGGTTTGTAAATAAAAGTGTGGAATCTCTAGACAGTTCTTCTCCCATATACAATGCATAGTTGTGCAAAGACCAACTTGTTATGTCCTTGCTGCTCAACACTATGGAGAAACATGTTGTTGAGATTTTTAGTTACCCCAATTCTATGCATGTGTTTTCCAAATGAAGAATGACATTGCTAGTGTTCAATAAAAAGGGAAAATGTTTGTCCAACATCTTGGAAGCCTCAAAACCATGTGGAATGAGTTGGATGTCTATCTCCCACATACCACAGACCCTACCATTCTCCTAAAACGAGCTGAGGAAGACATAATTTACCAACTGTTAGGGAGTTTGAGCTCTGAGTACGAGGATCTAAGGAGTCACATCTTGATGAGTCAAGAACTGCCCACCTTCAACAATGTCTGTGCCACTATTCAACGAGAAGAAGCGCGGAAGAAGGTGATGAATGTTGAACATAGCTCGTGATTCACTGAGACTTGTGCATATGGTTCAAATTACAAGAACTCAGAGGTCAAAGTGTACAAGGGTAGAAATACACACCTAAAATGCAAATATTGCAATAGTGTTGGGCATGTGGAAGAGAACTGTTGGGAACTCTATCCTGAACTCAAGCCTAAGTTTAGCAAAGATGGAAAAATGATACCAAGGCCCTCTTAGCAACCTCACTGCCAGGCACAACTTGCTAATGCTCACCCTCCTACCACTCCACAAGGATCCATGGAGTTCATAGCAAATCCATTGTCACTTATCAATGAATTTGCAGCTTATCTACAAAGTAATGGACACGGAGGAGTCTCACATGGTCAAGGCATTGAAGAGGGCAATCACACAGCCATGTTGGGACATTTTGCCGACTTTCTTGCTGTAAATGAGAAAGTACCATGGGATGAAGCACCAGGTATACTTAAAGCTTTCACTAATGCCCTATTAACCAGTGTTGAAAAAGATTGTTGGATAATTGATTTAGGAGCCACTAATCACATGACAAACAAAGTCACAAACTTACATAATTTTAAACCTTTTTCAAGTCCTTCACATGTGTCTGATGCAAATGGAAAGAATGTCTTAGTTTTAGGTAAAGGGGAAATCAACTTACTCTCACACAGAAAGCCTTCCACTACCTTATATGTACCAACCTTTCCTTTCCAACGTTTGTCAAATGGAAAGATCACAAACACCCTAAACTGTCATGCCATTTTCTCACCAAATAATGTGATGTTTCAGGATGTTCTCACCATGGAGATGATTGGTGAAGGGGTCTTCATAAATGGACGTTATTACCTGTGCAAGAATCCCTGTTTTACTCAGGCTCTTCAAGCTCATTGAAGTTCATAGATGAAAACCAACTTTGGAATAAGAGATTAGCTCACCATTCTAAGGTCATCTTGTCAAAACTGTTCCCAAACTTTTGTAAATCACACCTTACATGTGATACTTGTCATTTTTCAAAATTTGCTAGACTGCTTTTTGGCAATTCAGTGTCTAAGACAAGTATACCTTTTGAAATGGTGCACGCCAATGTATGGGGACCAACAATTGAATCAATGGAAGGATTTAAGTACTTTGTTTTATTTGTTAATGACTTCTCTTGAGCGAGTTTCTTATACCTTATGAAATCCAAAAGTGAAGTTCCAACCATTTTCAAGGATTTTCATATGCATGTTAAAACACAATTTCAATCAAATAATAAGGTTTTAAGATCAAATAATGACACTAAATTTCTATCAAACAACATGCTTTAATACATAAATTCTTAGGGTATCATCCATCAAACCAGCTGTGTAGGGACCCCTCAACAAAATAGAGTAGCCGAAAGATAAAACAGAGATTTCTTGGAGAAGACTCGTGCTCTCATGATACACATGAATGTCCCTAAAAAATTTTGGTCGTTTGCTATCCTTACTACCACTTACCTCATCAACCGACTTCGAAGTTATGTGCTAGGGTTTAAATCTCCCTATGAAGTACTCAAGGGTAGGCAAATTGATTTGACACACCTCAAGGTATTTCGTTGTGTTTGTTTTGTTCACATCCAAACCTTGAATCGTGACAAACTAGATGCCAAAGCAACCAAGTAGTGTTTTTGGGTTAGTCATCCACCTAAAAGGAATGCAAGTGCTTCAATCCAGTCACTAAGAAGTGCCTAGTATCAAAAGATGTGAAGTTCAAAGAAGATTGTCCTTATTTCACTCACAAAAGTCAAGGGGAAGAACTAGTTGACATGTTTCCACTTCCTCAAAACTTCAATCATCCAGCGTTGGAAGAGAGATCATCCACTATGATTACAGATCACGAAGAAGTACCAACTGACTCAATCACTTCCAGGGATCAAAATGGCAGTGAGAGAGACATGAAGTGTCACATCCCGGCCCGGGGCGGATCACTTCCCGGGCCCGCTCCACCACCGTAGCACGATATTGTCCGCTTTGGGGTTACCATTCCCTCACGGTTTTGTTTTTGGGAACTCACGAGCAACTTCCCAGTGGGTCACCCATCATGGGATTGCTCTAGCCCCCTTCTCGCTTAACTTCGGAGTTCCTACGGAACCCGAAGCCAGTGAGCTCCCAAAAGGCCTTGTGCTAGGTAGAGATGAGAATATACATTTAAGGATCACTCCCCTGGGCGATGTGGGATGTCACATGAAGTCTCACTCGGATCATTCTCAATCCTCTACGGAGTCTCAAGTGATTAAGAGAAATCCTCATCAAACAAGAAAATCTCCAGTTAGGTGGCAGGACTATGTGATGTATGCTTCATGGAATCCTATCACTGAAAGTATTAGTCTTCTTGGGCTCTCTACAACTCATGCTACTTTTCTCTGTGAAATTGATAAGAAGTGTGAGGCATGAAAATTTCAAGAAGCATCTCTATTCCCACAATGGAACCAAGCCATGGCAGAAGAGCTTCGTGCACTAGAAGAGAATCACACTTGGAGCTTGGTCCAACAACCTCTAAGGAAAAAGGCTATTGGAAGCCGATGGATTTACAAGAACAAATTCAAAGCTGATGGTTCAATCAAGAGACATAAGGCTAGGCTTGTTGCTCGAGGTTTCACTCAAACCTTGGAGTAGATTATAAGGAAATGTTTGCACCAGTGGCCAAGATGAACTTAGTAAGGGTTCTACTCTCAGTCACAATCAATTATGGATGGTCCCTTTACCAATTGGATGTGAAGAATGCTTTCTTTCATGGAGAGTTACAAGAAGAAGTGTATATGCAGCCTTCCCCAGGGTATGTTCGTATTGAAGGCAATCTGATTTGTAAATTGCACAAGGCATTATATGGATTGAAACAATCCCACGAGCTTGGTATGCCAAGCTCAGTTTCGTACTGGAGACGGCTGGGTTCCTACAAAGTTATGCTGATTCTTCATTATTTGTAAAAACCGACACCAGTGGAAAGGTGGTGGTTCTTATCTACGTTGATGATATTATCATACTGGAGCAATGCAGACTGGGCAGAGAATGTAATTAATAGGAAATCCACCACATGCTATTGTACATTTGTTGGTGGAAATCTCATCACATGGAAGAGCAAGAAGCAACAGGTCATTGCTCGATTTAGCGCAAAGGCAGAATATAAAGCCATGGCAGCCAATTCTTGTGAACTAATTTGGCTTAAAAGGCTCATTTCAGACTTAGGGTTCCCTAGTTCTGCTCCTATGTCCCTTATGTGTGATAATCAAGCAGCCATGGACATTGCTGCCAACCTTGTGTTCCATGAAAGAACAAAACATATTGAAGTAAACTGCTATTTCATCCAGGCTCAAGTCCAAACTCAAGTCATCCGGACCATATCCACACGAAGCCATGATTAACTGGTAGATCTCTTTACCAAGGCACTGTCATCTGTTCAATTTCATCATTTTTTGGGCAAACATGGCTCAATTAATCTCCTCGATCCAGCTTGAGGGGGAGTGTTGAAGTGTAACCTTAAAGACTCTCGGTCCCTAGGGTTAGCTATCAAGGCTATCATTATCTTAAACTTGTAAGACAGTTATCTTCCCTTGATTTAAGGGAGTTGACTGATTAGTTGCTTAACCTAGTGTTTGGTGTAATTCCTTGATTTAAGGATTAGATTAGGCCTAGGTTTACCTGATCACTAAGGTTCCTTTTGGTTGCTTGCAGCCAACTCTCTTTCTCCCTCTTCTCTCATATATACTTGGTCTCTTGTACATTGACACTTATGAAATACATTACAATTTAAACCAGAAAATCAACATATTCAAATTCTGAATGATTCATTCCGTACATGAGTAGGGGTTTTAAATAGTCTAGACATAGAACAACTTTCCCTGAATAGGTTACCCTAAACAATAAACAAGTTGTAATAAAAAGAATCTTGCAGCACGTGCAGTGATAATGAAAACTAGAATGGATCTAATTATGTTCACCCCAGTTTTTAAAAGATCATAACTATAATTGAAACATAAACCCCATTAATACTAACAACGAAACTGTACTCTCATGAGTCATGACGATCATCTTATTGGATCGTTTCTTTTCTCACTATTGTAACTTTACAATACGATTTTTAAGATGAGATAGCATGGATAGTAATATCGCTTGTATTCAAATAAAAGGATAACATGTGTTTTATTAGTACATATTTTTAGTGTATTTTCGATGTTGTTGTGTAAAATACTTGGCAATGAACGACTAAGATGCTTCCTTTAATGAGTATATGAGAAAATATAAAAAGAAAAATCTGAATGCAACAAATGAATTGAGGCATTAAAGTTTATAATCAAATTGATAGTGGGAATTGTATTGGCACTCTATGTTTTCTATATTTAGAAAGCAAATAGACTTGTAAAAAGTGCACAATCAAATATTTGGAGTTCCAAACTAGTTCCCTAATTTTTATGCAAAACTTCGAGTCCTTTTTGGTCTTTGGCTCAACCATAGTGATTTGCATATGAGTTCACTAGTTTAGGTTTAAGCACAACTTTCACCAATATGATTTTGGTTATAATTGACACTGAGCACACCGCACTTCATGATATGATATATAACACTAGGAATGACGGAAAACACACTTAAAAAAAAAAAAAAAAAAAAAACTTTAGGTGATGGGACAACAGTTTTTGCATACAAAATGATAGAAAAACATTGTTGTTTATGACCAATGTTGGGGTTTCTTAGAAATAATGTTAGGGTACACTTTGAAGGGAAAGTGTAAAATGTACCATCCATTATCCTAGGTCGGAACAACTCGATAATGTTAGAACCAATCAAATGTCAATTATCCAATACATAACAATTTGCACAGTTTATTTCGAGTTACAATTTCACTATAGATATAACATACCAAAATATAAACAATTAATAAAATTGCATTTAAAATCACAAATCATTGACTTGTTTATGAAAGATAGAGGCTTGCAGTAGCAATCTCCTAAGATAGAAATTCTCCCCTACACCAGTGCAGTAGTTCAACGGACGTCTATCTTGCAAGATACAATTATCTAACCCAAGTTCTTGCACTCGAACTTGGATTCTTGACAAATTTTCTATGTGTTTCTCTGTGAATGATTAAAGAGAGAGCGATGGAATTGTATATACGTTTCTGATATCACAGCCATATATATAATGGTGTTTTTGAACATTTATGGCTGTTCATTCTTATCTTTTCAAAAAAGATCTAACTGTTTTGTAAACAGTCTTATCCTTTTGGAAAAAAACTGAAACCTAAAACCAAAAACGTAAAAATTGTACTTGTGTTTTAATATATACACCCATACATTCCAAGTCCAAGGTCCAAGGTCTATGGCTTTGGCCCAATTCCTTTCAAGCAATAAATGAGTGAACTCACTTATAAAGGGGAATTACAAAAGGTGTATGGGCAATGTGGGACTAAAGTCCCTCACAAGTTACAACAATACCCCACATTTTCTATTCAAACTCTAGCAATACCCCACATTTGAATAAAAAATAAGATACTAACTAAATTAGTCACGTCTTTCCAAAAAACTTAGGTATGATACGCATTGGGATACGTGTCTTTTGAACTTGAACCTTCTCTAGTGAGTACTTATCAGATTTACCTAAAGAAGCAGTGAATTTAATATCTTGAACTAATCATTCTTTGTAGTAAATCGAAACAATAAGTATCACACATATCACATCTTGACACACTTCAATTCATACGGTTGTGTTCATTTTGGTCCTAAACATATCCTGATTTCATGAGACCCTTAGAGAATTGTAGCCATATCAATTGTCAAGGATGCGACCCCACATTAATCTCATATAGATAATGCTAATCAAGAATATCATCTTCTATTCATCTTAACCATAAGATATTAGCATTATTAAGAATAACGATTCACCATCTTCGTCTTATAGGCAACACACTGTTTTCCATCATAAGAATGAGTAAGGATTGTGTGTTTCTTACCTTGAGTTTTCCTCAACTAGTTTGCCTATTGAACCTAGACCATGGGATCTCCAATTAGCTAGATTAGGTTTCTGTCAAGTTATAACTCATTGAGTTGGCTTTAAACCCATTCCCCTCGATGTAAATGCCACTTGATCCTTGGATAGGCCTTTAGTCAAAGGATTAACAGTGTTTTCCTTAGATTTAATATAGTCAATGGAAATAGTTCTATTCTTGAGTAGCTGTCTAATGGTTCTATGTTGTCGCCTTATATGTCTCGACTTCCCATTATATTCAGCATTTTTGGCTTGACCTTGTGCAGCCATGCTGTCACAATGTATACATACTATAGTCACAAGCCATAATGTAATATCTTCTAGAAAATATTTAAGCCATTAAGCTTCATCAACAACTGCATCTAAAGCTATAAACTCTGATTTCATTATCGAACGTGCTATACATGTTTGCTTAGACGATTTCCATGACACAGCTGCTCCACCAAGTATAAATACATATCCACTTGTGGATTTACTGTCTGTACTCCCTGAAATCCAATTTGCATCACTATATCCTTCTAATACTGGGGGCTATTGAGTGTAATGCAAACCATAGTTCATTGTATGCTTTAAGTATCTTAATACCTTTATTAAAGCATTCCAATGACCTTTTCCAGGATTACTTGAATACCTGCTTAATCGGCTTATTGAATAAGCAAGATCAGGTCTTGTACAATTCATAATGTACATCAAGCAACCTATAACTTAGGTATATTCCAATTGAGATACACTCTCTTCTTCGTTTTTAGTAAGTTTATGAATGGGATCAGATGGAGTTACTGCAAGTTTACAATCATAATGTCCATACCTTCTTAGAACCTTTTCAACATAATGTGATTGAGTTAGAACATATCCATCTGAATTCCTTAGAATTCAAACTCCAAGAATCACATCAACTATTCCCATATCTTTCATATCAAAGCTAGAATTTAGCATTTTCTTTGTGGAGTTAATCACATCTTTGTTTGTTCCCATTATAAGCATGTCATCAACATATAGACATACAATAACACAAGAATTTTTCGTTTGCTTAACATAAATGCATTTTCATTGATTACAAATCCATTTGTGATCATATTATGATCAAAATTTTCATGCCATTGCTTAGGAGCTTGTTTAAGTCATATATTGACTTAATCAATTTGCAAACTTTCTTTTCTTGACCTTTGACAATGAAACCTTCAGGTTGTTCCATATATATTTCTTCATCTAATTCACCATTTAAAAATACAGTCTTGATATCCATTTGATGTATCTCGAGATTGTAAACAGACGCTATAGCTATTAACAACCTTATAGATGTAGCTACTGGTGAATAAGTGTCAAAGTAGTCAAGTCCTTGTTTTTTACAATACCCTTTGGCAAGTAGACAAACTTTATACTTGTCTATGGTACCATCCGGTCTCAATTTCTTCTTGAAAATCCCTTTGTGTCCTATTGGTTTATTTCCAGGAGGCAAATTAACTAATTCCCATGTATTATTTTGCATGATGGATTCCATTTCACTTTGAATAGCTTCTTTCCAATAAGGTGCTTCAGAAGATTCTAATGCAGCCTTATAAGTTTGAGGCTCTTCTTTGGCTAGATTAGTGAGGAAATCAGGACCAAAATCCTTTGCAAATTTTTCTCTTTTACTCTTATGCAGTTCCAAATCTTAGCTTTGGACTCTAGAAGTTAAAGCATGATTATCGTCATCATTTCTCGCAGTATCATCATGTACTCTTTTATTCAAACCATATGACCTATCTTTATAAGGAAAATTTTCCTCAAAGAATTCAGCTTCTGCAGATTCAAGTATTGTATTTACAAGAATGTCTGTAATTTCAGATTTATGAACCAAAAATCTGTATGCTGAACTATTATTGGCGTGACCAATAAATATGCAATCCACTGTTTTTGGTCCAAGTTTTTGTCTCTTCGGAAGAGGCACTTGAACTTTCGCAAGACAACCCCACACTTTCAAGGTTTTATATGTAGGTAACCTACCTTTCAAGATTTCATAAGGAGATTGGTTAGTCTTCTTATGTGGAATTCGGTTCAATATTGTGTTGGCAGCAAGAAGTGCCTCACCCCATAAATTATGTGGTGCACCATAACTGTTTAACATGGAATTAATCATATCTTTCAATGTTCGATTTTTTCGTTTAGCCACTCCGTTTTGTTGAGGGTATATGGTGCTATTGTTTGATGTATTATTCCATGTTTCAAACAAAATTCTGCAAAGTCATTAGATTCATATTCACCACTATATCCGACCTTAAGACTTTTATTCTTTTGTCTAGTTGATTTTCGACTTCGGCTTTAAATGTCTTAAACTTGTTTAAAGCTTCATCTTTGTTTTGAATCAAATAGACGTAACAGTACTTGCGGCAATCATCAATGAAAGAAGTATAGTAGTTCTTTCCTCCACGAGTTGGTGTGGACTTGAAATCACAAAGATCACTATGGATTAAACCAAGTATTTCATGGGGAATGCCTTGCATATTTGGATTTTGTGCATATCTCACATTTAGATACTTTGTTCATGGAACATTTGGACAATAGGCCTAAGTTAACCATTATTTGAAGAGAACGAAAATTAACATGTCCTAATCTTGAATGCGATAATGTAGAGGAGTCATTCAAGTAAGTAGAAGAAGCACTAAGCTTGTTATTATTATTAATGGTATCAATAGAAAATACATTCGATTTGAAGAACCTCTCAGCCAGGTAGCCCTTTCCCACATACACCCCATCCTTGGTGATTACAAACTTATCAAATTCAAAGACTAATTTGAAACCTTTGTTACTCAGAAGCGATCCAGAAATCAGACTCTTGCGAATATCAAGAACATGTAGAACATTGGTGAGTGAAAGCTTTTTTCCAGAAGTGAGTTTAAGCGTCACTTTTCCCTTCCTTACAACAACAAATGCAGTTGCATTTCCCATGTACAAATTTTCTCCACCATCAACTGATTAGTAAAAACTAAATAAATTCCGATCAGCACAAACATGCCTTGTTGCTCCTTAGCCACCGACCAATCATTGGAATTAGTCAATAAATTAACTTCAGATACAATAGCAACAAACTTGTCTTTTGCGATGTTTGTTTGATTGGAATTCTCAGTATTCTAGTCTTTCTTATGGTGGCAATCCTTTGCCCAATGACTTGTCTTTCCACAAACCCAGCAACCTCTTTTGATTTTCTTGAAGGTTTTCCCTTTCGCAGCAATCAGTGCTTTCTTTGCAGCATTCTTGCCTTTGTTTTTCTGATGGTGCTTTGCCTTGTGTGAGTCTTCTCCTTCCACAACATTGGTTTTTGCCTCTAGAGATGAGACATCATACTTCTCATTTTTGTGATGATCCTCTTCCACATGCTGTTTGAGAATCAATTAATCCATGCTCTTGTCTTCAGTTAGATGTTTCAGATAAATCTTAAAGTCCTTCCAATTCGAATGCAGATTTTCTATAATAGGGCCAACCACAAAACCTTCTTTCAGACCAAGATTTTCTTCATCTAACTCATGAACAATCACTTGGAGTTCTTCAACTTGCTTGACAACAGACTTGGTGTCACTTATCTTGTAATTTAGAAATTTTCCAATCACAAACTTCTTGGAACTAGCCACTTCAGACTTATACTTTTTGTCTATAGACTCCCACATATCTTTTTTTTGTCTTATATGATGAATAAACATCATACATAGAGTCATCTAAAGCATTCAGAATGTAGTTCCTGCATAGAAATTCACTGTGAGTCCAGGCTTCTATAGCCTACAAAATTTCGGCAGGAATATCTCCTTCTTCTGGTGCTTCAAGGGCCTCAGAAGTAATGACGTGACTCAAGTTCATAATTGTTAAGTAGAACAACATCTTCTGTTGCCAACATTTAAAATCAACTCCCTTGAATTTCTCAAGTTTCTCAACGTATTACTTGACAACACCAACATTTGATTGATCCATGGAATAATTTATGTCTTAGATTGTGAAGACGAATCAAATATCAAATAATAATAATTGCATAGTTTATTTTGAATAACAATTTCACTATGTATACAATATGCCAAAATATGAACAAATAATAAACTTGCACATAAAATCACAACAATAGACACTGACTTGTATATGGAATATAGATAGAGGCTTGCAGTAGCAATCTCCTAAGATAAAAATTTGCCCATACAGCAATGCAGTAGTTCACGGATGTCTATCTTGCAGGATACAACTATCTAACCCAAGTTCTTGCACTCGAACTTGGATTCTTGGAGAATTTATTATGCGTTTCTATGTGAAGGATGAAAAGAAAGCGATGGAATTGATGTAAACGTTTCTGATATCACAGCCATATATATAATGGCATTCCTGAACAGTTATGGCTGTTCAAACTTATCCTTTCAGAAAGGACGTAACTGTTTTTATCCTTTCGGAAAAACTGAATCCTTAAAATAAAAAAAACGTAAAAATTGAACTTGTGTTTTTCGTCCATCAGAGCCCAAGAGCCCATCTTTGACATTTAATATATATACCCAAACCCTCCAAGTCCAAGGCCTAAGGTCCATGGCTTTGGCCCAATTTCTTTCAAACCATAAGTGAAGGAACTCACTTATAAAGAGGAGTTGCAAAAGTGGAATGGACGATGTGGGACTAAAAGTCCCTCACAATTTCACAAGTTCCAAAATAAGGTGACTCGTCAATCTTCTTTTGAGGAACCTTATTCAATATGGTATTTGCAGTAAGTAAAGCTTCACCCCACAAACTATGTGGAAGCCCAAAACTATTTAACATGGAATTAATCATATCCTTGAATGTTCTATTTTTTTCTTTCCACAACACCATTTTGTTGTAGTGTGTATGGAGCCGTTGTTTGATGTATAATTCCATGTTGTTCACAAAAATCTAAGAAGGCATTAAACTCATACTCTCCTCCTCTATCGGATCTAAGTGCTTTGATTTTTCTCTCAAGTTGATTTTCAACTTCAGCTTTATATGTCTTGGATATATTCAAAGCTTCGTCATTGCTATGAATTAAATAAACATAGCAATACTTACTGCAATCATCAATAAAAGTGACATAATAACTCTTTCCTCCACGAGTTGGTGTGGATTTAAAGTCACAAAGATCACTATGAATTAATCCAGGTAATTCATTTGATCTTTCCAATTGGCTTTCTAGTTTGCGTAGCAAATTTGGATTTAGTACATGTCTCACATTTATGATTAAAATCAATTTCGAATTTAGGTAATAACTCTAATTTAACCATTCTTTGCATGGAACGAATTAACGTGGCCTAATCTAGCATGCCAAATATTACAAGACTCAACAATATAAGTAGAAGCATTTATTTTATTAGCATCATCAATGGCAATTACATTGAGTTTCACGTGGCCATTAGCCATATATCCCTTTCCAACAAACATCCTACCCTTGGTAAGTACAAATTTGTCGGTTCAAATACAATTTTAAAGCCCTTAGCAATCATAATAGGTCTAGAAACCAAGTTCCTCCTTATTTCAGGAACATGTAGCATATTCAGCAAGGTCAAACTCTTCCCATATGTGAATTTGAGTACCACTTTACCTTTGCCCTCCACCGCAGATGAAGCAAAATTGCCCATATACAGCTTTTCTCTAGGGGCAACAAGATGATATTCAATGAACATATTTCTGTCTGTGCAGATATGCTTGGTAGCACCAGTATTCATCAGCCATGCACTCACATTCGAGAGCATGTTAACCTTGAACACAACAGCAGCCAACTTTTCATCAGTGATTGCCATATTAGCATGGTTGTTGTTGTTTCCGTTGGCATGATTTTCATCCTTGCGATGATAACCATCTTGTGCCTTATCACCAAATTTCCCACACATATAGTAAGAGCCCTTAATCTTCTTCACATTCTTGCCTTTAGGAGCAAAGGCAGATTGTACAAACTGCTTGGTTTTCAGAGCCCTATTCTTCTTCGGCTTGGCCTTGGAGTTTCCTCCCTCAACATAATTCGCATTGGCTTCAATGGCAACAAACCCACAATAATGGTCTACTTTTCTGTGGTCTTCTTCCACTCGTAGCCTCATAATCAAATCCTTCATATTCATCTCACGACACTTGTGCTTGAGATAAATTTTGAAGTCATTACAAGAAGTTGGCAATTTCTGGATTATCGCCCCAACTTGGAAATGCTCATTGATATCGCATCCCTCAAAGTGCAGTTCATAGATCAATTCTGGATTTCTTTGACCTGAGAGACAACAGATTTCGAATCCACCATCGTATATTTTAGAAATTTACCGATAACAAATTTCTTTGAGCCGAAATCATCAATCTTACACTTTTTCTCCAAGGATTCCCACAGCTCCTTTGCAGTCTTGCACAAAGAATAAATGTCATAGAGATTGTCATCCAAACTATTCAGAATATAATTCCTGCAACAAAACTCAAAATGATTCCAAGCTTCAATTGCCATCACAGTCTCTTTTGTCATTGGATTCTCATTAGACTTCGGAGCTTCTTCCTTGCCAACATGAGCTAGATTCATAGTTGTCAAGAAAAACAACATCTTCTGTTGCCATCTCTCAAAATCTAGCCTTTTGAATTTCTCAAGCTTTTCAGAATATTTCGGCACAGTGCCATTCACATTCATTGATTATTGATCCATGATTTCTATTTCAAGATTGTTGGATATGTATCAATAATCAATGATAAATTTATATATGTTAATAAATAATAAATGTGAACAAATAATTTAACGGAGTATGAACAACAAAATAATATTAAACAAACAAATTGAAGATCAAGGCTTGTGTACCGCAATGTCTTTGAAACATAATTTCGTCCCTACTCAATGATTGTAGTTTTATGGACGTCTGCTTTACCAGGATTCAACGATCTAAGTCAAAATTCCAGCACCAGAAAACTTGACTTCTGGCGAATTTATTTGTGGTTTCTCAGTAAGAATGTTTGGATTATAGAAGAAGAATCGTAGGGCCTATTTGGTATCCTATTTGAAATTTTTTATCATTTCTCAAAACATTTCTTGGAAGCATTTTTTTAAGACTCAAAAACTTGATGGGTTTGCGATTTAAAATTTTTAAATCTTACGACTTAAACTAGACAAAGAGATCTAAAAAGAGGGGGTAGCAGGAGAGGGAGAAAGAGGAGAGAGGATGAAATAAAGTAAGAGATAATTGAAAGAAAGAGAAAGAATGGAGGTGATTAGACGAGATAGAGAGGAAGAAAAGTGAGAGAAAGAACTGAGAGAATGAAGAGAGTGGATTGGAGGAGAGACGTAAAAGGTAAAAAAAAAATTAAAAAAATTAAAAAAAAGAGGAAAGACAATGAGAGATAGATAGATTTGAAGTGAGAGGGGAGGAGGGAGACAAAAGAAATGAATGTGTTTAAGTTTAAAAACTCTAAAAACTTACTTTTTATATTTTTAGAGAATAGACTATATTTTTTAGTTCAATTTTTTAAAATAGTCTTACCCAACGAGTTTTTAAGGCTTAAAACTTGAAAATTATTTTTGAGTTTAAAAAGTTGGATTCAAGTAGAGTACCAAATAGACCCTTATATTTTTTTATGTTCTAAATGTCATGCAGATGGATGTATATATAATAGATGTATGCCTATTTGCAACATGTATGAGAATGAGATGTGTCTGTTAGGAGACATCTTCTCAGAGGGGTGCTTTGCCCTCTGCATTCTTTCATCACCTCATACTTCATCTGAAAAGATGAGTCTGTTGATAAAAAATAATTAATTAATTAAAAATAATTAACTAAAAAATTTAATTATTAGAGCTTGAGCCCAAGAGCCATATCCTTTGATAATTAATTATATATTAATTATAGTTAATTAATACATCCTAAAGCTCAACGTCAAGGTTGAGCCCAATTTTATTCTTCATGGTCCAACACTCCAATCATTTTCTATAAGGGATAAAGCCTTATGAAGTGAAAGAATCTTTTGGTAGTGACCAATATAAGACAATGAAATTTCTACTTAAAATTTTCAACACAAGAAATAATGCTGGTTAATGGCAGAGCCTAGCTGGGTCGCAGTTGTATGCGTGGTGAACACACGAAACGGGGAAAGCTAAAAGGCTTTTTCACACATGAGAGAATCTCGCTTAAACCAAATCAAGCTAAATAGATTACCAAAATTAAGAAGATATATTTATCCGCATGCAACTTTCTTGCCACGCTGAAAATTATGATCGTAAGTGTCAATGTTTGGATGTGGAAATTTTTACATCTTCAGTAGTTTCTGTCGACAGCGATCCACGACAGAAAGAAAAAAACCTGAACAAGGCTTCTTCTAGGAAAAGAAACGGGAAAGAAAATGAAAAGAAAAGCAAGATCCACGATCTTGGAATGGTGCAAAGTGTGCCATGGATGTAGATAAATAGTAAAAAATAACTGAAAGGTAACGCTGGGGACTTACACGGTGATTGATTAATAATGGAAAGAGAAGAGAAGTAGGTTCGTCGAAGAGTTGAGGGTGAAGAGAGAAAAGGCTGGGCGGAATTAGAAGACATGATTGTTGTTTGTTGCGTGGAAGAAGCAGCAGGTGCGCAGTAAAGATTCGGATAGACACGCGATTTGCCTCGAGTGTTGCTTTAAGTCTCAACGGCACGAAATGGCTCGAGGGAAAAAAAGAATATGGGTTCCACTGTTGGAGGCTGTGTGCGTGTAATTTATAGGTCATTTGCCCTCAGGTTTGACTTATTAACCAAAACGATTGTACATCGAATGAGACGTTAGTTCGGTTAAATTTTTTTTATGCCTCAAGTGCACGAGGACTTGAAATCCATTGGAAAATATGTGTTTGTCCATAGCCAACCATCAGAGAATATAAAGAGGTGCATAGTAGGAGAAGTGGAGTGTGGAAATCATTTTCTAGAAGAATTTGGGGAAATTCTAATAAAAAAACCTTGGAAAGGAAGATACTTAACCTGATAGATTTTTTTTTTTTTTTTTTTTTGACAATTAAACAAAGCGTTAATGAGTTAAATTGTTAATCGTTAGGGGGAGGGAAATCGGTGAAGATCAAACTCATATCAAGGTGCATAGACATGATTGTTTTCCGCAACTACGGGAAAACGCCATTTACAAACCAGACAACTGTTAAGCAACTTAATTTTAGTCATAGCGGACTCTAATAATTTTTCACTTTGGAATGTAGTTTTGAAGGAATTTTTTGATTCCTTGGCCTTAGAGGCCATTACCTTCCAAACCTTTTACAATATGCCTTATTGTTTTGCTTCTTGTATAATTGACACCTATGGGTTTTGTTGTCTTAGATGCGAGGTCATGGACTCACTCAATATTCTAATCCCATGATCTATTAAATATTAAATAAGTCATTATGTGCTTCACTAATCACTATCATGTGTGTGTATGCTTCAAATGATGTATATAGCTTACTGACAAAAATATATCTATTATATGTACGGGTTTTTATTGCAAATAGTTTCTGAAATTGATCTTCATCATCAAAATGATTTCTAAAATTAAAAATCAATCAATGTAGTCTCTGAAAATATGTGCCGCAAATCAACGTGGTCCTTCCGTCATAATTCTGTTAAAAATTCCGTTAAATGATGATGTGGCACATAAAATGGGCCCCACAAGATTTACGGATTTTTATCACAAATGGTCCCTGAAATTGACCCACACGATCAAGATGGTCTTTGAAATTGACCCACACCATCAATATGGTCCCTGAAATTGAAAATCAATCAATGTAGTCCTTGAAAATAGGTGTCACAAATAAATATGATCATTCCGCCATAATTCTGTAAAAAAAATTGTTATGTGCTATGTGGGTTTAATAATTAATTAAAAAAGTTGTCTAAATACCTTTTTGCACAATGAATTTTTTTTTTCTTATAGTAGGGCCTACTTCAAAGAGAAGGCATAAGGCTTAACTAAGGCCTAAGAGGGGGTGTGGAAAAAATGTGATCTCGGTCCAGGTTCAATTCAGTGAAGGGTGTCGAAGTGTGTAAAGATGGGTGTATTGAGATTTTATTTTATTTTATTTTATTTTTTTTTTTTTTTGAGAATAGAGAGCAAAGGAGGTATAGAAATGTGGACTGGGATGAGAGATGATTGCAGGACTAGGTTTTTGGGTTGACAATTTTTTCTTTAATTAGACTTGTGTGAGCCATTTATGTGTTACATCAACACATAACAGAATTTTTGATAGAATTATAACGGAATGATTACATTAATTTGAGACACTTACTTGCCGGATTACATTGATTAGTTTTTAATTTAAGGGACCATTCTAATTAGTTTTTAATTTCAATGACCATTTGTGAGAAAAATGACTCATGGGGCCCATTTATATGCCACATTAGCACTTAACAGATTTTTTAACAGAATTGTAACGGAATGACCACATTGATTTTGTGACACCTATTTTCAGGAACTACATTGATTGATTTTTAATTTTAGAAACCATCTTGATGGTCAGGGTCAATTTCATGAACCATTTATGATAAAAACCCTTATATGTAAAGGTAAAGACCCTTTGGAAAAATAAAGGTTGGAAAAGTATATGGCTAGGGAGGGACGGCAGAAAGTTAGAGGAGAAATTAGGCTAGGGCTTAGGAAGGGGAAACCTAAAACAAGTGATACCATATAGTTCCTTGACTGTATTGATGTCACAATATTACAAATATATAGACGAGTTAACTGTATTAAGATACAAGTAATTCTAATCTCACGGAGATTTACAAAACCTAACCCATTAGGATTCTCATATACTAACAAAAACAATAAATAAGTTGCAACAAAAAGAATCTTCGTGCATCTTCAGCATGAAGAATCTTTCAGTACGTGCAGTGAGAATCAAAATTAGAATGGATCTAATGGATCTAAGTTCACCCAGTTTTTAAAAGATCATCTTTTAAAATTTTGAGTAAATTACGCAAAACTACCTCAACTATGGGTCGCACCACAATCTCATACATCATGTTTTAAACATTGCGATGTCATATATTGGACTGAAAATAGTGACATCTCATAGATTGGAGTTTCAGTATCATTACAAGGCAAAATGCATGAGACAAGAAAAACACCAAACTGAATTAAAAGAAAAGCTTTCTCGGAGACGGTTTTGATGAAATGGTAGAGGACGATTTTGAGGACTTGAGGGGAAGCGGAATCCCCCTGCTTTCTTGACCCCCTGCAACCTTGTCAAGCAGCCTTGCCGCCTTGGGGTCTGTTAGTAGAGTCTTCTGAAATGACTCTGAAAACCCTGTTGCAATAATAGTCACATGAATCTCTCCGGTGTAGCGGTCATCCACAACAGCCCCAAATATTATGTTTGCAGAAGGATCTGCCAAACTCGTCACGACCTGAAATAATTTACAGTAGTTTGCAGACTATATTAGACTAAGGAAATGAGAAAGATAAAAAAAAGGGCTACCAGCACCATCCACAAGCAGTAATTTATGACTTTCTGCTCGTTTCTGAAAATGTAAATGTAAAGGTAGGACAATTCATTCCTCAATATGGGGAATGTATGATGAGAATCCTGAGGAGCTGTTTTGAGCTCACAAATTACTTTTTCCCTCATTCTATAAAACTGAAGAGAGCACTTTTCAATATTAGTCAAAGCTCTCATTAGATTAAAATGGAAGCAGAAAATTTTCAGGGTCCCTTTCTTCCGTAAAGATTAAAGCATAAAACTCGATGTTACCTGAGAAACTCTGTTGACTTCCTGCAGGGTTATGTCCTTTCCTCCTGTGATATTATACACAACACCAGTAGCTGATTGAATTGAAGATCCAATCAGAGGAGCTAAAGTTGCCTGTTCAGCTGCTTCTTCTGCACGGTTTTTACTGGAGGAAACACCTACTCCGAGCATTGCAGTTCCTGAGTCTTTCATGACTGCCCTTACATCTGCAAAATCCACATTTACCAGTCCGGGTATCTACATAAAAAGGAGACAGCAGTTTAATTTGCCTGAGATAATCAGAAAAAAAATTGTGGTACTATAATTTAATTCAGTACAAAGAGATGAAAATAAGATTATTCTGAGAACTGGATTAGTTTCAGCATCTTTGTCCTTTTGTATTTGCAAATTATCATGTAGTTCACCAAAGATAATACAATTTATAATAGGGCAAGGCTATAAATCAAAATAGTTCTCCATATATTTGAACTCTGACATGTTTCAGCATCTCAAGATAGTACTTACAGTGATTATGTCAGAAATTCCTTGCACTCCCTGACGTAAAACATCGTCAGCAAGAAGGAAAGCATCTTGAAGGGGTGTCTGCTCATCAGCAATATCAAGGAGGCGATCGTTCGGTATCACTATTAGAGTGTCAACATTTTTCTGCAGCTTTTCAATGGCCTCGAATGCCTGGAAGAAGCCAATGAATGCATGTAAGATTACTCCCCAATCCAGAGACTGCATAATGGTGGGGAAATCCAATGATAATAAATTTTAGTTTACTTTCGATTATGTAAACTAAAAAACTTTCAATTATGTTCAGATCTAGGGAACTTGGATATTATTGTAGTTGGACAACTACCAGTAACAGAAGTACTAGGGTCAGTTCCAATTTCGGTTAAATTTTAATTGGTCAAATGTTACGATGATCTTTTGATTTTTTTCATTTGCTGTCCTAAATAAATGACTTTAACCAATGTAAAATGCAGTCTCATAAAGCAGGATTAAAAAATACAACATGCCACACCACAGAACAGTTAACTAACAAGATGTGAACGCGAAGTAGTAACTATAAGATCATGGTATCATTCAAATGTCAAAGCATACTTGGGAAGGAAACATTTGTTTTTATACAATTCTGGCAAAGTGCATAAAGCAATTATCAGCAGAGATCCATTTGTGCAGCTACAAAAATTCAAGATACAGATGAGGACCAAACCGACACCTGCCTGCAATGATCTTTTACGCCCTTCAAAGCTGAAAGGGTAGGTAACCACACCAACAGTCAAATAACCCGCCTCTTTGGATATCTGGGCAACAACAGGAGCAGCTCCAGACCCTGTTCCACCGCCCATCCCAGCTGTTATAAAGACAAGATCTGAGCCCTTTAGAGCATTAGAAATAGCCTCCTTTGACTCTTCAGCCGCTTGCTCCCCCAAAAGTGGATTCCCACCAGTACCTGCATCTCTATCAAATCCATTAAAGTCAAAAGGCCTCATAGAAAATACAACAAATCATCACCAGTGATACCACCAGTGATACCATAAACACCAACACTTCAGGTGTAGATACAAAATATGGTACTACACTATAGTATATGAATGCATAAATCATGCCCCAACATATATGCACACCCCCATGAAAGATTTTCCCAAATCGAAAGCAGAGTGCCTGACCTAGCCCACGAGTCAAAAGCTCCCCAATCTGCAGCGGGTACTCGGCAGCAGACTGCAAGAGTGCTTGAGAATCCGTGTTTATGGCATAGAAATCAACACCCTAATGTCAAAAGAAGCAGCAAAGCTTCAGGAACCAATTAATTCCGAGTACTTGCCAAAGAATTGCTAGTAACACGTTCAGAAAAATTCCTCTTTAAGCCTAAATTGCCAATTCTCGACGCCATACTACAGTCGGTTACTCAGAAAAGTCAATCCAGTACCAGCAACCAGTAAAGAAATTTAAATTCTCAGGTTCTTAACAACTAAAAACACAATTGGGTTTGTAAAGTAAACACAATTACAACAACACACTACTTTACTGAACATATTTATTCATATTTACCAATGGGATTCAAACATATTTATGCATAATTCCAGTCTCAATTACACAAACAGAGAGAGAGAGAGAGAGAGTACAGGGAAAACCCACATGTAAACCGCTGCCAATCATGCGATTAACGGCATTGTTGCCGCCTCCACCGACCCCAACTACCTTAATCTTGGCCGATTCCATGGGAGCAAAGGAACAGCTGACAACCCCGAAACGGTGACGCTTCCATGCGCTTCTTCTTTTGCTGTTCAGAGGAATGCACGTTCTGAGGGAAGGCAGTGGCTTGTTGTGGTGGTGAAATGCTGCGGGAATTGAGGACGACGTCGTCGAGATTAGCTCGTTCGGGTTCGTCCATGCAGCCATCGTCGTTTTCGTGTTTGCTTCTCAGTGTCGCACTTTCACAGATATACAAATGGGGGTTTTCGGCTTTTTTAGGGTATTACAAAATTAGAAATTGAACCGTTTATGTTAGCAAAAAGTAAAGAAAAATCCCATCCCAAGACAACCGCATCCAAAACATATAATTATCCAAAATTCAAAGTAAAGATGAACTTAAACTGTGAAACTTAACGTGAATACCTCATATGTAATTATACGATGAAGTAAATTAAATTAGACTTCGGTAACAATCTTTAAAAGTTTTAGGTGAATTGTAAGATTTTTCTTTATGCATGTGAGGTTGTGTCGCATCAAAACGTTTATATGAAGAAGAATGTTTGTAACCTCATTGCAACACACATGAGTGAAAGTAATAACAATATCCCTCCTCTCTTTACCTGCATCATTTGTGAGATACAATTACGAAGATAAATTCCACTTTTATCTCTAGCAAAAGTTATCTCTCTCTCACTTTTCTATATTTATAACATAAACAACATTAATAAAAAAAAGTTATCACATTTATCTTTCTCAAGGCCCCCAGAAGAGTGACCTCCCGTGATGAGCCCTCCAATTGGTAAGCAATTTTAAGGGAAGAAAAAAGGTGGGCATCGTCTAAACTTCAAAGCTTAGTAACCAACATATTTACAACTCTTGGCTAAGCAACATTAACACATGTAAAAGAAAATAATACAAAAGCAAATACATAAACAGTCGATATAGTTCGATGTATGGAGATTTTTTTTGTTAAAACGAGATTCTTTTTGTTAAACTTTATAGCGTAGACTTGTAACTAGAAGCATGACATTGAAACGAAATTCTTTTTGTTAAAGGCAAAGATAAAAGAACCTTGACTATTCAAATGTGAATAATGGGTATCAACTTGAAGGTATCAATGTATCACTTGTAAAGAACCCAGTGCTGAAGATAGTTCAAAATTCATAACAACTGAGACTTGGCTATAACTTATTCCATTTAACTCATATTTATCTGCTTTTGAATGTCTGACAGTGAATTCTAAAATGAATGAGGGTACATATAACAATTCCAAACAAATTCGACGTTTAAACTCCGACATTTACATACTAATCCAACATCATAAGATACTAAAAACAGTCAATTGGACTAAAACTTGATGTTCTCCGGAGACAATCCATCATCCCACCGGGAAGTAACCAAATGAGGCGATATATATGCTTTTCGAAATGCAACTTCACTCTCCTTCATTTAGAATAGGGACTATGAGCGGTTTCATTTGTGCAAGATATACAATTGCCCACCTACCAAAACCAAAGATTACACAAATATGATGTCAGGTAGGCAATTAAACAACTGAATGCAATCTCTCGAGCTACACACTTAAGCCAGAAAAAAAATTGATTGATATTCATCGAAGAAACTTCATCCCACGAGAATTACACAGAGAAATCATATCAAAGTTTAGAAAATGCGTAAACTCAAGAGGCACCAATTCATCTAGTCTTTATATCTTTATAGCAAGGCAGGAGCGCAAGAAGGCTGACTCGAATAAGCATTAACTTATCATGATGAGTCAATGACAAACTCTAGCAATCACTGCACCACATAACTGTCACCATTGTGCAGTCCAACTAACAAAAGGAATAATGGAGGGGTTTTTTGTTCATTTCACTTGGAAAGATGATAGCCAGCACAAGTACATTACCATGATGTGACACGTTGTCACTGGCGTGGGTGGATTGGCTGTTACAATGAGGGAATGACTATACAGGCTAAGTTCTAAGGCCCTCTAAGGAGGATTTTCTGTATGAGGCATCCAATCAATGAGCTACACAATAATATTCTCACTTTTCCCACAATCCAGACGACGACTTTGTGAAGTTTATTTTGACAATAAATTGGAAATAATTCTCTCATCGAGCATAACTGGGTGTTCTGGATCTAGAGTCTGGACCAAAAATCTTATGTTCCACCAACTATTAATTATCAAAAACCTGGTTACTGATGACGAAGAAAAAGATATACGATATATATATTACAGAAGAACTTACATCATCCAACAGCAGATCGTTGCTGTAATAACCAATGTTAGATGGAACCTGCGTAAGAATATAGCATTCAGTATTTTGCACAAACAAGCATGATTGTATCTTAAAAGAAACTGCAGGGCATTTTCTCAAACCACTCTTACATACTGAATGATAAACTTTCTAGACTGTTATCTTGAATGACGATATCATATTCGTAAGACTACTTATCCTTAAAAATGCTATCACTTTAAACAACATTGGACAATCCGAGCCCAAGGGTCTTGGAGGCCCCCACGTCAGTGGATTAGCTCTAAAGATGATCCCTGGTGGAATGAAGGTTCTGAGTCACATTTACAATTACATATAAATCGGTTAGTTCAACGACAGAAAGTCTCAGTGAACACTTAGAAACCATTGAGACTAGACTACCCAATGATACTTAAAAATTAGCAAATAACTAACTAAACAAGTTTAACCAGTTTGCACACAAGTTCGTGAGTAACGGAAAGCTTGGCTCTTTACATTATGAGAAGTGCATAACTCTCCAACATCAGATATCAACATAAATGAGCAGTGACATAACCAATTTACTTGGAAAATAGTACTTGCAAGCAAGTTTACATGAGTAAAAATTCATCAGCTCCCAAATACAAAACATTTTTGGGATCCGCTTGATCAACAAATTCAGAAGCTAGATACGTTTTGGTAAACAAAGTAAAAATAAAATACAAAACAAAAATTTGAGGGATTTAGAGAGCAAAAAAGTGAAATCAGATGATGGGGAAACTTACAAATTAGCAGAGGGTCCTCTGTTGCAGCAAATTCTGGTACATAAGGACGCAATGATTCCAATCACAGCGAAAATTAGGGTCGTAACTAAGAACCCCATGTTGGATTTCTCTTCGATCTTGATCCACACAACCACAAAAGTTCAATTTCTGCAATACAAGATTGAAACAAGAAGGAATTCGAACGTGATTTAGGGTTTAAGAACTTAATTTTGATAAATAAGAAAAAAAATGAAGGCCAAATGTTTCAGCTTAAAAAAATGAAAATGGAAACCTACCGGCTGTTTGGCTACCG
Organism: Pyrus communis; assembly: GCF_963583255.1. Classification (NCBI taxonomy): domain Eukaryota; kingdom Viridiplantae; phylum Streptophyta; class Magnoliopsida; order Rosales; family Rosaceae; genus Pyrus; species Pyrus communis. The sequence goes on from NC_084810.1 coordinate 9,195,024, forward strand.
AGAAAATGTGGAAAAAAAAAATTAGAGAGAGAAAATATTTGGGATCTTATATTCTATCTTGATTACTCTGGACGCTGTCGTTTAGAGGAAACCTCTAAAGTGCAAACAGTGCATTGTTGAATAGGGCTTTGTGAACCCTCCGATTCTCCCAAGTTTTTTGTTTTTATGTCAAAATGGTCTCAAAATTTTTATTCGAACTCATGTTTTGTATATTTATAGTCAACTTAAAATTTTTGAGTAAATTGTTACAAAAATTAAAAAAAAAACAAATAGTATAAATGTTTTACTCTATTACACAATTACTGTTAGAAACCAGATGTAACTAAATTTGAAACTAAATACAATTTGTGAATATAAAATTTTAAAGTAATTTTTTTACTCTATTCTAATTAATGTAATTTTAATAATAAAATATTTTTGCTATATTTTTTTTAAGGGGAAACTTGAAATAGGTCCAATTTTATAGCCCAATATTAGGATTAGTCCAATTTTTAGTTATTTTTGACTTAGCTCCAATGATTAGGATTCCATGTCAGCAATTTTTCTGATTAGGGTGATTTTTTTGCATTGTTATTACTATTTTACCCTCTTATAGATTTGGCACGTTCTCCATATATTACCCACGTTTTAAATTTTTATCAGAATTCAAATTCATTGTTTAGTGGTCTTTCATCTTTCTCCCAGATTTCTTGATAACAATTTTTGAATTTGAATTTCTTATCAATCTATTTTTAAGGAAGGCTTAAACTTATCTAGTAGACAATGAATTCGGATGGATTGGAGTCCCATCATTTTATTGAATTGAAACACTTAAATGAAACAAAAACTCAAATTTCGCATAACTTCTTTATCCTAGTCTTCCTTTTCCCAGCTACCATCTCCCTACCATCTCCCTCATTTATGAATCTACAAAGGACATGTGCTCTCATATTCTTCATCGCCTCTGCCGAAAAGACACCATTGACTAATTCTCCATCAGCTTTTTGTTGTGCAATATACATCACAGCAACTCCACAGTCATAACTGTTTAACAAAAAAAAAAGGGTATGAACTTAAATATTACATTCTATCACCATGAAACCAACAAATAGGCACAATACCTGTTTCACGGGTATACCTATAGATTTGATTGTTCTACAATACCTGTTCTACAGGTATACCTATAGAACACAATACCTGTTTTACAGGTAAACCAAATCGATGGGTAGGATAAACATACCTCCAACTCATGGATCTTCATAATTTCCATCTTTGCATACAATTCTGACAAATTCCACTTAACAACCTTAAGTGAGATGTGCTCTATAGGTATACTTCAGGGGGAAAACAGGTATCAAAGAAAACTGATCCAATGCATACTTCGAAAAATTTTAAAGTACCTGTTCTCCAAGTATACCGGGAGGCCAGAACCAGATCTTCGCCTATTCTGTTTTCATCATATACTGGGAGAAATTTTATAGCTTTCATAGCTTCATACGGATTTAGGAGATTTGTTTCAAGGTTTCCGCTGGATACGGACGCAAACCAATTTGAAAGATGGGAGGATAAGGTTTTTGAATAAACAGAGAGACAAATCTGCAAGAGACCTGATAAAGGGCTCTAATGGCACTTGTTGTAATTTTGTTGGTAAATTATGTGCATTTTAATTGCTGACATGAATGATTGTTGTACTTACTAGCCCCCACTTATGCTTATGTAATATAAATGGATTCCATTCAAAAGAGGCTTATAAAATTGGACCCATATCAAAAGACCCTTTTTTTTAAATATTAAATACTTTTGCGGGCAAGATTTATATTTATATATACATATAGGGAAATTTTATTTAAACTCATCTACCCTATTTCTACACCCAACTTACTATTTGCATCCATTTGACTTTTAACTAAATTATTAATATCTCTTCAAACCCAAATTTAATACATAATATACACCCATAAACCTAATTCAATATGTGGATTTATTTTTATACCCATTTCTTCAACAATTGCTTCAAAGTTTTTTTTTTTTTTTTTTTCGAAGAATGAAAAATGTAATGGTTTTATTCTCATTTCTTTTATTCAAGCAAAATAGATGACAAATATATATATATATATATATATATATATATATATATATATATATCAAGGCAATTCACATATTCCTCGACTCAGAGAATCATATCATGCCATGTAGCACTCTTATGCCTGGTTTGGTACTGAGGTGATTCTGAAAAAAGTTGGTATAAAAAAAAGCTGGGAGCTGTTTTTGTGTTTGGTAAACATTCAGCTTCAGTTTTTTTTCACAGTTTTAGATGAAAAAAAGCCAAAAACAAGAAACTGCAAAACCTAGCTTTGAAAAACTGGCTTTTTTTCATATCTGTTTTACATAAAAGTTTACTAAACACTATAATACTGCCTTTTTTTTCTTCAAAAGCACTTTTACAAAAAAGTTTACCAAACACTCTGCTGCTTTATTTCACAGCTGCTTATTCTCACAGCACAGCAGAAGCAGCTTTTTTTCAAAGCACAGCAATATCAAGCCAGCCCTTAGTCCTTTATTTTCCAAAAAGCTTTCAATTGTAAAATGATTGAATTCAAATGTACTCGTACAAATTTATAGAGAACAAGAAAATGATTGAGACAGGGGCTTGCACGAACTTCACTTTCATCATTGAGAACTCTTTTCATGAGATACAAATCACAAAATTTTGTGATCTCCAAGAGTACTTCCAGCACTGAGTAACTCACAGTTACTTGTTTCTGCCAGGAACAATGTTAAAAGGCAATGTTAATCCTTTTTCAGTAACAATTTCTATCACCAAATTTAATTACGGAAAGATGTTGCTGGAAAGAAAAGTAGACCACCTGAAGTTCCTCTGGGGTACTTTCCTCAAGGACTACTCCGAGTAAACGACGAGTTACCTACATATAAGCTTAAAAGGGTGAATTTGTTGATTCAAATTGTCACCCCCATAAAAATCAAACAAATTCTCGGGACATTAAATTATTTCACAGGGTATCATATAGCAATTATTAGTCATTATTGAACATTTGAAGCTTAGCAGTTTTAATCGTGAAGTACAGAAACATCTAAAAGTAAAACCCAGAGGTTCCATAACTTCACCACGAAATTTTCACAACATGCAGGTGCCTGCCGCTTTGGTTGCCTTCTTTGTAGTCCACTGGGTGATCTAAGCAGCCTCCATGTGAAAACTACTGCAACAGCAAATCCCATGATGGCCCCAATAGAACGCGAATTCTGACACCATTTAAAATTTCTTGAAAGAACTCAACTTTACCATCTCCATTCGAACACAACTTTGATACTTAAATGCCAAAGATGAAGCAACAGACTGGGATAATCCCAAAAGTGATGTGTTGATACTAATCGCAAGGCAATTCACGTAGGATAAACAAAGAATGATCGTAGGGTTTAATTATAATGTTTGGGTTTATTGATAAATATGAGATTTATTATTAATTTTATTTTGTACTTGATAGTAATTATGCAATAGGGTAAAATAAATAAACAATTAACATTCAAAATTTTAAGTTGGGTGTAAAAAGAGGTTGCATGGGTTTAAATAAAATTTCCCATATATATATATATTTTTTCTTTTTAAAGTTTACCCATCAAAAATTTCGTTGGCTTAAATATTTTTTTTTTTCGTAAAATTAAACTTTGCCCGATTAAAGAGTTTGGCTGGACATGTTAGGTTTGTTGAGCAAAGTTGATCAATGAATTTTTGCTCGACGAAAGTATCGTTTGAAAATTAGTTTGGCAAAGTACTTTTGCTTGACAATTTTTTATTTTAGTCTGGCGAATTGTTGTTGGGCAAAGTACTTTCATATGGAAAAGGTGTTTTTGTTGTTGCAACGAAAACAAAAATACTAAAACTTAAAAATAAAATATCTAAATATACGTGGTCTGTCACATCCCAACCCTCAGCTCCAACTATATTGTCTGCTTTGGCATTCCCTGCCCGAAGACAGAGCTACCGCACGGTTTTGTTTCTGAGGACCGGTACTCAGCCGTAGCCAGCGCCTGCTCTCCCCTCAGGGAGTCCACAAAAGGCCTAGTTGAAACTTAAGGTTGGCAATGGATATATAAGGCCCAAAGACCAAGCCCTCACGGGCGATGTGGGATACTACAATCCACCCCCCTTAGAGAGCCCGACGTCCTCGTCGGCACATCACGACCGTGAGTCTGGCTCTGATACCAAATTGTCACATCCCAACCCTCAGCTCCAACTATATTGTCCGCTTTGGCATTCCCTGCCCGAAGACAGAGCTACCGCACGGTTTTGTTTCTGAGGATCGGTACTCAGCCATAGCCAACGCCTGCTCTCCCCTCAGGGAGTCCACAAAAGGCCTAGTTGAAACTTAAGGTTGACAATGGATATATAAGGCCCAAAGACCAAGCCCTCACGGGCGATGTGGGATACTACATGGTCTCTCCTTTATATTTTCTACCAGGCATAATAATGTTAAGAGAAATTTTATTTAAACCCATTAGTTCTCCTTTCTAGCCTACTTAGCTTTTTTATCCCATGAAATTTCCATGTTGCCATTACATACAATTAATAAAAATGGCAAATTTATTGGACGGACTCATTTTTATTTTATTTCAGTAGAACTACTTAAACTATCTATTAACAAAACTTTCTTTGTCAACAAAAGAATATTGAAAAGACCAAATTAACTTTGTCAATAAAACTATTGAAAATAATTAAAACAAAAGTTATGGTCAATATAGTAAATTACTATTTTTTTCCAAAGCCTTTGGCGGAGGAACGGACGTAATGGGGAATATTGGGTTTCGACTTGTCAGGTTTCTTTTTTGTGGAGAAAATGAAGGAGATGAGAGGTTAGACGGAAAAAAATAAGACGAAGAAAATGAGGGAGAGGAGAGAGTGAGTCCAAAAAGAAGGAAATATTATAAATAAAAACACAATGAAATATTATATTATATTACATTCACATCCTACATTTTTTAGTTATTTAACATACTCACGACAGTTTTATATTACAACAGTTTTATTTTACAGCTATTTATTCTTATATTTGATTTAGTTTTATTTTACAACCTTTTATTCTCACTCCTTATTTACAACAGTTTTATTTTACAACAATCACCAAACTTGCCCTAAACCTGGGGCAATGCTTAAGAAAATCCCGACGGATCCATGGTCCTGCATATTACAAGTATCATGTCAGTAAGTAATAATAATGCTGGAGTTTGATGTGAGAGAGAAGAGGAAGAATGGAATATCATAGAGTAACAGAGAAAGCGACAAGACCTTGATATGTCCTCCGAACGTCGTTCCTTGTTCAAATTCATCAACCACTCGACTGAATAATTTCATCTTCTTCTACGATTATGATATGATCATGACTTCTCAAAAACTAATGCATCAGTAATACTCAAAAAACAAAATGACTATTCTCGGTGCACTTTCTCTAATATGGCAGTCACCACGAGGATTAATGATCTGGGTATTTTTTAAGCGGAAGCCACAGAGAAACCCTAATGTAATCTCATATATATAAGCTGTAGTAGGAGACTTCAACATGACTTAAAACTCTAATTAGATGAGATAAAAATAAAAAACAAAAACATTTGAAGGTGTCGAGATAAGGCATAAAACTAAATTATCAAGTGACTGATCCGGATGTATATGCTAGGGTTTTGTTCACACTTAGAGTCATGGGCTTTGATTAAAACCTAGCTCATGATGTAAATAAACCCAAGTATACTCTTTTCTCTGTAGGTCTCTCACGGCAGCAATAATCAAACCAAATTGATTGATCTAATATATTGTAGTTGAGCCTAACTATATGAATGCATATGCATGACAAACTTACCTAAATTTACCATTTTGTGATCAAGAGCATGAAAGACAAACTTAGACTAAAATAATTACAACTGAAATATGCATTGGTCTAACTTTACAGACTCATGCGTTTTGTTTAGGAATCGCCCATTTTACTCTAACAAGTTGGGAACAGTGGCTGGCAGTGGGGAAGTCGGGAAGATGGTGGCTTGGTGGTTGGGTTGGTGTTCTCAGCCATGAAGCCTTTTTTTCATGTTAATTCTCTTTTCATTTATTTGTTATTATTTTTATAATTTAGAATTAATAATTTTTTAATTTATGTGGACTCACGTGTGTGCCACATCAGTGCAATAACAGAAGTTTTTACAAAAATATAAAAGAATGAAGACATTGATTTGCAGCATCCATATTGAGGGATTACATTGATTGATCTTCAATTTCAATGACCATTTTGATTTGGTGGGTCAATAGAAAATAAGTACGTTAATCAACATCTAAATAATAATCTAATCATCAACTACATTATATGATTTATAAATTTTAATCTAATAGTTCTATATATACCTCTTGAAGGATTCTTCGAATAAACTTATTGTGAGGGACACCTTATGGGGCTCAATCTACAATGAGTTTCGATGATCTAATTGTTGAATATTTATTTTTTAATTCATAGATATGTGAATAAATTTCGATAAAATATTAATAATTTACGTCGCAGCACAGACTAATGTATAGTGACTAAATTAATGACAACTATATTTCCACGCTGAAACCACTTAGCGTCCAAGTTAGCACCTTTGCTGAGGGATCATTTCCTTGCTAAATAGCTTATATGTTGTAGTGGTCTGTAGTGTGACCAACATGCTTAATTATGAACCTGCCATTTCCTAGATTTGCTTATATGTACGGAGCAGTGGTCTGTAGTATAACCAATATGCTTATAAACTTGTTATTTTTAAGATTCGAACCTAGACTTTTTATTTGCAAATAAAAAGAATACTATTAGACTGTAGTACTAAATTGGTTACAAACTTGCAATTTACAACAAATAATTTTCTGTTGGTTGGGAAATACTTTTAAAATGATTGAAACCACTTGAAGTAAAATACAAATGAATACTAAAAAACCATTTGAAGTGTCTCCTGCAAAAAGCAAATAACTGGTGCTTCTTGCATTGTAGAAAGCACTGATTAAGTGCTTTTAGAACCTAAAAAGAATTTCACTAAAAATGATTTTAAGAATTCTAAAACCACTTTCAAACGAGTCATTTCAATTGGATTAAAAACTACTCATGGTTTTCTGTTTTCAACATTGGAACTTTGGATTTGTTCCATCCAATTTGGTTATAAGTTGACAAACTTATCACACCTTTGTGCACCACTCGTCCAAATCAAAGATAAAAGTAAAGAAGTTAGATAACTTGAGAGTAGACCTGTAAACGGGTCGGGTTTATTGGGTTTGGATCAAGTTCAACCTGACCCGTTAATTTAATAGGTCACCTGAACCCAACCCATTAAGCTAACAGATCATCCGAACCCAATCTGTTAAGCTAATAGGTCACCCATTTCATCCGTTAACATTATTTTTTATTTTTTATATTTTAATATTTCATCCAAATCAATTACAGCCCCATTTTATTTATTAAAAAACAAATTGTGAAACCAATGGCAGCTAATCCTCAATGCATAACAAAAGTAATGCTTACAATTAGTAAACTAATTCCAATCTGATTCCAATCTGCATTCCAGCAAGAATTGAAGGATTAAAAGTAATGCTAACCGTAACATTGAGAATTAAGAATTGAAAATAATCAGTAAACTAATTATGAGCTAGCAATCAGTAAACTAGAAATAGCACCGAATCTAACGCCATGGAAGAAGAGGTGGAAGGGAATCGGAGCTTACTGGAGAGTGGTAATTTATGAGGAAGAAGATGGGGGAGAGAACGGGAGGCTAGGAGCCAGAACCAGAAGCAGCGTGCACAAAACTGCAATGCGAGACAGAGTGCACAAAACTGAAAGTCTGCAATGCGGGTAAACTGCAAGTTTGCAATGCTTATAATTGACTACTGAAATTACAAAAAAGCCCTCAATAACGGGCGGTTAACGGGTTTCACAGTTCACTCAAAATAATTCGTTATTTAACGGATGTTTAACGGGTTGACTCGTTAACCACCCGACCCGTTAAACACTCATCCGAATACCTATTTTAACAGGTCAGGTCGGGTCGGGTTTGAAATGCAAGGTCTCCTTGAGAGAACTATCAACTCTTATTAATTGCATAACTCAGTCTGGAATATGGATATATTAAATAAAACGTACAACACGCATCCCTTTATTTATAAGGAGCTCATAAAGCCAAAAGTCTTCGTAGTACTAACTGGCAAAACGAAGACAAAAATTAAACAGTGAAGCACTGCTTCACTAACCATGCAAACTATTTGCACTTATTTAATTGGTTCTCTTCAACAGCCAATCATAGAAAATTTATTTCATAAATTCAGTAGTACTATGAGCCTGGGGGAATGCTTATGAAAGTCCCGATGGATCCATGGTCCTGCATATTACAAATATCATGTCAGTAATTAATAATTATGCTGGAGTTTGATGTGAGAGAGAAGACGAAGAAGGGAATATCATAGAGTGACAGAGAAAGCGACCAGACCTTGATATGTCCTCCGAACGTCGTTCCTTGTTCAAATTCATCAACCACTCGACTGAATAATTTCATCTTCTTCTACGAATTGACGGATGAGGTCTGAATTGTCAAAGAAGGAGGTCCAGCACTGGGTCATTGATTGCTTTAGCTCCTCCACTTCGTGCTTGTATAAGAGACGAATACCGGTATCCTCGACAGTCAAGCCTGGGCAAGTATGATAAATTCTCGCTAGTACAAGTGTTATGTCCTTGAATTCTGCCAGGAAAATTCGGGGTATGTAAGTCAGCCAGATAAATCCACGGAGATGCAACCACTTGAATTTCTCTTTAGTTGTGGAACAAATGGGAATAGGGTTCAAGCAATACTCCTCATTACTTAAGTGACACATAAATTCGACAGTCATTTCTGAACCCCGTTTTTCAAGGGCAGCAGTTGGAAGCTCATGGACTGAAAAAGCAGCACATATCACAAGTCCCCTCCAATTATCATCATCATACAGACTCTGAGGTAGTTCCATTCCGATCTCGGATGACTTACTAGTCTGATTTTTAAACCATTCTAGAATTTGCTTCTGAGGGAAACAAAAGTTGTATGGTGCGGAAGGATTGAAAAGCTTCAAAACAGATATTGTATGTCCTTTGAGACTTAGAATGGCCTCCTTCCAAATTTGAAGCAACTCCACAATACTTTTTTTCCACGCAGCTATTTTACAGCTTCCATAGAGTTGATTCTCAGCCATGATGTATAACCGTCTATCCAATGATTCTGAATATCTTTCCGCATCATGTTGTTGGATGGAATCCCAGTTGTCCAAAAGATAGCGTTTGGAATGGACAAGTAGATGGTCACGTGGTTCCACAAGGACTTGCTTTTGTTCGAGATAGCACTTGTAGTAGTGCAATCTTGAAGTGAAATCTTGTTCATGTACTTGTTCTTCAGGACCTGAGTTCAGAAGCAGATCTTGCCAGAACAATTTAGAAACTTCCCAGATCTCTCTGCATTAATATTCCACAGAAATATTTGTTAGATTGTAAATTAACTTTGTAATGCATGATGACAAATTGTCAGCGTATGAAATTAAGTATAGGGCCTTTATATTTAAACATCACTCGTATCTGCGTTCACCCATCACTTTTCTTTATTAAAACCTTTTAACTGATTAATACTTCTTGTGCTCTCTTGCCCGAAGTCACTCACAGACTTCTTGTGCAAACAATTAAAATTGTGGTATTTAATCCTACGATCCTCATTGAAGCTTCAAAAAGTAAATACAGAAAAGAAAAAAAAATGAGAAATAACAAACACACCATTTTTAGCCTCTTACAAATCTGAAAAGAACAAAATTAAAAAAAATAAAAAAATAAAAAAAAAACTCATAAACATGATGCATGATCACATGGAGCTAGCAGAACCCCCAAACTCATTCTCATGTTTGGGATTTGTAAGAGGCTAAAACTGGTGTTTTTATTATTTCATGAGTATGAGTTTTTAGCCTCTTACAAACCTTGGGGTGTTTAAATAAAAAAAAAAATTCTAACCTGGATTGAGGTACTAGTGCTTCACGTTGAACCGTTAAAGCTTCACGAAGTGGACTTTCCACCATGTTTTCAACATATGTTCGTGCCTGCACATAAAGTAGGTGGAGTGGTTCCTTGAATGTGCATTCAGTTGCTAATGCTTTGATCAACTCTTTCAAGTCTTGCTCATATACCAGACGGCTCCCGCACACTTCGACTTCCACGTCTGGGGTACTGGTTCTACACAAAGCGCCAACACCTTGACATTGATCCAACTCATGTTGTGAAAAACACGCACGTGGGATGTGCAAAACAACTAGTTGCTTTTGTCCAAGGCAACTGTGTGTTTTGATGCACCTATGCATTATACGACTTTCAGGGGAACACAAATCAACATGGAGCCGTGCAGAATGGGGAGGATTGTTGTAATCAGATGAAGACCAGGTAAGGACAACATATAGTTCGAATCCTACCCATCTCTTGTCATCATATAAGTGTTGAGGAAGGCGATAAAGTGCTACGCCTCCGGCATAGTGATGGATGAACCAGCGTGAAATTATAGGATGAGAAAAAATAAAATGAAAATTCTTCTCGCGTCCATTGCATCCCTACACAGTACATATATAATTAAACTTTTAGTGAGAGAGGGAGAGGGAGAGGGAGAGGGAGAGGGAGAGGGGAGAGAAAGAAAGAGAGACCTCATACAGTGCTGAAACCAACAGCTCTAACTCCCCATTTGACTGCTCGATGTTAGAGTAAGTAGTACTCTGGCTACTGCTGCCTTGATTTGAAGTTGAAGTTGATCCTAGCTCTTGTAGATTAGAGCCAATTACTGTCACCTCACCAGAGTTTTTCAGTTCCCTTGCCTGATCCAATATTCTCTTACAATGTCGACCAAAATCCAAATTCAGATGTCCATTAACAGATTCTGATAAATTGTGAGCAAACGCTGCAGCATCTTTTTGGTATATTAATTGTAATGCGCACCCTTTTACTTTCAGATCAGGTCTATTCGTTGAAACTGAAGCTTTAAGTAGCCTACTTTCCTTATTCAATTGCCCTGCAAATTGCCCGCCTCGTGGCTCATAGCAACAAAGTCCATACGACCCCTTTCTGAAATTATTAAACTTTTCAAGGACTAGAGGATCTTTAAGTCGACCTTCCGGGGTGCTAAAATGGCAAAAAGTGTCTTCCATTTCCCAACTGTTATCAAAATCTTCCTTCACGAGAAGTTCAAAAACAACAAACAGGGCAAACCCTATCCACGTGCTATCAGATAGTTGGACAGTTACAGAATGCCGACTTGAATGTTCACCACACCAGTCGGGAATTATAGCACTGTGAGGAAAACGAAATTGAAATGGCTCTTCATCTTTTATTCCCTCCTGCAAATTTGAAAAAGAAAAATTAGACGAAATTAAGACGTGAGTGAGGCTATATGATATAGAAGTGTGAGGAAGCTTGGTAGTTTGAAAAATCAATGTGGTGTGAGTACCTCTATGTACTTAGGAAGGTGTGTTTCAGCATGGTCTTCTGGAATTGGAAGTGGAAAATGGTTCGCCCAATAGTCTTCGTTCTCTTCATTCTCGCAAGGGTTTCCACAATCTATGTGACAGAAACCGCCATCAGCCCGTATTGTCAAATTATTTGAATAATTTTTCAACATTGGGCACTCACGAGCTTCTATGTGTGTTAGTTTGGATGGAAGAGTTTTTGGTAACGACTCTAGATTTCTGCACCTAGCCAAGGCAAGTTGTTTAAGCTCAGGAAGTTGAGAGATGCCTGCCGGTAAGCTCACAAAATTGTTTTCTCTCAATTCCAAATACAGCAATGACGATAAGCAGTGAATATCATCAGGGATGGCTCCTTCCTCAAGACCGCATTGACCTAGATTTAATCTATACAATGAGGTCAAACCTGAGAAAGAGTTAGGCAACTGCAAACCCATTTGCTCATCTTTACATCTATTTAAACATAATAGTTTAAGCTTATTCAGACGTGAAATGGAGGAGGGAACTTTTCTTATGCCGCTGTCACAGGCATCAAGCTCCTCCAAATGTTGCAAGTTCCCTATGTTTTCAGGCAGTTCAACATGTGAGCAGCCTGACAAATTGAGATCTTTCAGAGATGTCAAACTACCAAGGATGCTTGAACGACTCAAATGAAGGTTCTTGCAGCCTTTTAGATTTAACAAAATAAGACCTCTCAACTTCTCGAATGTTACCGGCAGCTCTCTTATAGCTGTTCCATCTAAATAAAGTCGTGACAACTTTTCCATACTTCCCACAATCTCTGGGAACTTAGTGAGTTTTGAACAGCCCGAAAGAATAAGAGTTTTGAGAGATCCCAAGCTGATAGGGGGAAGGCTCTCTAGACTTTCACAACCCTTTAAATTCAATGAACGAAGGTGTTGGAGGTTCCCAATTGTCGGATGAAGCTCTAATAATTTCACACAGCCTTCAAGCATCAGCTCCTCTAGATTTGGGACCATACTGAAGTCCAGAGTCTTTGTCAAGCTTTGAGAGTTGGCAAGATCGATTTGCACCAAATTTTCCATCAGCGGAAGCTGTTATGTGATATTTGTAAAGCAAAAAAAAAAAAACCATTTTAGCCTGAACATCTTCCTCCACTAATTCTGCGTATAATTTCGCCGCCAGAAAAAAAAAGGTATAGTTAAGAGTGTCTTACCCTTTCATTCCACAGCTGCTTAATGCGGCTGTTAGGCATCTTGAGTTCAACAAGCTGATGCGGTCCAAAACTCAATGGCAGGGATTCTGACGGATAGTCATGCCATTCCAAAAGCCGTAACTTCTTAGAGAAATATTCAGGGCATTCAGAAAAGTTTGCATTACAAATCTTCAACAATCTTAGGTTGTACATTTTTGAGAATGGGTCAGCATCCAACTTTATTTGTCTCGTCTCAGGCAAGCATAGGAACATGCCTTCAACAAGATTTGTTCCCTATGCCAAAAAGATAAGTTCAAAAGTTAGATATATAAGCAATCTGGTAAGACAGAAAATTAACAAATTCTTATAAACACCTATAAAGGTATGTTGGGTCAATTATATAACCCCTTAATTGAATAATTAACTCACAAACTAGTATTAATACTTACAGTATTTTCTGTGAGTACTTCATTATGCCACGACTCTGTGTCTTTGTAAGCCTTGTTATTAACCCACAACCTACTACGTCTTCCCGGCTCTTTAGGAAATTCTTTGACAACAATTTGTCGACCCGTTTGTTGTAGTAAATCATGCATCCACAGTTTATTGTGCTCAATTGTAATTAGAGACTTATCAACGAGGTCAAGTATACCATTGTTAGGATAGAAGCCACAACTTTCTAGTATCTTTTTAACACGAACTTCATCCTCTCCATTGAAGAAGCACGCAATGTCTAAAAATATTTCCCTTTGTGTGTTCTCTAATCCACGACAACTTAGTTCAAGCACACCATCAATGCCTTTTTCAGGATACTCTTTAAGTTTATCCAACACTTCTGCCCAATCTTTTTCCTCATTCAAGTATGAACCTAGCACTTGAAGAGCCAATGGGAGGCCACTGGCATACTCGACAATTTTGTCGGACAGGTCTTTATAATGATCATCTGGAGCATGACTTTTCTTAAAGGCTTTCCGACAGAAGAGCTGAAAAGCTTCTCCAGGAGTCAGTTTCTCAACCTCGTATATTTTGTCATCATTTACTTGACACTTCTTTAAGGTCGTCTTGTCTCTGGTTGTTACAATGACTCGACTTCCTGGACCCAACCAAGAACAATCTGCTAAAGCTTTGATCTGTTCAAAATCATCAACATCGTCCAGGACGATGAGCACCTTATGGAAACGGAGTCTTGCACTTAACAGCTTTTTCCCTTTACTGATGTCTTGTATCTGATCATCTTGATTGCTGTCCGGCAGAGTCTTATAAAGATAATTTTGCAAGTACACTAGACCTCGGCCATGTTTTCCGCATTCCTCTCTTACACGGTCAAGAAAGCATCTGTGTTTAAATTCCTCATTCCTCTCTAACACGATCTTTTCAAAAGCTTGTCGTGCCAGAGTTGTCTTTCCTATGCCCCCAACTCCCCATATCCCTATTGTGCGAACATCATCATTGGATAATGGCGCTGGATCAAAGCACAACTGCATCACTTTCTTTAGCCGAGAATCTATTCCAATCAAATCCTTGTTTGCACGTAACGGTTTCAGCAGATCTAAAATCTTTTGAGCTATCTCCTGAATAATTTCTGACTCATAAGACCTACAAAAAATAATAAAGCATTTTTAGTAAGAATTCTCCATCAGCCATCAATACAAAAATAGAAAAGGGATAATGTGTGACGAGTCCAAAAGAAGAGTTTTTTCTATCTAGACCCTGCAATCATCCAAGTTCACCCCACAATTTTTTATTTTTTTATTTTCTGAAATCCAATTTTTTATTTTTTTATTTTCTGAAACCAACAACTCCGCTACGAGCCTCACCGTCGTCCTCTCTCCATGTGTCCTCTCTCTCGCAATATGAAATTAGAAAATCCCACCAACAAAAAATCAAGAAAAAAGACTTCCCTTCAGTTAAAATTCATTTGTAAGTCCTTTAGGTTATGTTTAGGTGAGGGACTTTCAAATTTCAAGACATTTAGGCAAAAAAAAAAAAAAAAAAAAAAAAAAAAAAAGTTCACAAAAAAGTTGGTTACGAGGAATTAGAAAACGCTTCTCATGAGCATTACAAAGATTTGTGAAGAGATTTGTAAATGATGCCTTCCAAGTAGTCATTTGCAAATTTCTCGCTTGTTGTAATGTTATGCGTTTCTCATGGTATGTTTGGGGCGAGGAAACTTCCAAATTCCAAAGGAGGCATAAGTACTGAAAAAATGAATCCATAAAGTTTGATAGAAGTGATTAAAAATGCAGCACATGAGCATTACAACATACGTTAACAAACAAACATAAACCCACTTGCAGATCATTCGACCTAACTAAAGGAGCAAATACATAAACGGATAATACACTTATAAATAAGATGTTAAAAATAAATAATGGTTAGCAAAAGAATAGTGTGAATCTATCTAACCAATCATATCATGATAGTTTGCTTATGAAAAAAATAGTTTTCTATCTGACAAGTGAAATCATATCAGGATAGTTTGCTTATGAAGTGAAATTGCTTTTTGATTCTGATGCAGGTTTAATTAGCTTGGCAAAAGCTGCACAGAATAACACGATGCTCACGACATCATAGGACCATAGAAATGTGGGAGTTTCATGGTACCTAAACTCTCTTCTGTTATTCCTTGTTTGCAACATTATGTTATGATATGATTAGTTTGCGATTTTAGTGTTGGTACAAAATATCTGTGTCAAGTTTTCTAAAGTTCAATTATATGTATCATAATTATCAACTGTTAAATGTCATCCGCTATTTATGTATAACTCAGTGACCACTATTGATTATTTAGTCTGACACAATTGTTATGAATCAATTCCACAATGATGGGAGGAGAGATCTTGCATAGGCTTATAAGTAAGTTGGGCTACTCTCATATTACCAATTGGTTTTATGATGGAAACTCAACTTTCTTCATGATATCAGAGCAGGTTGTCCCACTTGTGAAGTCGAACGGCCACACGCGCCCCACGTCATCCCGTTGTGTTGGCCATATGTTAGGTTTGAAAATTCGCCACACGTGAAGGGGCGTGTTGAGAATGAATCCCACATTGATGAAAAGAGGGACCTTGGATGGGCTTATAAGTTGGGTTGCTCCTCATATTACCAATTGGTTTTATGGTGGAACCTCAACTTTCTTCAACAACTTTGCTTGATAAATTGGCTACACTATGTGGGAGTTCAAGACAAAGTATATGAAGTGCTTGTATAGTGGGAATGGGGGCCCAAATTAGATTTGGGTGGGGGTTGGAGATTAGGAAGTACCAAACAGTGAACGTTTTGGTTATCTTGGATCTATCTTGCAAATAACGAAAAATTAGATGGAGATCTCAACCAAAGAATACATGTTGGTGGATGAAGTGGAATAGTGTATGGGGGGTGTGTTGTGCGATCATCATATGCTACTATAGTTGAAGGAAATTTTTTTATTAGACGACAATAAGGCCGGCAATACTTTTTGGAACAGAATGTTGGGTGATCATAGTACGTAGTAGGAGTATGGGCGTTTGGTTCATTGTATTTTAAAAGTGTTGTGAGTTTAAAAAATAGTGTAAAAGCGTGTGGTAAATTTTAATGTACAATGATATAATTGTATACGATGAAAAAATGGACATAGTACGTAGTAAGAGTATGGGCGATGACAGCAGTGGCTGGGACAATGGTAGTAATGGTGGTGGTTGCAGTAGTGGTGATGGTAGTAGTAATGGTGGAGGTAAGGTGGTGGTGCTAATAGTGGGATGTGGTGGTTGAGGTGCAAAGGTAACAATGGTAGTAGGGGCGGTGGTAACGGTTGTGGTTGTGGTGGTAGCGGTTGCGATTGCAGTTTTTGTGGTGGTGGTAGTGATGGCGGCGGTAGCTGTAATGATGATGGCGACAATGGTGGAGGTTTTGGTTATGGTGATGGTGGTGGCAACAATGGTGATGGTAGGTGGTAACAGATCACCTTATTCTCTATGGGATAAAATGTATGTAGAAGGCTAAATAATAATATTTTTAAAAATTAATGAAGGTGTTACAACAATTGAGAATATTCATCAAAGGTTCAACTCTGCTTTTTATTAAAGCAACTTCTACAAGCAACCTACATGCTACTTTTAAAAACTGTTATCTGGATGTCATTGCTTTTAAGATAAACAAGATATTTTACTTTTACCAAACCTTTTTTTACTGCTTAACTTAAAAGTAAAGCAGTTTTTGGTGAATAAAAAAAAAATACCTAATGAGACCTTAGTAGGATAAGGCTTGGTTGTTATTGTACGCAACTTTGCTTGATAAATTGGCTATACTTATGTGGGAGACTGTAAGTATTTTATACTTATTACTTATGTGAGTTTGCCGTTTCAAACAATAAATAGAGTTATATTTAAATTAGGAAGATATATTAGGACTCTTATTTGGAAACGACTTATTGGAATAACCAACACAGAGAGGTTATAACCCACTCTCTCCATATTGGCCCACAATTACTCTTTGATAGGAGGATTAGTTGTTGGGCAAATTATACATAAGAAGATCAATTGGTTTATTTCATCATGGCGTGTTTTCTGTTCTGAATGCTTGACCGATAGATTGCCTGGGCACTTTGGAATACAGAAGGAGAAGATCTGTTGGTGTATTTCATCGTGGCTTCATACAAAAGGTTTTTCCTTATCCCTTACAAATCTGGAAATCTATATAGTAAAGTATATGGAATGTGATTTAAGCATTTAACTTGTTATTTCAAAATTAAATGTCTAACATAATTCACGGCATATATTGTTATCAAAACAGTTCAGATATACGATTACTTCATTGAGAAGAGAAGTGCGTACCTTTCTTTCTGAATATGCCATCCGGAGATATTCGACACATGCTTTAAAGCTTCCCTCCACCTTTCCACCTTCCCGATTTCGTTCTTGAAATCTTCTTCATGCTTAGCAAGGGCCTTGCCAAAATTTCCTGTTCTTTGCTTTCTTACCTCAGATGGATCAACGTAATAGAAAACTGGAAAAATTTGAAGCCCCTTGTCTTCATTGCACTTTACAATATGCGCAAGCTCATCTAAACACCACGTTGAAGAAGCAAAGTCATCTGAAAGAATGACGACTGCCAACCTCGATTCCTCAATTGCCTTCAAGAGTTCTGGTTTAATGGTCTTTCCCCTCTCAAGTTTATCGTCATCCCGAAATGTATTGATTCCTTTCCTTTTCAAAGCAGTGTACAAATATTTCGTAAACCCATCGCGGGTGTCCTCGCCCCTAAAACTCAGGAAGACCTCATGTACGCATACAGGGGTTGCAGGAGATGCATGTGCCTTTTCGGTTCCCATGCAATCTCCTAGAACTTCCCCATGCTTCATTGGTGTTTAGGTTGAAGGAGACGAAGAGTATCCATAAGGCTAAGAAGAATAGAAGGAAGAAGAAAGAGGATATACAAGATACAAAATTATGAACGCGCTGGAAGACAATGGAGTAAATTAAAGGAACTTACTAGCTAGCTAGGCCGATAGTGATACGAATATTTGTATAATTTGTATAATTAAGAGAAGAGGGGTTTTGCTGAACTATCTTTCTTTTCTTGTTTAGGAGAGTTTGCTGTACTACTGGTACATCAAGTTCTCTTAGTATTATTGCAAAACGACGCTTAAATTAGTTCATGTATATCTTCACGTGAGAATGCTAAATAGGTGAAGCTTTCAAAGTACCATAAAATACCTCTCCCAACTCAGAATTCTTGAATAAGTCAGTTTCATTGAAAAACGGCAAAACGGTTTTAAAAATACAAAAAACCCCATGTTCAAAGTAGTTGATGTCGCTGTAAAAAATAAAATTAAAATAAAATAACAAAAACCAACACCACTAACTTCATTTTTTGTTTTAATTATTTTAAATAACTTGTAGATTAATTTATTTAAATAAAGAATAAAATAATCAACATAAGATAAAGACTAAAACAAACAAGAGTCAGTAGAGGTGCTAGTATAGGGAGAATTGAACTCACTCTAGTTCACATGCATAATTCCTTTATGTCACTTGCAATAAAGCTCCATCTGCACAATTAGTAAAATACTGAAATATACAAAAATATGCCCTGCTCTAATTAATAAGAACTAGCAATTGTACAATGTTATGCATGTGCTTATACAATTTTGAAAATAAAATTTACAAAGATAGAATATAAAATGATCGCTAAAACCTTTCGGTGACGACCTTCAAATGATTTTTTTTTATCGCTGAAGAGGTCCATATATTTAGCCACTGTTTTTGAATAACTATTTTATCACTAAAAATTTATTTTATTTGAGAGAAAAACGTGAAAGAAAAATAATAACAACTGATATGATTACCTAGATGTGTGTTAATCTAATTATTTTTTTTAGTTCATTGACAGAGTTAGTTTGATATTTTTACTTTCCTTAAGTTGACAAAGCAATTGTTAATAGGTAATTTGGATAAAATGATAAAACAAAGTATCAAGTCAAATTTTTTTAATAACAAAATATCAAGTCAAATTTTTATAATAAAACAGAGAAAATGAAATAATATAAAAATTGATACACCCCGATTCGGAATGCCCATTTGAACTTCGAATCGAGTTGTGCTGATCGATATTTGGAAGGTGACAAAGCCATAAAGTATAGTGTAGTGGAAAATGTGAATAAATTTAAACATAAAAGTGCCTAATTTGAAGAGTGCGCTGTGAGCGGGAATGAATCAATTTCACACATGATGACAGGGTATAAATAAAGTACAGTTAAGTGGAATGAGAATTATACCATTGAAGGTAACTACCTATATCAATATTTGCCAAGAATCCTCGTCGATACGAAAGCTCAGATACTAAAACTTGGAGGGGCGAAAAACAAGGGTGAGTGGGCCTAAAAATAAAGTTCATAAAATCCATTTGTTTTCTAAACATACTAACCCCTCGATGTAAAACAAATATAGTTTCCTAAAAATCATACTAAGTATAAGTATGAAATCAAATGCATGCCGACAATAAATCCAGAAATATGCCACAATAAAATATCTCAACGGCAATATGAATAAATCATATGCTCAACAATCTATATTAGCACGTAGTCGGAGTCACCTAATGTGACCTGTACAACTGCACATATTACTCATCCATCTATGCTAACACACTAGTTGGAGTCACCTAATATGACCTGTACGACCAAACTAAGTGTAATAATATACGCTCTAGTGCTACGATCACGTGAAGACTAGAGCTATGCGCGTCATCTACGAGTCGAAGTCGCCTAATGCGACCTGTACAACAGGACTAGCACTTACTTGGATCCAAGGCGAGCATGAGGTGCGAGGTGAACATCATGTGAAGAATTGGTCCTGGCCCAGGATGAGCACTAACACCAGTGCATCAATGATGAGCGAACTATATGAATATGAGCATGCCATAATGATGCAATAATTCCAATCAACATAATAAATTTACATGAACTTACCTGCGCATCGCGTAAAATCATCTTGGTATTTCACAACAGTGCAACATTTCTCATAACATAATTTAATCATGGCATGAAGTGCATGAATCAATTCAAAAGCATTTATGGAAATTATCAATCACACACACACTATAAAAAGGAAAAAACTCACTCACCTGAAGTCTGTGCTACAACTCTTTAGCACAAATATTGAGGTGTCTCAAACGATCGGCTCCTAAAACAATTATCGAATCACGTCTCAGAATTCTAATCGATAGAACACGTAACTTACATAAAACACATCCCCAAGGACGTTCTAGAATGATTTGAAATCCATTGACCAAAAGTAAACCTTCGGTCAAAAGTCAACGGTAAAATCTATAACTCTATATAACTCAATCCAGAAGATCTGCATCTTGGATTTTTGATCCATAACTTCCAAAGATCCACATATTACTATATTAATAATTTCAAAAGTATTTTTACAAATCCAACATGCTTGACTTGAAATAGAGATATTTGAAAATAAGTATAATTTGCAACACATTCCATAAACCGCTCACCTTGATATTCCGAGCTTTGACAAGATAACCCTACTACCAATCTCCACACATCAAACCTCTAATTTTAACGGATGTTCCTGGATGAATACTAACCAAATGGAGTAGCAGCTCTTTGTTTTTGGGGCTCTCGGAGCTCTCTGTGCACACAGAAGAATGAGAGAGTTTGAGGGAAAGAGAGATGTAAATTAGAGAGACGAAGTGGGATGGCAGAAAATATAAAAAGAAGGGGGAGAGTTGAGTGGAAGTCAGTGGGAAAGGGGAGTAAGGAAGAATATTATATTGGTTGAGTGGATAGGTAGAGTGTGTGTGTAGTTCGGCTGAAAATGGGAAAAAGGGAGGGGGTAGCGTGTGAGAGAGAAAAGGTGCGATGATTGTTGTTAAAAAGATAAAATGGGTCATAATGATGTTTGTACTAAAAAGAGAGAACGCCGGCTGTAAGTGAGAGAGACGGATTGACGATAGCGGGGAGGGATCCCACTTCCTAATTTTAAACTTCCCAGAAACCTACCAAAAAAAAAAGAAACACTCAAACATTTTTAGAAGCTTTGTTGCTTCTTCTTACTTCTCACTTGGCGCCTTCACTTCTTACTACTTGCTCTCTTAGTTTGCATAGCAACACAATCTCTCATATTTATAACCGTGATGAACCGACTTACCAAGTCGGTGGAATTGGACTAAATTCCTCCCAGCCACAAGTTTTGTGGTTCTAGATATGAGTTTAAAGTTGGGTGACATCTTCAAGTACAATAATTCATTGTCATGTATAAATTTAAATTTCTCCACATGACAATGCATTTTTAAAAACATTATGAATATAATAAATTTGTTTCATGTAAGTTGTTTTTCGTTTTAAAGGCATCTATGAAATTAGATCTAATTTATCTGAAGAAATATTCCTTAAAAAACTTGACTTGAACACGCCTGCAGCAAATACACAAACAAAGGGATCACCATTTGGGTATTGATTCTTTTACTTGCAAAATTCCACTTTTGATTCTTCCTTATCTAGTAAAGAATCAATACTTCGGAATTCCTACGCCATGTAAAATTCCACTTTAATTTTACGCTTTTAATATGCTGACCAATTTCATACTTTTTTCTTCTTTTGTTGTTGAAATTTGCTCGGATCTTTTTCATATGGTAACTAATATTTCACTAAGAATCTTGTTTTACATATGTAACATCAATCGTATTCATACAAAAAGGAAGTGGCATAAATACGTATTTGTCATGTATTGAATTTTACAAAAAAAAAATTGTAATTTCAGTGGTCCACATAAGCATAAGTAAAAACAATATAAGTGAATTCAGACCATCAATGTACTGCAAACCTCACTTGCATGGAAGATGAAAAATTGCGGACTTGTAACCGATTAAACCTATCACAACTCAACTTTTAAAATACATTTATAATTCTCGTTGCCGAAAGCTACGATCATTTGTTCTATCATTTGTGTATTACGACAAATTGTCCATCGATTGAAGAGCTGGTATTTTTAATTGGGTAAATATAGATCGTTAAGGTATATAATTTCACAAGCAGTAAAAGACTATGTATTCGTGTATTAATGCGTAAACAACTGACCTCTCTACAATTAAACTTCTAAACTACTATTCTAATTCTCGTCCGTTTGATGAAGTGACAATTGTTCCATAAATTGGCGGATTCGTCTTGAATTGCATTTGTTGGAAGATGATAGGCGGCTAGCCACCACCTCGATTAATCCCTAAACGTTTAAAAATTAAGAAATGACACCTAGACCTGCTGAGGTGCCAGCCTAGATCCCCTAGGCACCCGCCTAGCTCGCCTAAACCCTTCTAGACACATGCCTAGGTTACAACTCACTTATATAGAAAATAGATAACCTTCATTTTGCATTTTATTGTTTCCAATAAATTGTAAGAGACTTATTGAACACTTAAATAAACCAAGGTTCTAAAAAACGCTAGGCACTAGTCAGGCGGTGGGTTGGAGCCTAGCACCTAGACGGCTAGGCGGGGTCTAGGTGGGCGCCTAGGCGGCCTAGGCTGATTTAAGTAAATTTCTTATATATCTTGTAAATAAGTGCATATTGACACTTACAAAAAATTATACTAATATGAAATCCATGGATAAGATAATAAAAGAATGATAAAATGCAAAAAGAGTATCCCACAAGTCCAAAATTTAAAAACACATAAAGCATATATGCCATATAACCATAGTAAGGAGTATTGCAAGATGACACATGTACAACAAGTTCACAATTTAAAACCACATAAAATGCAAAATAGGAGGAAAATAAGGAAATATAATAATGTAAGATACTTGCAAAGTTACAAAGTTAGGCATCAAACTCCTCTTCACCATATCCCTCCAAGACTCTCTCCGTGTCGGACTCAAACTTAACTTCTTCATCATCTCCTTCTTCTTCCGTGTCCTCATATGATATAAAATCTTCTTCATGAAGTTCTCTTACTTCAACATTTTTAGAACTCCCCCTAGGCTCTAGGGAACTACTGATAGGAATTTTACCACACACGCAAAGGTGTTAAAAACTTCTATAATACTTGCAAGAATGACAAGGTTATTGTAGTATAAACAGATCCTTATAAGGTCGTTCTCCACATATATTATTAAATAATGCGAAGCAAACCAAATTGTATTTAATTATTGTAAAACAGAAATTTGACATAATTAATTTTATGTCCTACTTTAATAAAAACGAACGCCTAAGACAAAGAAACTAAAAGAAAGGAAAAACATAAAAGAAGCAAATAAATTAAAATAATAAAATAATAAAACAAAAAGAAAAGAAGAAAAAGGAAGGGGCTCACTTGTATTCGAAATCAAGACCTGGAGCCATTTTTTATCCTTATTCTCAATAATATTTTGTTTTATAATTGTTCGTAGCTAGTTTCTTTTGCTAGGGTGATGCCTTGAGCCTTAGTATGAATATGTGATTTTATTAATTTGCTTATGAATGGATGCATGCTTGCTTTGAATTATTAATCACTGCGATTAAACTATGTAATTGTCTTAGTGATTCGCGACCATTAGGGTTTTTAGACAAGTAATTTGAATTTTTGTTAGAACATCACTCTGAAATTGAGGAGGGCTTCTTGTGATTAGTAATTGTAAGTTCACTTGAGGCGAACATCACTCTCTTAAGGGTTGCATGGTTTTTCAAAAGGTTTTCACAAAGCTTAATGAGTATTGTATGTTTATATTTGATCTGAATATCACAAATGGGTTGCATGTTAGATATACGTTTTTGCTTGAATATCATGAGGAAAATATGTATTAGGAAAACTTAACCTTCAAAGCATGTATGTAGAAATTCATAAGTAATTGGTAAATTTGCATATGATTGTTATGATGACGGCGGAACTCTAGGCTTTTACAAATTGATTTTCTTTAAATTGTTCTCTAGTTAATTTATTTAATTGTTTTATTTTAAAATTCGTTTTTATTATATAAAATTCTAAAATCAACATTTTTCCAAACTTTGCTTTAAATAATTAATTAAGAGTTGGTTTTAAGCACAAATTATTCATTCAATCCCTATGGAAAAAGACTTTGCTTGAGCCGCTATACTACGACAACCTTGTACTCTTGCAAGTATTTTTTAAATGTTTTTTTCCCTACTTTTGCAGGTGGTAAAAATCCCTATCACAACACTTGGATCTTCCCCATCTATGTGTTGGAGGGGCATTATGGAAGCAGGATCAATTCGAAAATGGGTTTCGCTAGTAGGTGGGTAATGGCAGCCTGATTAGAATATGGCATGATCGATGACTTGATCATCCCCATCTCTTTCGACCTCTCATGCCTTCTTCTCCGATTGCTGGAGTGGAATATGTAAAAGATTTGATTATTGCGGATACAGTGTCTTGGAACATCAACTTGGTCATTGCCTTATTTCCTCATGATGAGGATGCACTGATTCTAGCTATTCCATTGAGTTGCAGGCTTCTGTTTGATAAGTTAATATGGAACTATGATGCGAAGGGTTTGTTCTCTGTGAAGAGTGCTGGTGGATGATATCCATGCTCTTTTGTGGGCCTTTGTGGAATGTTGCGACCCATGGTATGGCCAAGTTGGCTATTTCTTCTTCTCTTAATTATTGTTGGTTTGAGGAGCCTCCAGATGAAATTGTGGAGGCCCTCTATGATGTTGTTTAATTTATGATATCTCAATAAAATGCTATCGTTTCCCTTAAAATAAAAAATAAAATAAAAAACAAAACAAAATAAACCAAGGTGTTGGAGACTCCCAATTGTCGGGTGAAGCTCTAATAATTTCACACAGCCTTCAAGGATAAACTCCTCAAGATTTGGGACCATTGGTCACCATACTGAAGTCAAGAGTCTTTGCCAAGCTTTGAGAGTTGGAAAGATATATTTGCAACAAATTTTCCATCAGCAGAAGCTGTTATGAGATATTAGGAAAGTTAAAAAAACATTTTTACCCTTTCATTCCATAGCTACTTAATGCGGCTGTTAGGCGTCTAGAGTTCAACAAGCTAATGTGGTCCAAAACTTGACGGCAGATTCTAACGGATATTCATGCCATTCCAAAAGCGGTAACTTTTTAGAGAAATATTCAGGACATTCAGAAAAGTTTGCATGACAAATCTTCAACAATCTTAGGTTGTGCATTTTTGAGAATGGGTCAGCATCCAACTTTATTTGGCTCGTCTCAGGCAAGCACAGGAACATGCCTTCAACAGGATTTGTTCCCTATGACAAAACGATAAGGTTCAAAAGTTAGATATATAAGCAAACCTGGTAACACAAAAAATGATCAAATGTAGGACATGCGACATCCTCTTGAGCAAAAGTGACCAAATGGATGAATCTTGAAGTGATTGCAATTAAAGGATGTCCGTAAGTCTCTCAGCTTGTTACTGTTAAGGTTTTAGATTTTTCTACCAAGCTGATAATTTATGGCGATGAAATAAAGGAGCAGTGTGCACTACTGTCAAACTAACATTTTGGGCTTATTTGGGCTTTTTGGCATCCGAGATTATGTATTTTGAGTTCGAGGTCTTCTGCAATTATATTTGAGACATCTCAAGCTTTAATTCAAGTCATTTTGGGCCTGATTTGGACCCTTGAAGGTCCAGAAACGTGATTGATTTGTGGCTGGGTAGGTTCCCTGTTTGATTAGGATTATGTTTCCTAGTTTCTCTAAACTTATTTTGTTTCTTACTTCTTAGAAGACATTTTCTAGGAAGGATTTTATTTTGTATTAGTATAAAGAAGGCTGGTTAGCCATTCTATGCATCAATTTGGAGAACTTGGCTAGGCTTTGACTATTTGTATTCTTCTTTCAAGGTGTTTTCTATCCTTTTTCTATTTCAATAAAATTCCTTTTGTTTTATAATTATTCGTAACTAATTCTCATTTTTTTAGGGCGAGGCGACGAGCCTTAACAAGAATATGTAGTTTCTTTTCAATTGATTTATGATTTTGAATTATTAATCACCATGTTTAAACTATCTATTTGTCTTAATGCTTGATCACCATTAGGATATTTAGAAAAGTAATTTAATGCAATTTTGATCGATGGTTATCCCTAAAATTGGTGAACTCTTCTTGTGATTAATAGTTGTGATTAGAACAAGGGTTGCATGGTTTCTCCAAGGGTTTTCACAAAACTTAATGAATCTTGTATGTTTAGATATGATCTGAATACCACAAATGGATTTAATGTTTGATATACGTTCTAAATTGAGGGTCCAAGTAGAACATATTTTAGGAAAACCTAACCTTCAAAATTTGCATGTATAAGTCCTACGTAATTGGGAGAACTATGTAGGATTGTTAAGATGACGGCTGAACCCTAGTGCTTAAATTGATTTTCCCTTTTAGTTAATTTTACTTTGCCAATTTATTTAATTATTTTTATTTAAATTCGTTTTTAATATTTTAAGTTACAAAATCAACCATTTCCCAAACTTTTTCTTTGAATAATTAATTAAGATTTGGGTTTGCATAAATTGTTTTAAATAATCTTTGTAGGAATGACTTTGCATGAGCACTCTTACTACAACTATCTTGTTCTCTTGCAAGTATTTTTATCCCTACTTTTGTAGATGGTAAATATCCTATCAAGAAATTGGTCCCACTACCGGAGATTGTATTTAAATAATTTGTGTTTATCATATTCTTAGTTGAGTATTTGTATGTAATTTTTTTTTTCGTTTTTCTTGCACAATGGTAAAATTTGGGCATTGATTTTGGGAGCAGTGCAATGATGGGATTTGTACCTTCTCCTGGATTCAATATACCATCAGGAGGACCGCCTTTATGGGTCAGATCTGTGGATTGAGGTTTTTATGGATTTAAACCTAGAATTTGTCCCATTTGTTGTTTGAATAACCATAATATTTTGCAGTGTCCTTAGAGAATATTTTCCAAACTATGTCCAGGAGCATGTCAATACGAGAACTAACTCAAAAAGGCATTGGAACAATCCCAATTCAGAGTCGTACACTCCAAGTTTGAAAAAGCATCTTGAGCAGTATTTTGAGCAGCCTAATAAGCCACAAGAGCTTTCGGTGAATGAAAAACTCTCTAAATTGTTGGAATCAATTGAGTTGTACATTGAAGCAACCAATCAAGGACTCCAAATTCAAGCATTAAACTGTGGTACAAGCTATGATGATCAAGAGAGATTGGCGTAGGAACTGAGGAGAATCTACTAGTTATTCACACCCAAGGGAATAAACACCACATGCTGATCGTGAAATCTTCCCAAAATCTATGGCTACCCAAGTTTATGTGCTATAAGAATCTTTCCCAGAAAGGTTGCGGGAAGACTTGAAAGTTAATGTGTTAGGGGAGTTTCACACAAATTTAGCATCTAATATGTCACAAGGTCAGCCCTCAAACACACTGACGAATTTGGATACAAGGCAGATAGCTACAGAGAACAAAATTTTGGTTGCTGAATTGAACTATGCATTTACACATGAGGAAATTCATATGGAGCCCTACATGAAGGCTAAAATCTACAAGGAGAGGAAGAAAAAGCTTAATTGCAGCCAAATTCTTCATAGAGGAATTCCGCAAGTGCAAAAGTTGTGGGTGTTAAATACAAAGTGGAAGTGAGCTCGACGAAGACATAAGCCTTGCTAGAAATAGCCTTATTTGATTACAAAGATTCATTCACACAGAAAGGTGGACATGAAAGATTCAACCACTGAATTTAAATGCTTCATATGTCTCTCCTTACCTACTATCACCCTAGAAAAGGTCTTCCAAAAAGTAGGAAACAAAATAACTTAAGAGAAACCAAGAAACCTAATCCTAATTAGATATGGGAAATCTGCCCAGCCACATATTAGCCATGTTTCTGAACCTTTAGGGCTCCAAATCAAGTTCAAAAAAACTTGATTGAAAGTGTGAGATGTACCCTCGATCATAATTTCAGAAGGTCTCGAACCCAAAAGACATCATATTGGACTCCAAATAAGCCCAAAACGTCAGTTTGACAACACTACGCGCTGCTCCTTTATTTCATTGCCATAAATTATCAGCTTGGTAGAAAAATCTGAAACTTTGATACGAACAAGCTGAGAGACTCATGAACATCTTCCAATTGAAATCACTTTAAAATTTATCCATTTGATCACTTTTTGCTCAAGAGGACGTCATGTCCTACATTAGAAATATAAATAAAAAAGTATCAAAACCTCACCTAAATAACTAATAAATTAATACTAAGAATAGGGTAAATCGGCTACTAAAGGATTACAATGTTCAGTGACTTTTTTTTTTCCTCGTTGGTGTATTTTGGAGGACTTGGCTACGAGGGCGACGGTTGGGTTGGGTAAAGAACGTAATGGACTTTATTATCTCGTGGCGTTAGCATCTAACAAAGCACCTTCCATCCCCCGCCCAACCTGTCACCTAGCTATTTCTCCAATTGATTTTGTGGCGCCGTGACTTAGAACACATCTCTTCAATTTTTAGCCAAGTCATCGTTAAGGATCATTGTTAAATTGTTCTACGCACGATGATAGTGTGTGATGCTTGTCATTTGGCTAAACAGACTTCCCTTAACATTAGTTCAATCTCAACTTCAAGATCATTTTCGTTTATTCATTGTGACATTTTAGGTCCTCATAAAATTCCTACCATTTCCGGGGCACGCTATTTCTTTACTATAGGGTATGATTATTCCAATTTCACTTGGGTTTTCCTACTCAAATTCTTTTCTTCTTTGGTCTGTACGCATTTTAATACTACCATCCAAAACATCCGTGTGGATAATGGGTGAGAGTTCATTTCGTTGAAAGATTTTTTCCTAGCACAAGGGGCCATTCACTAATGTCTATACTCTCTAACAAAATGGGGTAGTCGAGTGCAAACGTTGCCATATCCTTGAAGTCACTCAGGCTTTGCGATTTCAAGCACATCTTCCTCTTCATTTCTGGGAAGAATGTTTCTACACAGTAATTTACTTGATTAAACGTTTACCTACTTTTCTTCTTTCAAAGAAAACCCCTTTCGAAAAATTGTATTGTAAACTCCCCTCTTATGGCCACTTGAAGGTCTTTGGGTGTCTTACTGATAGAAAGTTTACCACCTATAAAAGTAGAGATAACAAACACTTAAAAATACTTGCAATAGTACAAGGTAATCGTAGTATAGTTGGTTCTAGCAAGGTCGTCATCGACAAGAATTGAATTAATAATTTATGTAAAAACCAAATCTTAATTAATTATTTGAAAATAAAGTTTGGAAAAGATTTATTTTGAATTTTGAAATAATAAAAACGAATTTTAATAAAAGAACTTAAAGAAAATAATTAAAGAAACCAATTTGAAATTAAGAAAGCAATTTTAGAAAACAATGATAAAAAGGACATTAGTGTTCCGCTGTCACTTTAACAATCATATGTAGTTTACTAATTACTTATGAATTATACATGCAACTTGATAGTTAGGTTTTCTTAATATAGATTCTACTTGTAGCATTCAAGTTAAAACGAAAGGCATACTCGCTTGGCGAGGCCTGTGTGAATCGGCCACTTTCTGGGCATATTTCCGAAACTCGTCCCAAGCTCAATTCACAACTATATTTAACATGCAATATATGGATTTAAAGCTGGGAATGAGGAGAAGTAACAAAACAGGGTCGAATAGTGGCCGGAGACGACCTGAAAATGGCCTGGAATACATGGTGAAACACCGGAAAACAGGAGAGGGTTCTCCCTTAACTCGATCTACACCAAAACACCATCATTTCTCACATATAAGACTATAATCATACACAGAACAACGATATAAGACGATTGACATCGGTTTTTGAGGTTTACCTTAGTCGGAATCATCGAGAACTCGCCGAGATTTCGTTGGGGGAAGACAGTGAACAGTGGCAGAAGCCACTGTGCGATGTAACGCCTCGGGCTTGGTTTCAAACTCGTACTATTTGTTTTTGGGTTTTCGGAAGAACAAAGAAACGAGGAGGAGTGGTGGTGGTTTCTGCGGGTTTTCTCTGTGTTTTCATAGAGAATAGAGAGTTAGAGAGTAGAGGGAGGAGAGTTTGAGGGAAAGAGACTGCAAAGTGAGGGAGAAATGAAAGAGAGAGAGAGAGAGAGAGTGAGAATGAGAGTTGGATTTGTAGCTGTTGGAGAGCTGGATCTATTTTCGTCTACGTGATTCTAGGGTGGTGATGCTCTCATTGGCCGATTATGTGGTTGTACCGTCTTATGTGCCAAGATCTGGCAGCTCCACCGCTTTGTGCGTTCAGATTTGGTGGCTTTGCCGCCTTCTATGCTCAGAGATGGTGGCTGATCCGCCCGCTTGTGTGACAGTGTGACTTGATCTGGTGACTCATAGAAACTTTGGATCTAAGTAGTGCGGTGAAGCTATATATTGCGTTGGATAAAATGTCGTTATCCTCCACTTAGATGCTAATGATTCCCTTCTCAGAGTAGCATAGTTGTCGTATTGTGGTCGCGTTTCTGCGATGGCTGTATGCTGTCGTTATCATTGGGAGATGAGTTATATGGTCTTGTCTTTCAGCGATGATTTTATGTGGTATCGCTCTTCTGCAATGAATTTATGTGATCTCACTCCTCTGTAATGACTTTTTATGATCTCGCTTGTTAACAATGACTATGTGGTTGCCGGTAAAGATATGTTGCATCTATCGTTATTTTGCTACATAATTACACTGGTGATGTGTGTATGTGCTTGTGACAGTCGTATAGGGATTCTCTTAATTATTTAATTGTGTAAATTCACTCAAGTTCAATTTGTTAGTCATTGAAGCTATGTACCCAATTGACACTGCTATACTTATTTGTATCTTGATGATAAATATCGTTATATCGTTTCTCGTAAAATAATAAAGAGAGAAGGCTTCATTGCATAAAAAGAAATATCCATTAAGGAGAACCAACTACAATTCGTCGTCGAATTTCGCCTTGGAAGAAGACCTGACCTCCGTTCTTTTTCATCACCGTTTCAACTCTCTCTCTCTCTCTCTCTCTCTCTCTCTCTCTCTCAACTTTTCTTTGGCTCTTCTCATATGATTTCTGTCTCCATTGCCTTGGCCCTTGTGATGCTTTAATGGGCCTCGGTTGGAAGAGTTTATGTTGCAATGTGCAACGGATATGCATCTGGGGTGAATCGGGTGATTATACTTTCAAATGGTCATTAGTTCAAACACCATATTCATTTAATCATAATTAAGCACAAGGTTCACAATAGAATATAAATAAAACAACAAATTTGTCCATCAATACGAGCTTGGCTCAAAACTATGAAGCGATTGTTGTATACAACAGTAGATTTATAGTGTTATTTCGTACACTTGAACTTGCTTTTTCAAAGGAACTTCTGAATTCATATCTCATACGACAAATTAAAAGAGAGAAGATTTATGATCGTACTTTCGTTAAAAAACACAAACAAGTTGAAGCAATGGGTCTTTCATCAAAGTAACCAACAAATTATTCGTGTATCAACTAACTTTTCCACCAATAAAAGTTTAAGGGCAGGTGGGACTTGACAAAATCCACCATAACTGGATACTCATTTATAGCTTTCACATCCACGCCATTTCTAAGCAGCTGAGGGAAGAACAGCCAATTGGCCGTCACAGCCAAGAACAACAACGTCAACGGCCCCGAAATCACCGGTTTTAACCGACACCTGTCGGCCACTGCCTTCTTGACCTCCACTTCGATTGCCACACTCACCCCATGCAGCACAAAGAACCATGTCACCTCCCACGTCGGAGACACACGTGCCAGATAGTAATAAATCACTTCGTGCATTAGACCTGAGACTGCAAAAGTGGACATCATAGCGAGAAATCGGGCCAATCGAGACCCAACTACACGCGTGAAAATATTGCGTACCGGGTAGTACGTAGTGGGTCGTAAAATGTTTGTGACCATGAGGTTCCATCTACAGCCCCAAAAGTCTTGAAGCGAAGTGGAAAGGTAAGGCTCGTTGGAATGCGGCTCGAGCTCAAATCCAAAAACGGCTCGAGCCGGGGTCGCAAACAGGGGTAGCAAAATTTCTAGCCCCAGGTACAGGTGGCAGCAGTACAAAACCAATATAACATATGGGTGTAAATGTTGCCTATAGTCATATGATCCAACTACCAAAGCCAAAAGCAAGGCTTTTACAGCAAACAGAATTGACTTTTTACCAATTGGATAACTTGGGTTCTCAGATTTTGTGGGATTTGGGGGGATTATGTGATCTGGGTTTTGATTCGGCGGTGATTTTTGAGGTGGGTTTTGCTTGATTTTGATTGGGAGGATAGCTAGGGAGATAAATTGGAAGAGGGTTAGTGGGGGTGGAGAAGATAGAGGGCCATGATCAAAGGAGAAGAGGAGGAGCTTGAAGGTGGCAAGCCAGACGAGGAAGAAGGTGGTGGGCCCACCAAGGTGGAAGGAATGGAGGTTTAAGGGGAGGAGGATGAAGAGGTAGAGGATGGGGAGGAGAGAGATGAGCCTGAGGATGCCCTTTGGGATTCTGGATGATATGTAGAAACAATAACACAGAGATATGTTGGCTAGGAAACATACCTTGATGAAGTTGTAGATTTCATCCTCCATTTCTGGTTTGGTCTGGTCTCTTTCTCTCTCTAGATTTGTATCCTCTCTCTACAGAGATATAGGGAAGGGAGGAGTATTGAAGTTGTGTTTGAGTTTGGGGATTATGGTAAATGAATAGGTCAGGTGGAAGTTAAAACTTCTGTTGGGCCTTATTTGCACCACACATTGGCCCTGTGCTTGTATTTACTGCCCTTGCTAGTTTATTGGTTGTTGGATCTGAATTGTATGTATTTCGTGCGTTCATGATAAGTTGGTTAAGTGAGTACTCTTCTTCCTAGCGCTCGAGGTCCCAGTTCTAATTCTTCCTGTATGGACTGTGTAACCAAAAAGAAGATGAAAACCGAAACCTATGACAAAAATCGTAGTACCAACTGAGAATATTGTAAAGCCAAAAATAATTAAGAGGCGACACGTGAATTTTTGGATAAAAAATGATAAAATTACCCTTGAGGCACACCGGAGTTCTTACACACAAGCAGTGGACAATCATCCCTCAATCAAGTCAAAAGTGTCCAAATAGGTATTTATTTACAACTTATATCATTCATCCTTATCATATTTTCTCCACAAGGTAACCCCCAAATCCTTTCTCTTTTATTATATTAATTAGCCAATTAATCATCCCATCAATTAGCTAATTAATCACAAAATCAAGAACCTAACCCACAAATTGGTGCTTTTATTGAGAGTTGAGTCCCATAATCTTAGAAGACTCTCGCATCCAAGGTTTTCTATTTTCTTGTCCATTTGTAGATTTTTCGTACGTTCTTATTTTTAGAATTTTTTTATTTGCAAAAATTCTTTGGTAAAACCTAAAAGAAAAGTACAATGAAAAGAAATTTGGAAACTTCAACGAACGAAAATTCCAATGTTCAAGAGATGGGATCATGGCGATCCACGAGGCTAAACATGACAATAAGTGGAGCGGCACCACCACCACAAGGCTCCACCATGGCAACCACTGTGGTGGCCACCGGGGTAGCCACCTACGGTGAGGTCCATGGTGCCACCACCACGGCCCAAGCCGTGTAATCCAAGCTTGATGTGCCATCCAAAGCCCACGGCCCAAGCCGTGTCATTCCAAGCCCAAGGTAAATTAGCCCGTGCCTTCCAAATCCAACACGAGCCCAATGCATTGCCGAGTCAAGCCCAAGCCTCGCACCTGTATGCACCACACTCCGAGTAGCCCACTCCCGTGGCCCAGCCTACTCATACGACCTAGCCTGCTCCCGTGGTTTCCAAAGCAGCCCCAAGTCAGCCCAAGATTATCTCAACCATCCTGACATACCATCGAGTTGAGGGCATTTTCACCACATTTCTTTGCAGATTTGACATTGCCAACTCAAATCTCGCGCCC
The DNA here is from genome assembly GCF_963583255.1 of Pyrus communis. Classification (NCBI taxonomy): domain Eukaryota; kingdom Viridiplantae; phylum Streptophyta; class Magnoliopsida; order Rosales; family Rosaceae; genus Pyrus; species Pyrus communis. The sequence continues at coordinate 9,229,093 of NC_084810.1, forward strand.
AGAGTCTACTACCCTTCCACTGCTCAAAGAGGTGCATTCCTTCCAAGCTCTTCCAATCTAAATGGCGAACAACATTTGCCCCAACAAGTCACAGAGTTGACGAGCGCCCTTGCACAATAGACAACCTTGGTGAATTTACTCTTGCAACACATTGAGATCCAACGGGCCCCATACGAGGTGTCCCAAAGGAGGACAAGGGCAGACGAAGAACCTCTCCAGCAACGTCCTGTTAAGCAGCCACTCAACCAATAACGAACCTAGCGTTTGGGCAGCGTACACTCCAGATTAGACCCCCGAGATAGCGTATACTCTCGTCTTAGCGCGGGAATTAGCATGCACTCTGGACTAGGCCAACGGATAAGCATACATACACGGTTAGGGCCACACTTTGATAATCAACATGAGCAACCTTCTAGGCAAAGCATTCATTCGCGGCTAGGCCCACATGAAGCATTATCCACATCACATCAAAGTAGGTAGCACGACGGACGGAGAGATGCAGTCACTTAGTCCGACTCAAGTTCAACCAGCAGCCTGCGAAGAATTTCCTCGCCTACCAGGAATGGACCACATGCACCGCCGTCACGGCATAGACCGACTAACAACATAGAAAAGCAACTTAGATCGGTAGGTCAAGATCAGAGGCAACTAAGAGCTTTGCTACCTCAATAAAGACAAATTAAGGAAGAGGTAAAGAGGCACCTCAACAAGTGATTGCGTGATCTCTAATGCAACGAAAGGGCCGATGAAGCACTACGACAAAACATGACTAACATGCGCAGGTAACCCTTCACGGACAAGATCAAGCAGGCAGAGCCTCCACGCCAGTTTAGTACGCCACACTTCACATCTTTTAAAGGAGATGAAGATCCGAAGAAGCACTTGAAGCACTACCGAAGCACAATGATCCTTTATTGGAGCAACGATGCCCGTATGTGCAAAATCTGCGCCATCATCTTACAATGAGAAGCACAAGATTGGTTTCACATCTTGCTACCACGATCCATTCGGAATTTTGATGATTTTTCCTTGGTTTTCACCAAAGAATACTCATCTTACCGCTCGATCAAGAAAAAGTCCAACCACTTGTCAACGTGAAGAAGAACCCAAAGGAGTCGCTTCGAGATTACGTGAAGAGGTTCAAAGCAGAAAAGGTCAAGATCATTGGATGCGATGACTCGATAACAAGCACAGCCTTCCAAAAACGACTTCCAGCAAATCACCCACTGTTCGGAGAAATGATTATGAAAGAAGATCTAACTCTAGCGGACTCTTTCGCTCTGGCAGAGAAGCATGCACTTTGGGATAAGGCTCGACGAGTAGATAAGGCACCCAAGCAACCTAAAAAAGAGTCGGCAATGGCTCAAAAGAAGAAGGATATGAAGCAGTCCAGCAAAAACAGGCAGAAAGTCAAACGTAGGGACCGACCCACGACCAAAGAAGGCATGACAACCAAGAACAACTTTAAGTTCTCAATTCCGTTCCACTAAATCCTTCGCAACATCAAGAATGAGTCATGGTTCAAGCTATCGAAACAATCAAAGGAAGATACTTCCAAGTTGGATCACACCAAATACTACGCATTCCACCGAGGCCTAGGTCACACAATCGACAACTACTACACTTGGAAGAACTACCTAGAGAAACTCGTGAAAGAAGGCAAGGCCGATAGATACTTGGATAAGCGAGCTGTGCAGCCTAGAAGGAATGCAAACGATGATGAGGAGCCGTCAACAAAGACGATTCAAATCAATGGCATCATCGAATCCGAGCACTTGGGGGCCACCAACTACTCCAAAAAGATGAAGATCCAGCAGGTTTACTAGTCTCACAAGTCCAAGCAGTCAACACCCAACCCGAATCCATCAGTGGCTTCATCGAGTAGGATGCAGAATGTGTTGATTTTCCACATAACGATGCACTAGTAGTATATGTCCAACTGGCCCATACCATAGTTGACAGAATGATGGTTAACAATGGAAGTGTAGTCAACCTACTTCAACTTTCAATCATTCAAAAAATGGGCCTGCAAAGCACAATCATCCGCCGAGTGGAGGTACTTACTAGATTCAACGGGCACACCTCAACTGCCATTGGTCCCATCACACTTGACGTGGAAACACCACCAATTGTCTCAAAGTAGAAGTTAATGATCGTAAGCAACCCATCTCCCTATAATGGGATTCTTGGGAGACCTTGGTTGATCAAGCTGGATGCCGTCACTTCCGTCAAGTATCAAAATATTTGATTTTCGCATCCCGAGATGAGGAGTTGGAGAGATCAAATTTGACTAGGCTGCATCTTGATGATGCACTGTGCAAGTGTTGAAAGAATCAAAGAAGAACACCTTTATCCCCATAGAGGCTACCGAGGTCCAAGGGGATAAAGAAGCTATCAAATAGTAATTATAGCAATCGGGTTAAAAAGATAGCACCCAAGCAAGTGAGATAGGATGGAAACCCGATAAGGATGCTGAAGACATCATTCTTGACCCCTATCAGTCGGAAAAGAAGGCTAGAATCGACTCACGTCTAAGCCCAGCCGAGAAGGAAGATCTCATGACTTTCCTTAGGGAAAATTGAGATGTTTTTGCATGGTCACCTTCCAACTTCACTACCAAACTAGTGATCTAAAAGAGAAAACATTTCATACCCGAGAGAGTAGCAATCATTGAGGTGGAAATTGACAAGCTACTAGAGGTCAGATTCATAAAAAAATGTAGCACACTCAGCATGGCTTGCCAACGTCGTGCTAGTCGTGAAGAAAGAGAAGGGTAAATAGAGGGTTTGCATAAACTACACCGACCTCAACAAAGCATGCCCAAAAGATCCTTATCCGCTTCCCCGAATTGATCTACTAGTAGATTCAACTTCAGGGAACCAGCTGCTTAGCTTTTTGGATGCATATTCCGGTTACAACCAAATAGCCATGTATGAGCCCGATGAGGAGAAAACCGCGTTCGTGATCGAGCGAGGCACCTACTGCTACAAAGCCATGCCCTTTGGCCTCAAGACTGCGGGAGCCACATACCAAAGGTTAGTAAACATGATGTTCAAGAAGCAAATTAAGGTAACCATGGAAGTCTATGTCGATGACATCATGGTGAAAGGCAAGCAGCGGCCATACCACATCGACAACCTGTCGGAAACTTTCAACATCCTCAGAAAGTACAAGATGAAACTCAACCCCACCAAATGCACATTCGGAGTATCTTTAGGTAGATTTTTAGGGTATCTAGTAACCCAACGAGGAATCAAAGCACATCCCAAGAAAATTTGAGTGATCCTAGAGATGAAAGCTCCCATTACCTTGAAGGAGATCCAAGCTTGACTGGACGAGAAACTACATTCAATCATTTTTTTTCATGGTTCACTGATCAATGCAAACCCTTTTTCAAGGCCATCAAGAGGGCATAATGAAACAAATGGGATGAAGAGTGCGAAAGAGCTTTCCAAAACATGAAGAAGTATCTTACATCACTTCCCTTACTATCCAAGCCGGAAGCAGCGCAAGACTTATACATTTACCTGGTAATCTCCAAAGTAGCAGTGAGCTCTGCCCTAATACGAGAAGAGCTGGGGGCCCAACTGCCAGTATTCTACACTTCTAAAGTTCTTCTCGATGCAGAAACAAGATATCCAAAGATCGAAAAAATAATTTTGGCACTAGTTGTTAAGGCTCGGAAGCTCAGACCATACTTTCAAGCTCATATAGTCATTGTCATAACTTAGTATCCTCTACAATCAATCCTACATGGTTGGACGCTTCTCAACGAGTAATGAAGTGGACGTTGGAACTTGGCCAATACGGTTTAGTTTTTTGACCCTGCACGGCGATAAGAGCCTAAGCCTTGGCGGACTTCATAGCGAAATTCACACCTAGCCTAGGCGACGTAACAGAGTGGCCCAATGACACCCCGAAAGTAGCTAAGCATACCTTAGCCACGCCTGCTCCATCCGACGGTGACTTCTGGCATTTGCATGTCGATAGCGCATCCAATTACAAAGGCTCGGGAGCAGGCGTGGTCCTCGTCACCCCAGACGATTCAGTACTCGAGCAGGAGATCACTCTAAGCTTCAAAGCCTCCAACAACGAAGCAGAGTACGAGGCCCTACTAGTAGGCCTTCGAATGGCAAAAGACTTGGTGGTGAAGAAGCTCGTAATTCATTCCAATTCCCAGCTAATCACCAACCAGACTACTGGGGAATACAGGGCAAAACATCCTAGGATGGCGCAATACCTAGAAAAGGTACACAAGCAGCTTAAGACATTTCAGACTTACACTCTCATCCGAAGATCTTACACCGGACCATATCTCCGTTGTCTAACGCCTCCCAATGACTTAAAGGTTATAAGCTTAATCCATGAAGGCGTTTGTGGAAACCACTCTGAAGGCCGATCCTTAGCACAAAAGGCTTTTAACGCAAGCTACTACTGGCCTACCATGCACCAAGATGCTAAGAAGTTAGTACAAAAATACGATCACTACCAATGCTACAAGCCAATACCAGCACTGCTTGCTAGCGAGCTACACCCGCAGATGAGACCTTGGTCGTTCATGCAATGGATAATCGACCTGGTAGGACCTATGCCGCCTGCTACTAGGGGTAGAGGCATGATGATCGTGGCAACTGACTACTTTACCAAATAGGTAGAAGCAGAGCCCATGATGACCATGACTCAAAGGGACATAGAGCGCTTCATATGGAGGAACATCATTTGCCAATTTGGCATCCTTCAGTCCATCGTTACCAATAACAGCCCGTAATTTGTGGGCAAAGATTTGGTGAAGTTCTTCCAAAAATGTGGCATCAAGCAACATATGTTCACTTTGAGATATCCTCAAGGCAATGGGCAGGCTGAAGCATCCAACAGGACGATCCTCGACTGCCTCAAGAAATCCCTCACTAACAAGAAGAGAAAATGGCCAGATGAAATCCCCGGATGTCTATGGGCATATCGCACCACCAAAAGACGAGCAATTGGTGAGACTCTTTTCTCTTTGGCATTTGGTTCGGAAGCAATCATTCATCCCAACATTATCCTGCCAAGCATCAGTACTCTAGTCCCAAGCATTTAACAGAATAGTAAGGAGATGGCCACAAGTTTAGATTTGGCAGAGGAGAAATGCGAGCATACCATCACTCACATCCCAGCCTACCAGCAACAGGTATTCTCCAGCTACAATAAAAGGGCCAAGATCTGGCAATTCCAACCCGGTGATCTAGTCCTAAGAAAAACCTTCATCACTTCCCGTAGAGAAGGCTTCAAAAAGATTAATCCCGTCTGCGAAGGTCTGTACAAGATCAGCAAAGTAGGCGGTAAAGGTAATTACACCCTTGCCACCATGAACAACAAAGAGATTGAGAAGCAATGGAATGTCTACAACTTGAGGAAGTACCATGCGTGACCTTTTACTATATCAAGACGCGAAGACTTAAGCAGGTCAACCTACCTCACTAGCCGATGACTATCTAATTGTTATAAAGTCTTTACAGTTAAGTTATTCGTTCGTTTCACTCGGTTTTCAGGTAGGAATTCAGAAGTAATTTACAACTTGGCTCGATTACATGTCTACAACAACTTATCTTTCATACACTTCCTTTACTCGATGACTACCACCTCACATTTCCCTTTAACCCCCTCAGCTTTCTCTCATCTCCAAACTCTTCTTTCTCCCTCAGCTCTCTCTTCCGTCTACATAATTGAACGGCCAGGAGGTAAGCCATCACTTAGCATGACGGCAAGGCGAAACCTTCACCATATTTTTCCTTTCTGCCACTTAATCCACCACCATTTACCTCTTCTCGACCATCTATCCCTACAAGCTCAGAGAAACTACACACACCATCATCGTTACTCACAAGTTCTCTGACCACCATCACACATTTTCAGGCCTTGAAATAAGGACATAAATGTGCAGGAACCCCAAACTCGAGGACTCTCGACCTCTGTACGAACTTAGAAACTTTCTCTACAAAACTATGTCATACACAGCCTTGGTAAGTCTTAGGAACTCATGCCCTCATTCCTTTCTGTGGTCTGTGAATGATCTTAGGGTTTAAAACTTGCTTTGGTAAGGTGTGGATGCGGTTTGGACGCGTGGGAAGAAATTCCCCAGTTTTTTGGCAGAGGAAACCGTGACTAATGGACCACATTTAGCCCATTCCCTCAGCCAATTCTGGCCATTATTCGACTTCAAAAGAGTAAAAACCTGTCCCCACATTCCTAGCTTTTAGTTGGCTTTTGGATCATTGCATTTGTTGGATATTTGAGCTAGAAAATAGCTTTGGAAAACAGGACTGCATTAACCATTTTTTAGGCAAAACGAAGAAAGCGAGTACTATGGAACTCGCAGGCGCGTGGGCGTGTGTGAGAAGCCATAACATGGTGGTGCGTGGTTGCGAGGGCAGCCACCTTGTGGCAGCACATGGAGGAACTTGCGGTCCTTCCTTAGGTTTCTCGACGTGCCGGACCCGAATCTGCCCTCTGTTTTCGGAAATTTAACCGTTTTAAAATAGTTTCTTTATTAGCCATACTTTGTACAAAAACACGTTTATACTTTAGTACGTTACGTATTTTGCATAAATGGTTTCGTTTCTAGGCGAAACGCATCGCAATGACTTTCAATGCTACGAGGTGGGTTCGACTCGACAACATGATCTGTGAGTGGGTCTTTTTGTTGATATATACATATATTTATTTAGTTTCCATATATACATCTAATAATGAAAATTTCTATATATTGCCGTAATTAAATTAACATTTATAGGAAATGACGTAATGATGAGAATTAGGAAATCACTGTAACTTTTACGGGATGCCTTAATTAAGTTCACGGCTATGAATAATATTATGTTGACTAGAATTATCAAATCACTATGGCACGACTGTGTTTATGTTATCTGATTATCGTTGTTGCACCGATGTTAGTACTCGCCCGGGCCAGGGACATTCTTTCACGTGTATATGCATATCGCACTGTATGTTCACTTTGGATTCATTGTAGGCGCCAGTCCTGTCCTAGATTGCTATAGGCAATTAGAACTTGTATGTGCTGCGCATAACGCCAATCTTCACAAGATTGTAGTACTAGAGTGTATATCATTGTTACACCCAATCTTGTTTATGTCAAAATAACTCTGCATGAACTTGTGTGTCAGCATATGTTGATGAGCACTCGATATGATATGTTTGCTTATGCAAGATTATATGATTACGGACATCATGTGCTTACTTACAAAATATTGTGTCGTATTGAATTCTTGAGATTTTGTAGACTACAGTAAGTATTTTCTTACTATATATAGTATGTATATTTTGGAAACTAAACTTGTACGGCGAGGGGTTATTATGCTTTTTAAAAGGTTTTAGTGCTGAGCTTTCAAGTCGACAAGGATTCTTGGCAAATCTTAATATTGGAGATTACCTTCAATTGTATAATTCTCATTTTACCCTACTGTACTTTACTTATGCTCTGGCATCACGTGTGAAATGGGTACATTCCCACTCATATGCGCACTCTTTTATTTTGGCACTTTTAAGTTTAAATATATCCACACTTTCCACATCACTGTACTTTATGGCTTCGTCATCCTCCTAGTTTTGTCTAGCATAGCTCTATTCGGAGTCCAAGTGGACATTTCGGGTCAGGGTGTGTCAGTTTGGTATCAGAGCATAAGTTCGGGCAGTATTGCGTTCATCACATGCGTGATGTAAGCATTCTTAGTTCCTGAACCTAAGTGTCGAATCTTGCCACCTCGTCGAATATGAAAAATGTGTTAGCTTTTCCCTAAGTTTTGGACATTTTAGACGACTTATCGACGTTCTAGAAGAACATTTTGGCGGCCACCTTTAGACTTTAAACAAAGAATCTTACTGCCAAGGAAAATCTTGATTCATAGACGAGTTTGTGGCCCTGAAGTAGGGCTAATGTATTGATACTTGTGTGCCACCAGAGATTTACCAATCAATTCCACTACATTTATCTCATTATCATTACCAATCCTTTCGAGTTAGGAAACCAAGAATAGTTTTGATTCCTTGGCGATATCTATTAGTATACCATTTATCGGAATTCCTACAAAGTTGTACTTTCGTCAAAATTTCCAGAAACATCTTTAGTGACAATGTGGTGCTAAAGGGGTAGCACTCGACAGAAGAACATCTGGGGGATAGTCACTTTTGGTTTCCGATAACACTAATCTTTTCTAACGCACTAGTGATCATTCCGGATCTTCAGGAAGAAGATCAAATTCCGTTTAAGTCCGTTCTAAAGTAGATTATTAGCAAATTTCTTTTTTCGGCTTTAGGACATTCCAACCAACACTAATCTCAGATTTCCTTTCAATGTTGTACTCTTCAATTGAATAAGCATAGGCACAGGCGTACGAGTTGTTATACCTACGGTCAGTAGAAATCCTCCAAGTAGTAAGTATTTTCTCTAGAATTAATGAAACCACCTCAAATGACCAATTCCTTACCATCTATCTGAAACCATCCACCGAAGTAGGCTATAATCTGTAATCAGCCTACAGTGACGCTACTAATTGACAATACTGTCCAATATCTAGGAACTGTCAACCAGTATTCAAGCGGTATGATTTCTGATACCGGACACAGGTAACAGTATCTGGGAGTGCTACTTTATGCCAAAATGCTGGTTTATAATTTCAAGGTAACGAACAATATCAAAATGTCATAAATATGTTAATTAGCGGCACAACTGATAGACTGATTAACAATGGCTATCTGAACTGAAAAAATTAAAATCATGGAAACTTAATGGCAAGCCTTGTAAGAGGATAGTAAACTTGTAGTTGTTTTAACCATATTTTCCACTTAGGTAACCAAAACCACTTCAACGAACCATCCTTCTGATTACTTCCACAAGCAAATATCAATTTGAAGCACGAGTTATTTTCCCACAGTAAGAGTGAAATGAGCATTGAGAAAATTGTGAAGACCTAGTAGCACGTGGCGTAAAGAAAGAAAGTAGTATGGTAAAATTTCTCTTTGCCAAGGAGAAGACGCGGGTTCGATTCCCGCTATCCGCCCACGATAATGGATAAATATATTAAATTTCATTTTTTATTTAATAGATAAAGCATTAAGTTCAAGGACGTATATCTCTAGCATCATTTCTTAAAATTTTAATTGGGATAACACCAAATGGTGAAGTGAAGTGCACCATTGATCCACTTTCTCGTACTACACCAACTTTCCTTGCATCTTTTCGAACAAGTCCCACATCTTTGAGAGAACTTAGTTACTAAAGCTTCCAGATTAGGAATTTACCCAACCAAACACTTTATCTAGAGAACTTCAAACCTGTCCGCGAAGGCGAAAGACTTAAACTTAGGATTGTACCTAGATTTTAGCAACTCATCTATGTGAAGATTAAAACCGTTAATCCATAGCTTGAATTGATGATGGTCTACCCGACCAACTTTTGGATTAAACTTTCTTTCGTAGCCTAACGAATTCGTTGTAGTCTTACAGGCGACTTTCTTGCCTATCCCAACAACGAGATTAAATTCTCTAATTTTCGACAGTCAGCTTTATACAAAATTCTTCAAATGTTAGCTTTGTTTAGATATGGTATTTTTCTCGGGAGACGTGATCTCAGTAAAAAATATTATTTTCTTTTTCCCAAAAAGGTTTTAGTGGAAGAAGGTTGAAATTCTCACAAAGTGTTGTGAAATGCAAGATATCTTTAACCTTATCGATTATATCACCAGTCTGTTAGCGAGTTTTCAACTGTAGCATTTTCCTTCCAAGTTGACCAAGGAAAGTTAGGTTAGTTGTAATGCTGTTTATGAATAAAGTTTCTAACAACCAAACTATTGTCTCACCTCACCTTTGTTTTACACCTTTCGATGACATTGATCATTTCAAAATCCATGATGATGTGTTCTTTGGATGTTTCAACTGTGTAAAGGTAGCATGATGGAGTATCACTTATATTTTCCAACGGTTATTTCCATTCGAAATGAACCATCATATTCAAGACCTAAAATCAACAGTTATCATCTTCATTTGAAAACCGGATGACATTTTTTTTGTGGAGAAACGTGTCAAAAATCTTTACTAACCTTAGACTTTTCAAATACATCTTCATTTGTAATAAGCCAAATTTCTGACAGCGATGATGGAAAAACCAGATCAATGTCTACGCTTGCATTATTGTGTATTACCTTGGTTGTACAAACGTTATTACTGTTACATCAACAAAAGACATATATACCCTTGCACACTTTTAGACTGTGCTATCTCATTTCAACTGGAATTCACGAGTATTGATATGGCATTACTTACAATCATTCAGAAATCGTTCAAGTGTTATAATCACTTCTTGTATCCAAATAGAGATGGGAAAATATCATTATAAGCTCCCTGTACAAGCTATCTTGTACATATGGAGATTATTATGATGTTTCAATGATTATAGATCGACTTGATAAAATCAACCCACTTCCCATTAGTCCAGAGGGACTGCATTTTTTACCACTTGGTAAAAGTTACTCATTCTTGAATTTATCAAATTTTCTGACGCTTTGATCGGTATCTACTCTTACTAGGATTCCATATTCACCCTTCTATGCCAGAACGCATTCCAGTCAACTTTGGGTACATGTCTACCCTATTGCACTTCGTATTATTTTGAAGCCGATAAACTGTCTAGAAGAACCATTAACAATGGAATTGCAGTTGTGACCATTAATTTCTCAATCACCCAACAAATACTTTGCTAAACGAATATTTACTGTTGGTGATTGAATACTCTAGAAGCTATTGTTGTAACGAGATGTCATGCATTAATTCCAGTTACCTTGTATTTTAGAATTGATGGACTTGTTTTGATCCTCAAATTCTTGAGTGTTTTTTTAGCCTTCCCAACATAGTTTTTCATTAAATTCAAGAGAAATTCACTATGAATCTGCTTGTTAAGGCGTTGTGGATTACATGGTGTCCATGTCACTATCGTACTTTATCGTGGTACGTGTTTCACTTCCAAGTTTTGGGAAGTCTTCTTGAAGGCTGTGAGTACAAAATTGTCTGATACCACACTTCATCCTCAGATTAATGGCTAGTTTGAACGAATTATCCAGACCTTCGTGACATATTGCGTTTATCTGTTCTATAGTTTTAGCATGATTGTAGTATACACTTATCTTTGTTAGAGTTGCGTGTAACTGCAGTTACACTTTCGGTTCTTGAGTATGACACCATTTGAGACGTGGCATAAAGATTTCATGCACAACATATGATTGACAGACGAGTATTGCAAACAGGTATTTGAATGATCGAGTTTAAGATGTAGCAAATTGTGAGCTATTGCGATGTCGCCCAAGAGAGTAGTACGTGAGAGCAGTCTAGGCGCTAATAAGACAATTTATATGTATTTCCTAATAAGGGGCAAGATGGTAATATTGCATCCTCAGGAATTTGTTGCTTGCTTATCGAGACAATAGTGAGCTGTCAATATCGCGGGCTGCAGGCCGTAATATCGATAACTTATTTGTTGGAATTGTTAAGCAAGTGAACAAGTAGGCCCGTCTAAATTAGCATTTTTATTTATTTATTTATTTAATAGTTGTTTGGGCTTGATCCAAAGATACTATACACTTACCTTCGAAGTATGTGACGCAACAAGGGCGTAAGTGAAAAATATTCTATATTCAGTTTTAATTTCAGTACAATTATTTTAACTTTACATTATTATATATATGTATTTTGATGAGAGGTTATTATACATATACAAATACTACTGACTTATTGTTTTTATAAAAAGTCTTATATTATACTATTGTATTGAAGGAGAAGGAAGGTATGAGTTTGGGGGCATGAATGAGGAATTATTGCTCTCCGATCGCGACGGAATGGCATTCTCCTTTATGCAACCACTCTAACTTGATATCTTTAGTACAAATTTATTTTTTTGCTATCTTTTCACTATTTTTTATTAACAATTGATTTCAAATTCCGGGGACGAAATTTTTTTTAAGGTGGGTAGATTGTGACAACCCATCGCTAATTTTACGATTTTATAAATTTTAAAAGAGTGATTTGACAAAAATACCCTAGAGGCAAGATTGTTGACTTTAGTTGACTGCCTTTTAGTGACTCGTGTGGCAATCCAAACGCGATGTCAGTGGCGTGTGTTAAAAATACTTGTAAGAGTACAAGGTTGTCATAATATAGCAGCTCAAGTAAGGTAGTTTTCCACAGGGATTGAATGAATAATTTATGTTAAAACCAAATCTTAATTAACTATTTGAAAACAAAGTTTGGAAGATGTTGATTTTACGACCTAAAATATTAAAAACGAATTTAATTAAAAAACAATTAAATAAATTAAGAAAGTAAATAAAACAAAAGAAAATAGTTTTGAAAATAAATTTGAGCACTAAGGTTCCGCTGTCACCTTAACAATTCTACATAGTTCTTTCAATTCACATGCATATTTCGAAGGTTAGGCTTTCCTAAAGTATGCCCCACTTGGAACCTCCAACATAGAACATCCAGATCGAATGTGAACATGTTAGACTCATTAAGTTTTGTGAAAACCTTTTGAAAAACCAGACAACCCTTAAGCAATGTCTTACATCCTAAGAAGTTACAAATATTAACCACAAGAAGCCAGCGCCAATTTCAGGGACAACCCTCCGCCAAAATTGCATCAAATTACTTTTCTAAATATCCTAATGGTGGCCAATCATCAAGACAAATAGATAGTTTAAAGCACAGTGATTAATAATGCAAAACTTGCATGCATAATATCAGAAGCAAATTCAAAAGAAACTACATATTCTTGCTAAGGCTCGTGGCCTTGCCCTAGCAAACGAAACTAGTTACGAATAATCATAAAACAAAATATTATTAAAAACATGGATAGAAAACACCTTGAAAATAAACTTGAATCATCAAGGCTCTCTAAAGCCAATGTATTGTGTTCTCCCCCCTTCTAACCTAACGGCTAAAAAGCCTTATTAATACTACTACAAAATAAAATCCTACCTTGAAAAGGTCTTAGAAGAAAACTAGGAAGCATAATTAAATGATAAAACAGAAAATAAAAAGTTTCCTATTTGAATTAGAATTCGGAGTTCTCCAAAAATCACACTTTTGACTGATCAAATCAACTCTGATTTGGTCCCAAAAGGTCTCTTTTTAAATCTGAAGACGTCCCCTACAAATCCTCAGAAGGAATCTTCCTCAAAATACACCATCTTGACTTTCAAAATACCCAAAACGTCCAGAAATGTCAATCTGGGAAAGCTGCGCGCTGGGCGTTTATTTCAATGCCACGGTCAAACGACTTGGTAGAAAAATATGGAATTTTGATAAAATAATCTTGAAAGACATATGAACATCCTCCAATTGGAATCACTCCAAAATTCATCCATTTGATCACTTTTTGCTTCAGAGGAAGTCGAATGTCCTACATTGAAAATATAATACAAAGTATCAAATTTCTACCAAAATAACCAGTACATTATAACTAAGATTAGGGTAAAATATCTGGTATAATATGGACTCATCATGTGGTATAGTGTGGGTGGTGGTGTTGGGATGTATGCCCTGGGTCTGGCGGCACTACACCTACTAGCCCAATATGAACCACCCCCACTTCATCCACATCCCTATCATCATCGTCATCTCCATCCGCGTCTTGAACATTATGAATGTTACGATGAATTTGATTGGGAAGTATTGTGGCAAAAAGAAGGAGATTCATTAGCTCGTTATCTAGTTTGAATTGGTGAAATGATAGAATCTGTAAAAATTATTCAACAGGCCCTGGAAAGAATTCCAGGGGGACCCTTCCCCATTGGTTTTTTCTTTGCCTTTGCCTCACAAACTCGCAATTGATTTCAATTATGGGAGCCATGCATCATCTTGTTTTATTTTAACATTAAACTCTGGGTGCACTTAGCCTCTTAAACTAATTGAATGAAAACATAGAGAATTTAGTGCCTAAGATTTTTGCAGGCTAGAGGAACATGAAAGAAGAAGGTGAAGGTGGGTGCGAGTGAATCATTTGGCATGAAACAAAGCCAAAAAAAGTCAAATCAGTTCATGGTACAAATTGAGGCCTTCTACGACCACGAAATTGATGGAAAAAGAGATGGTTGTATTATATTGGTACCAATTGAAAACATTGCATGAATTTGAAACTGAAAAAAAATATGAGTAAGTAAATATAATTTACTCAATAATTTAAATAAATAATAGTCCGATCTTTTGAGAAAATAAAGGGTAAATTACATTTTATTCTCTCAGGTTTGGGTGCATATGCATTCTCATACAATATCATTAAAACATTTCAATCTTATACATTTACTATTTCATTTCAATTTCATACCTCCGATAAAAAATCTTTTAAGTTAACAATTAAATGATGATGTGGCAAATATGAGGGTCACATTTATGTTGACATGGATTCAACTTTCCAGCTTGTGAACAAAAAAAACAAATTTAAAAAATTATTCACCCCATCTTCTTCTCCAGCAACCTTTCTCTCTCTGCATCTCCATTTTCCACTCTGTACGACTCCATTTTTGCTGCTAAACAACTTTCCTTTTGCCATGTTTTCTTTTGAGTTTTTTTGTTTCGCGTTTCTATTGACCACCTCCTAACGACTCTTTCCTTTTTGTAGCACCAATCTTGCTCCGACACAGAATCTTCGCCACCACTCCATCTCGAATCTAACCCTCTCCGGTCAAGACCTCCTCTTGCTCATCCACCTCCTCCCAAGACTTCAATTTCTCAACCATGGAAAATGAACCGATATCATATTGTTATTGATGGGCAGGGCTGGTCCTGAGTTTTTTGGTGCCTAGTGCAAAAGCTCAAAATTTGCCCTTGTTAATACAGAAACATATGTTTAAAAAAATATTTAACGAGGGATGGAACCCAGTCGAAGTTAGGGGGCTAGGCCTCACACCCAGATTATATTACTTGAGAAAATATACAATGGGGGGCACATAGTCCCTAAACCCATGCAATACTCCCTTATATTTATTGACCTACTTGACAAGTCAACACTTCTTAAAATTAAAGTTATCTGGTCCACATGACTTGCATCAGGAGTACAATCAAGAATGACAGAAAAAAAATTAGCTTCTTTTACTTTTTTAATGATTGTGGTTTTGACTTTTGAAGCTACAGTAGCTATCAACTCATTTTGGATTTTATGGCTCAAATAATGATGATCTCTTTATGCTCAATGAGTCGAAAATGTTTTTGCATTATTAGATCAAACCCCGCAATCATTTCAAGTAAACCTAAGAATTTGCCATTAGAGTCTTCATAAGGTCTTTCTTTTGTTCCACAAAATGCTAAATTACGTATAGGAACACATTCACAACAACAATAATTCTAAGCATCACTTGTTTCCAATGATTTGTCTCTTTCTTGATTCGCATTTGAAATTCTTTGTCAATTGTCTGATTTTTTGTCAATCTACTTTTCAACCCAACCCAAGTTCTCGAATTAGTGAGATGCTCTTAACTCTTTTCATGTTGGTCAATCTTCTCACCAAGATGTCTCCATCACTAATTCCATCTTTTGCTAACTCACTTTTTGGGGCAATTGTTTTTAAACAATTTACAACAAAAGCAAAAGACTTTATCCAACTCTTTTGAGTACACGAGCCATTTCCTATCATAAATTTCACCCGTTTGTAATTTTTGATCATGGTAATGTGAGGAAAATTTTCTAGAGAGTTTGTCCTTAGGATAAGTGAGATTAGTTTATCAAATTGGTCCCTTTTCTACAAGGAAGTCTCTCATTTCTGCATTAAGACCATCCCAAACTCTTGGATTATAAATGTTTAAATGGAAAATAGGTTCAGGAGATTCAACATTTTCCTCTACACTAATATGATCATCATCAACATTTAAATCCACATCACCACCATTGTCATGGTCTTGAGACTCATCACCAACATTTTCCTCTAAATCACCACCATTTTCATGGTCATGAGACTCGTCATTAACATCTTTCTCTACATAACCACCAATTTCATGATCATGAGACTCCTCAACAACATTTTGTGACTTTTCACTAACATCATTTTCTCTCAAATTTTCAACCGATTCATTCTTTGTAGAAATTGTTTTATTAAGAGATCCTCTTAAACTTGCGCCAATTTCGTTATCCTTTGCCTTTTTTTCCTTTTCATAGTACTAGAGAGTTGTTTCCTAAAAGACATGGCTTCGATAATTTGTTTGCAAAAATTACCTACACATGATATAACAAAAGGTTCCTATCAAAATTATCATTCCAACAAATATGTGTTATATCATTCTATCATTACAAAAGGTTCCTATCAAAATTATCATTCTATGTCACTTGCAAAATTTTATATTAAATTATGAATTAATAATTCAAATTTTAAAAATTAGTTTACCTCAAAACTCAAAACGGTTGATGAATGCACTAAATGGTGAATGGCGCTGAGAATGACCTGTCGGGCTTGGAAGCTGCAGCGCAGCAACTTGCAGTTGGGCATCAGGAAACAATGAATTTTGGGCTCAAAACCTGGGTCGTTCCATCTATTGTTAAACTTGGGTTGCAGCTTCCCGATTCCATCTATTGTCAAACTTGGAGGGCAGCGCAGCAACTTGCAGTTGGAACGACCCTTACGTTATTTTTTTTAATGCCCAAAACCTGGGTCATTCCATCTATTGTCAAACTTGAGCTCTTGCCCTCCAGCCTCTATTTTGGGTTTTTGACATTTTCTTTTATACCTAATTATTTGCATTTTTTTGGGTGCCCTTTTCAATTTTGGGCCCTAGATAATCGCCCTGGTGGCACTGGGCCTGGGGGCGGGCCTATTGATGGGCTGACTAGGATGCAATGCTTGTCCAAGTTTTTTTTTTTTAGTACGCGAATTGGGATTAGGAATATAATCATTCATAAATCGTACTAAATATTGTTCTCTTTTGGTGAACTGAAATATATTGTATTCCAGAAATAACGTGTGCAATCCTAATTGGCTTAAATTCCAAAACCCTTGTTGTTCCTTTCCTCTAGCCTTCTCACACTTCCTTACTGTTAATTTTCTTCTGCAGATTTGCTACAATTGAGAGTTCCTACAATACAGAAACCAAATGCTAATTCACAACAACCTCTATAACCCAAAACAACCATGATACACGAAACCTGATCATCAAATTCCATATTTTTAATAAAAAAATCAACTCAAAACACATCCATTATAAACCCAATTAGCATTGGTAAGTGAAACTACCTGGAAGATGCTGGATTCTTAAGCTTCTTCGATAGTGTGGACTAGGGCAACAGTGGTGAGAGAGCTTCAATGCTATTATTCCACAAGCAAGTGGTGGAGTAGTCCTTGAAGAGCTAAAACGCGTGTATGGGACCATGATTTTCCAAGGTCAGGGTAAGGCTGATCTAAATAATGTTACCTCATAACTCTAGTCATGGACTCACCAGCTCTAGGCAAAGCTGGATCAGACGGAGCAGGGTGCCGCCATCATTCTGCTCCAGGTATTAGGCGGAGTCCAAGCGACTCTGCTGGATGACCATGCTTGTTCCGCAAGACACGCGATTTGATCTAGATATGGACTTAATCAAATCTTATAAGCCTTGGAGTCCTTACAATCTAGGGATAGGCATGCGCCGCAAGTAATCACACTCGTAAAATAATGCAATATCTACTTACTAAATATCCTCTAGGATTCTTTCAGCTTAGAACAAGGATTCTTTCATAAAAAGGTCTATCTCCCACCGTATAAATACACCCATCTAGGGTTCATTTACTGTAACACAATTTGTACACTTGAATTCTCTTGCCAACTGCTTGAGTCTAAAATGATTCACTAACTTGACCGTTAGATAACCTTTGGCCGGTACCCCTTCTAGGCCTAAGGTTTTCTTACGGTTGTTTCACTGTTTTGCATGTTGTTCCAGACTACATGAATTTGTGTTCAACCATTGCTCACGGAGGTGCGCAGATTTGGTTCCAACTTCCAACAGTGTGGTTTGAGATGTCGTTTTCCAACCCCGTAATTGAAGCGGCATCAATGATTTGCATGAAGGTCCTCAAATTATTGACCACCATGGTAGATGACGACTAGGATATGGAGAAGAAGGAGGTGGATTTGAGGATGCGTTCTAGCTCAACAAGGTGGCCGAAGAAGGAAAGGAATGAGCGAAGGAAGATAGGGTTGGGCTCCAGGGCCCTAGTGGAGAAGGCGATGATGAAAAATATTTATAAAAAAAACTAGTTTTTTAATTAGTTGTTTGGCCACGTTACACTAGTTTGGTAGCCATGTTAGCACAAATGTGAATCTCATATTTAAGACGTCATCACTTAACGGTTGAATAAACAAATTTTTTAACGGATGTATTAAATGGAAATGAAATAATAGTAAATGTATGAAATTAAAATATTTTAAAAATATTGTATGAGGTTGCAATTGCGACCCAAGAGTATAAAATGTAATTTTCTTTAAAATAAAATAAAATTTCAATAAGGTGGATGTTTTCTTTATGTTCTTTAATAATTAATCTTATTAGATTTCAAAGTATAACTGCTGTTGCAATTCATGTCGCTCAAATTTGGTAATTTTTTTTTACGAAAGAAAAAAGAGAAAATAAATAAAATATGGTTCCGTAATAGGTACCGTTTGGTACGCAGACGGGACGGAACAAAACAGAATGGGATGGGACGGGACAAGACGGGATGGAACAAAGGTTCCGTGTTATGTTTGGTGCATGCAGGACAGAAAGGGACGGTTGTTCTGTTCTGCGTTTGGTACACACTGGACAGAACGGAACAAAAGGATTGAATGACTAATTTACCTATATTCTGTCTGTCGTTTGGTACAATGTTAAGCGTGGGATGGAATGGGACTTTTTTTTTTTTTTTTTTTGAACTTGTTCATATTTGAACACATATAACAATACCATGATTTTCTTTTGGAGATTGCAAAAGAAGCAAAACGAAAAACAATGGCAGAGAATTTAGAGAGAGAAAGTGAATGACTAAAGATTGTATTCCTTGAACAATGAATCAATTACACAGAGAGAGAGAGGTGTTTGTTATTTATACAAGTATTCTTTGCTTCACTCATAAGCTACTAACCAACTAACTTATATGCCTACAATCCCAACATACCTAATGTGCTGCAACATCCATACTAAACCCACTATGTAATGCTAAAGAATACAATTCCTATCTTTCGAGCAAATAAAATAGCAATGCACCATGTGTTATCTAATGATGCAACAACTCTTAAGTTGTTGAGTTGTTAACATGATTAGAAATCTTCTGCAAGAATTCTAGTACCATGTCAGCCTAATAGTCATTCCCAGAAACAGTCAAATAGTTAAAGCTTCTAAGCTCTCAAAAGGCAAATGGAACTTTCACTATATTCTCTATGAATGCAACAAATTCTTCATTGGAGGGTTCCTCCCTAAAGAAACTATCACTACCGGACAATGGCCGAGGCGAAACCAGATGCATGGATACTAACTGTGAAGAAATCCAATCTTTAAGGTTGTTCATCCTTCCTGCAAAATATTCCCAACTGATAAATCACATATTTGACTAACTATATTACACCTTTTTTATAAATCTGATTCAACCATAATATAAGGCTGAAAATATAGACAAAATTAAAAGGAAAAAAAGGCCTTTTTTAAATCCTTAGCTTATGCTTCTAGAAACTGTAGCAAGTTTGCTTCTTTATGTAATTTTATGAATATAATTCAAATTTTATGAATTTCTTGGCAAATTTGTATGAAAAAAGAACGTAGAATTTTACCTGGAAAATACGAATTTTGTAATGAATTTGCTTTTACTCTACGATTTGGAGGAGACAACTATCGACACCATAAGAGACGAAATCAAGGATTGGGGCAGCTCAGAAAACCCTAATTCACAGAGCCGTTGAATTGGAAGGGGCGATGAAAGAAAGGGTGTGAGAGTCTGAGGATGAACAAGACGAATCGACGATGACTATAATGAGCTTAGATAGAAAGTAAAATCAATCAGAAAATAAAACTCAAACCAGGAACTATAAGGTTATTCATTTATTTAACATCCATTGTAAAAGACTCAAAAACTGGAATATACAGTTTAAATCTATAATCTAGTTTTCTTCATTTCCTACCATTTCTCAGCAACCAAACAGTCCATAAACATTAAAATGAAATTCAAAGTAAACCTTGCACATACATTATATTCCAAATCATTTCATGAAGATATTACAAGAAAACAAATTTGACTATAAAATAACTACACCCAGGAAAAATTAGAAGAATTTTGAATACCATAAATAGGGCAGCCAAGATGATAGAAACTCCAAATTCAAGAAACTATAGCAAGAACCAAAATTAGTATGAGTTAAAGCAAAAGGGAGATCAATCGAGATCTTATAGATGCGAGAATCGTGATCTGGTGAAGCCGAACCCAGAATTGCAGAATCGGACACAAAAATCAGAAAACCCTAACCTGTAGAGAGAGGAAGCTAGGGGAGAGAGAAGGAAACAGAGGGGAAGGAGGGCGAGAGACATGAGGATGACGATGAAGGATGAGGAAGAAGGCTACGGAAAAAGAAAGGCAGGGGCAGAGAATGGGTTAGGGTTTGTTTTAGATGGTGTAAATATTGAAAAGAACAAGGGGTATTTTTGTCTTAAAATGTTATAAATTTGTGTTCCATGGATGTGGAACAAGTCGTTCCAGGGGGAAAGCGGAACGAAAATTCACCCAAAACTCATCCTATGGAACAGCACGTTCCACCCGTTTTAGGCGCCCCAAACGTGGGACGGAACGCCTCGTCTCACTTCGTTCCATCCCGTCCCACATACCAAATGGTACCACATCAAGTCACCTTGTGCTTCCTCCTTGGCTTGTCCACCTCTTCTACACAGCTTCCATTCTCCTCATCCTGAGCGTTCCTTCAGCCTTTCCTTCCTATATTTATACTTTTTTTTTTTTTTTGAAAATTCCTCAAATTTAGCCTCATCATCTGTTCTTGATTGCTTCTCAACAATATTCACTGCACAACCAAGGTGGTGAACTGTTGGGTCTTTGCAGCAAGGGAAATTCATGAGTTGAGTTGCTAGAGCTGATAAAGTCACCATAAAATGTAGGGAATGATCTCTGAATGTTGCCATTAATCCTTAGCATAATATTCGATGCTTCCTAGCTGTGTTTGTTGTAAATTTGTATGTGGAGGAGTACATCTTCCAAGCTTATGCTATACAGGCAATTGATTGTGTTTTTATTTATAATATACTTGAGTTGTATATAAATAGTCATACAATATGTAACAGGGACCTCGTGAATGGAGAGCAAGGATAAGATAACTTATGTTTACATTTTTTGTTCATATGATTGTGGTTGGACAGATAGCTTGGACAATTAAAGCTATTCTTAGGACATCATAAATTGATTTCGCTTCATACTATCTTGATTAAGAATGTGTGAAGCTTTTACATGTTTTAGTGTTGAAGCTTTTTTAGTTAAAGCTTTATAGGTGAAGCTTTGTAGGTGTAGCTTTTATGTTGAAGCTTTGTAGGTGAAGTTTTTATGTTGAAGCTTTGTAGGTGAAGCTTTGTGGTTGAAGCTTTTTAGGTGAAGCTTTTATGTTGAAGCTTTGTAGGTGAAGCTTTTATGTTGAAGCTTTGTAGGTGTAGCTTTTATGTTGAAGCTTTGTAGGTGAAGCTTTGTGGTTGAAGCTTTTTAGGTGAAGCTTTTATGTTGAAGCTTTGTAGGTGAAGCTTTTAATTGGGCACCATAAATTGGTTTTGCTTCACACTATCTTGATCAAGAGTGTGTGAAGCTTTTGACATTTGTAGTTGGCCTCCATTTGTTGAAGCTTTTGTTAGGCACCATGAAATGATTTTGCTTCACACTATCTTGATCAAGAGTGTGTGAAGCTTTTGACATTTGTAGTTGGCCTCAATTTGTTGAAGCTTTTGTTAGGCACCATGAATTGATTTTGCTTCACACTATCTTGATCAAGAGTGTGTGAAGATTTTGACATTTGTAGTTGGCCTCCATTTGTTGAAGCTTTTGTTGGGCACCATGAATTGGTTTTGATTCACACTATCTTGATCAAGAGTGTGTGAAGCTTTTGACATTCGTAGTTAGCCTCCATTTGTTGAATCTTTTGTTGGCCACCATGAATAGATTTTGCTTCACACTATCTTGATAATGTGTGAAGCTTTTGACATTTGTAGTTGGCCTCCATTTGTTGAAGCTTCTGGGTTTCCTTTCCTTTTTTTTTTTTTTTTTTTGGAAACTGGAAATTTGAAATTTGAAATTTCCTAGTTTTTGTGGAAGTCTGAAGGCTTTCTATGAAGGGCTTTCTCATGGCTTGAATTTGAATTTATTTGGTCATGTTGAACTATATAAGAAGGATAAGTTTCCAATCTTTACATTGTTTCCAATTGTTCCTTTTGTAGTGATTTTTTGAAGATAGAGTGCTCTCTAGTTGAGAGGGATTCCGGCAATGCTTGGCACCATCTTCAGGTTGGTAGTCTTCTCCACAAAATCAAATGCTTTCATTCTTGTTGAATTATTTGAATATTCATGCACTTGGCTAAAAACATGATGAACTGGTTGAGCTTTTCCTCATGCTCTAGGAACTTCTTAGGTTTCAATCCTTCATGTAGTGATAGAGTTTGTTTCTATTTATTGTAGATGTTAGAGCTTGGAGGTCCTAGTGATGCCTGAGTCTTTAAGGCCTTTGTTAGAGTCTTGTATGGGAGAAACGTTGGATGATCTTCACAATCGTCAAACATGCGTTACACGTTTTTCTCCCGAGGCTTCCGATGAAGGGATAAGTGAGAAGTGTAGGTCTAAGGATGTAACCTTAGCCCATATTGGTTCTTCCTTCTTCATGTTGGTGGTTGAGGGGGTTGCTCTTGACGCCATACCCATATTTCGCTTTGAGTTCATAGCGGACCATTTAGATAAAAACTTTTTAGATAGTGAAGAGCAGCTTAAGGCCCTAAGGTAGTCATGTAGCATACTCCGTAGTGTAGGAATGCGCTTGGTGCATTATGAAGAATTGCTCACTGACCCGCCCAAGGGTCACGATATGTTTTACACGTAGATACTAATGACCTTAGGGTTGAAGCTACCTTTGCACCCATGGTTGCAACAGATGCTATCTCTCATTAAATATGCGCCTGGGCAACTTAACCCAGGTTTTTGGGATACCTTGATTGAGTTTTACATTATTTGGATGAAATGTGGATTAGATGAGCCTTCCTTCCATTAATGGGGCTACTGCTATAAGATGCATCCAGTGAAGTCATGCACTAGTTATGCTGAGTGTGCATGTTTAAGTGAGAGGGAGCATATTGTCTTTGGTAACAAAAATGCGTACTACACTTGGAAAAACCGTTGGTGCTTTCTTTATAAGGATTAGGAGCATGCTAAGGGTGTCACCCCTGAGCAACGTGTTCCTACTCACTTCCAGGCCACAGGTTATAATGTATCCATTGTTTGCATTGTTTGCTATTTACTGTGATTTCTATTTGCTTTTAACATTTTACTTCATGCAGTGACATGAGGCACCATCAAACTGTCCGGTCGAGAACTAGTCGATGTAAAGAAAGTGTTGAGGGTGCCAAAAGAGAACAGACACTTGGGCAAGCTATGACCTTTGTATCGAAAGTATGGTTTCCCACCCCTAGTTTTCGAGTGCCAGAGATAAGCGAGTAAGTCGTATCCTTCATTTAACCCCTCCCTTTTTTTTTTTATAAAGTTGTATTCCTTACTTTGATTTTCCTTGTTCAGTGGAGAAGGTGAGCAATAAAGGGGAGACTATCACCAAGAAAAGGAAAGCACCCATGTTAATTCATGTAGACGACATTCTATTTCATAAGGGAGCTCGCAAGCACCGGGTGAAACCAGTCATTAGACCTAAGTCTCAAGATGAGGTCCTCAGGATTGCTGCCTCGAAGAAGGCTAAAGCTGATACCTTCAGATGTGTTGCTGCCATAGTTATAGAGGAGGAAAGGCGACTGTTCCTGCCATCGATCCCATCTTTCCTCTAGCCATGGAGTACACTGGCCATGAAGGTGACCCTAGCTCCAATCATAAGAGGAAGTACAAGGAAGAGGCTGGCAACATCTCTTAGAAGGACTTGAAGGTTGCCATACAGCCAAATAGCTTTAGGTATGTGAACAATTGCCTGGCAGGGTAGCGATCCACTGTTGACGAGCTTGGAAAGACACTAGCTGAGAATGAATCGGATCATGACCGGATGATGAGGCTATCTTCTTATGTAAGTGTTACTTTGTCGTTTCCTTTTTATATCCTCTCCCCCGTTTTTTTTTTTTTTTTTTTTTTTTTTTTTTTTTTGGTAGTGACGATCATCTTGTCATGTAGGTCATGATTAAGTATGACAACAGACTACGAGAGGTTGAGCGATACAAGGAGAAATTTAAAGAGAACAAGCAACTTGTGGATGACGCTAGGAAAAAGAGCAAATCTTTGACTGAGGCCGTCTAGCTCAAGGACCAAACCTTGGAGAGGTTGAAGGGGCGGAATGGTGAGAACTTAAGGCTCAAGAAACAGTTGGAGGTGACTATCCTTGAGGCATCCAAGGTCAGAGAGGAGTTGGATAGTGCCTTGGCCGAGGTTTCTGAGCTGAAGGGGAGTATCCCAACTAAGAGGGAAGCCGCTATGCAAGAGTTCTTAGGTTCCCAGGCCTTTTGTCATGCCATTAGACCTCATTGCACCCGGGAGATTCAACTTGAGAAAAGAAAATGGATGGCCATCCTTGAGCGCTATGACGATGGAAACATCATCGATAAGTACCATGAAGAGATGGAGGAGTACTAGCCTCTTGCCATGGCAATTGACTTTTTTATATTGTTTTGTTTTAACTTTATTATTTTAGATATTATTGTTTTTTTATCTAGGCTTCATTTAGCACTAGCCTCTTGCCATGGTAATTGACTTTTTTATGTTGTTTTGTTTTAACCTTATTATTTTAGATATTATTGTTTTTTATTCAATTATATTTTGAAAAATAATGAACTTACTAATCACCCTACCTGGTTATTTTTTGTGACTTTTTCTTTTTCTTTTTTTTTTTTGTTGAGATTTTAATGAGAGAAGGGCAGTTTGTTAAGGACACTAAAAAAGTTAAGGACAGTAACGTAATTTCCCAAAATAAATTTTTTTTTTTTTTTTTTTAATTTGAACCTCACTTACAAGTGATTTTATCATCATCAATTAAAAAAAATAAAAAATAAACCCCTCTCTCTACTCCCACTCTCTCTCACTCTCTTCCTCTCTCCTTCAATTTGAAAAACAAAAGTAAAAATTTCACACAAATTTTACGTTTGGGCATATACTAGTGGAAGAAAAAGATAATAAGATAAATAATAAATAGAGATTTTTTTATATATTTATGGAAAATAGAGTTATATTTAAATTAGGAAGATATATTGGGACTTTTATTTGGAAACGACTTATTGGAATAACCAACACAGGACAGGTTATAACTCACGATCTGTCCATATATTGGCCGACAAGTACTCTTTGATAGGAGGATTAGTTGTTGGGCAAATTATATATAAGAAGACGAATTGGTTAATTTCATCATGGCTTATTTTTTCTGTTCTGAATGCTTGACCGATCGATTGCCTGGGCACTTTGGAATACAGAAGGAGAAGATAAATTGGTTTATTTCAACATGGCTTCATATAGAAAGTTTTTCCTTATCACTTACAAATCTGGAAAGCTATATGGTAAAGTTTATGGAATGTGATTTAAGCATTTAACTTGTTATTTCAAAATTAAATGTGACATAAGTCACGGCATATATTGTTATCAAAACAATTCAGATATACGATTACTTAATTGAGAAGAGAAGTACGTACCATTCTTTCTGAATATGCCATCCGGCGATATTCTATACATGGTTTAAAGCTTCCCTTCACCTTTTCACCTTCCCATTGTCGTTCTCTGCTTCATGCTTCTCAAGGGCCTTGCAAAAATTTCCTGTCTATTGCTTTCTTACCTCAGATGGTTCAACGTAATAGAAAACCGGATAAATTTGAAGCCGCTTGTCTTTATTGCACTTTCCAATATGGGCAAGCTCATCCAAACACCACGCTGAAGAAGCATAGTCACATGAAAGAATGACGACTGCCAACCTAGATTCCTCAATTGCTTTTAAGAGTTCTGGTTTAATGGCCTTTCCCCTCTCGAGTTTATCGTCATCCAGAAATGTATTGATTCCTTTCTTTTTCAAAGCAGTGTAAAAACATTTCGTAAACCCATCGCGGGTGTCCTCGCCCCTAAAATTCAGGAAGACCTCGTGTACGCATTCAGGGGTTGAAGGAGATGAATGTGCCTCTTGGGTTCCCATGCAATCTGCTAGAACTTCCCCATGCTCCATTGGTGTTTAGGTTGAAGGAGACGAAGAATATTCATAAGGCGAAGAAGAAAAGGAAGAAAAAAGAGGATAAATAAGGAATAAAACTATGAACGTGGTGGAAGATATTGGAGTAAATTAAAGTAACTTACTAGCTTGGGCGATAGTGAGACGAATATTTGTATAATAAAAAGAGGAGAAGTTTTTCAATGTGACCGGCACATGGGATGGTACACTACGTGTCATTATATAAATCGTGGGATATGTTTATTAAAAAGTTAATAACTTAAAAAATTAAATTTCTCATCACTTACATAAAAAACACTTGATGTACTATTCGTCTTTCCGTCACAATGAAAATTTTCTCTTAAGAGAAGAGGGGTTTTGCTGAACTATCTTTCTTTTCTTCTTTAGGAGACTTTTGCTGGACTAGTGATGCAAGTTCTTTTGGTATTTATGCAAAACAACGCTTGGATTAGTTCATCTATATCTCCGCATATAAAGTGAGAAGGCCAAATAAGTAAGGCTTTCAAAATATCATTAAATACCCTCCTAATTTAGAATTTTTGAAAATGTCTATATAATTGAAAAAAGAGCAAAACAGTATAAAAACCCACGTTCAAATTAGCTGATGTTGGCTGTAAATAAAATTAAATGCCAAAAATCAACCTACTGCATTCATTTTTTTCTTAATTCTTTTAAATAAATTGTAAATTTTTTTTTAAATAAAGATAATATATCTAACAAAAAGTAAAGACTAAGACAATTAAGAATTAATTGACACACACGTTAGGCTAATATAGCGAGAAAGACACCGTTAGTAAATAAACTTTTTTTTTTTTTTTAAACGATAGAGTTAGTTGTTTTAATCGTTATTTGTTGGGGGAGGAAAATCAGTGACAATCGAGTCCGTCCAATAGTGCATAGCATAGGCATGAATTGCTTTTCGCAACTTGTTGTAGCCATATGCACAATTGGAAAAATATTCAAATACACTAAATTATGTCCCCCTCCCATATTAGGAACTAGTTGAATATGTGTGTAAATATAAAAAAGGTTTAAACAAATATATATAAGATGAAAAAGAGAGAAGTTGCAACTTTGAGAGAAAGAGCGATTGAGAAAATATAGTTTTTTATTTTAATTTTTTAAATTTGAGATGCTATGATGATATGTGAGTGAGATTTGAAAAAAAAAAAAAAAAAAAAAGAGCACAATTTGGTTTGTGTGAAATTGTATTATTGCTTGTGGTTTTATTTTGGGTAGAAGACCAAATTGTCTATTCACTCTTTTTCGGTTAATAAAGAAGGTTTTTTAATAAGTAACTAGCAAAGAGCGAGCACACACTTTGTATGTGTGTGAACAATTTCTCTTAATAAGTGCATATTTTTTTAATATTACATAATTACTGTTTTGTCCTCCTTATGTAAATATTGTGTATCAAAAATGAAGGTAAAATTAGAAAAATATGATTGTCATTATCTCAAAAAAAAAAAAAAAGGAGGGTAAAATAGAAAAAATAGGGATATGATTGTCATTTTGTCAAAAGGTACAAAATTACTATTTTGCCCTCCTCATGTCAATATTGTGTATTGAAAAGTAAGGGCAAAATTGAAAAAAAATGGGGGAAAAAGTTGACAAGGGCTCTTCTCTTAATAGAATACTAGCATATGGGCACACACAAAGTGTATGTGAAATTTTTTTTTTTTTGTTTTTGAAATAGAAAGAGAGATGAAGAGAGTGATAGAGAATGAGGGAGTGGGAAGTTTTTTATTTTTTATTTTTTTTTAATTAGAGATATGTTAGGATTACATGTAGGGTGAGGATTTGAAAAAAAAACAGCAAAATTTGGTTTTTTGAAATTACATTTATGCCCCATATTTCTTATTTATGTTCTATTTTAATTAGAGAGTTAAACTGGTAATTTCATAGGGTTTTGGTTGACAATGAGTGTTTTATTAATTAGTAGAGATTTATATAAAACTAGCTTAAGCCTACACACTTTGTGTGCAAAACAGTCATTTTGCTTTCTTTTTTTTTCTTTTTTTTTTTTGTGAAAAATATATGGGAAAGAGAAAAGTTAGAAATGTGAAAGATAGAGGGAATAAGAGAGTGAGAGAGAGAGAGAGAGAAAACATGGGAGTGGATAGAGATTTATATTTTAATTTTTAGAATTAGAAATATTCTATGATAACATGTGGGTCAGAAAAGAAAAAATATAAAAATTTGGTTTGTGCAAAATTACATTATTGTCTTCAATTTTATTTTGTGATATAAGATCAAATTGTTTTTTCACCATCCTTTGGTTGACAATGAGAGTTTTGTTAATAAGTCGCTTATATGATAAAGAAATAATTCTTTGATTTCAAATTGACTAAACTTGATATAAGTCCAATCTTGTGAGTCATTATGGGATATAGTCCACTTTGCTAGATAAAATCCAATTATCCACATCATTTTCTTTTTACTATCTTTTCATTAAATTGTGATGAATCTCGCGTTACGTATAAAATCATCTTTTAGGACTGGTTTGAGATTATGGTGTTTTTATGAAAAGCAGTTTATTAAAAAATTTGGAATATCAAATGCGTTTAAAAAAAATTAAAAAAGTGTTGCCCAATGACAGTAGAAAAGCATAGAAAAACTGAAGCAGGATATACCATGCTTCTAAAACAAGTGTTTTTTCTTTTCTTCAAAGCATAGTATTCAGCGCCCATTTAGTGAAAATTTCAAATGGCAAGTATATATACTCCCAAATATTTACAAAATTACAATCATTGCTTGACACACCCGACCGAAGTCGAGACGTGCTGGCCGTCACGTGAGGTGACGTAGCCAAGTGCGCAATAGAAGTGATGATAGTAATAGGTAAATGCGAGTAAATAAAAACCAAGCTAAGCTAATTTAACTAGTGATAATAAATAAGTGCGTGAAGGTGATCAAGTACCAAATACAAGTATTCAGAGCGTAGGCAATCCAACAGTGTAGTCAAACCAACTAAGTGCAAATTACACAAAATAGGGAGAAGATCTCTACACTTATTTAGTAGATCATCAGAACCACCGAGAAGTCCTCTTGAGCCACCAAAATGTACAACTACCTAGGACCTGGAGGGGCACAAAACAAAAGGGTGAATGGGCAAAAACAGAATGTTTGAAAACATATTTATCTTTTTTTAACATAATAACCCCTCACTGTAAAACCCGTATAGTTTCTAGAAAATAATACTACATATACACATACGAATACCAATGCATAAGGCCAGTAAAAGCTGAAATATGCCATGTCATAACGTTTTCGCACTAAAAGATGTAAGCCAGGTGAAATCAATATAAAGTAATATGACAACCGAAGTCACCTAATATAACCTATATGATTGGACCCATAGCTCATCAGTATATGCTAGCACACAAGTCGAAACCACCTATTTTGGTCTATACGACAGGGCTGGGTGTAAATATGTACACTTAAGTGCTACGATCACGTGAAAGCTGTGCGAATAATTGCAAGTCACCTACGAGTCGGAACCACCTATTGTGGTCTGTACAATAGGGCTGGCACCAAATTTGGATCCAAGGTAAGCGTGTAGTGTAGGAGGTGAACATCACGTGAAGGATTGTGCCCTAACCTCGAGCGGGAGCACTAACACCGGGGTGCAAGAATGATGAACTCTAAATGCATCTATGCATAATGATGTGCAATGCAACCAATACCATCACAATATACTCACATGAAGCTCAACCAAGCCTCCACAACATTAAACAATATAATTCATGATTGATAATAATGAAATACTTAAATTGTAACTCATATTTGACATGGCATTTAAAGCATAAATCTTTTTGAAAAAAAATGCTCTAGAAACCATGATATATGCGTGCGTGTGTGTGTGTGTGTGTGTGTGTATATATATTTATATATATATGTATATTTATATATATATTTATATATATATATAGAGAGAGAGAGAGAGAGAGCAAATGCCCACTCACTAATAAGTAGCAGGATCGGTCCCCCCCTCCCCCAAATCTTGCTTGTCCACGCTCGTTCACGCTCGTTCTCAGGGTATGTTTCACCTATATGCAAAATAACTAATTTTTCGTTAATTTTAAAGCACATAGATAAATCCGAGGAATAACTTCTCATACGTTGCTCAAATTTGAATATACCAAATTGATCTACTCAACAACACGAACACCCTCATATTTTTAGAATAATTTTTGGATGTCACACGTACCCTCATGATCCGGCCAAGGCACGGCCACGCACAAGCACGTACCTTGCACACTGACAAAGTCCCTAACGACATTAGAGAATATTCCGTTAAAATAGTAGAATATTTTGTTAAATCCTAACGGAGTTACCTGACATCGTCAATATATTCGGTCAAAGTTAACGGAATATTCCTCTTCTTTTCCGTTGACTCACCGGAATCCGCCACCGACCGCCGTCTGTGCTCGCTGGTTTCTAGAAAATTTTAAAACTTTTATATCTAACTCATTTTTCAACCAAAATCCACGAAATTTATATGGATTTGAAGCTCTTGAGGAATAGAACAAGTTCATACCTCTTGAGTGTCAAAAATCAAACAGGAACGGGCCTGAAAATCCCTCGAAAGAACCGGCCAAAACTGAAACTTCTTGAACTCACTTGTTCCGATGTCAACTCCTTCCTAAACTTACTCTAGAGTCCTTAGGGAGTTACGTGGAGGTTTCCCTAAGTCTCAAAACCATGTAATTCATCCGCGATCACGTCGACCTAAGCTCCACCGCATCGGAGCTCACGAGTCACCGACTTAAAGTTCACCAAATCAAAGAATTAATGGTAGAACAGTGATTGTGAGGTCGAGGGGAGTCTGATGGTAAACTTCACAAGTTCAATCCGTAAGAGTTTGAGGTGTAAGTGAGCTGGGGATGTCTTGGGTGCAAGAAGAAGAAAGAGGAAGTCTCGAGAATGAGAGAGAAAAAGGGTACCTGTGTGGGTGTATGTGTGTGTGTGCATGGGATTGGTCCGAAGAAAAAGATCACAAGCCCTGATTGGCTTGCCGTGAGGAAGAGAGAGAGAGAGTTAGGTTCTAGTTGGCCCAAGGAAAACAAAACAATCTAAATTTGATTGGCTCAAGAATATAGGGACTAAAATGATTGGTGAATAAGTGATAGGCAACCCAAAATTATATGACATAGGTATCATATATAATGACATAAACTAGTAAATTTTTATATTTAAACATTCAAATTAAAATTTTGAGTATAGATGCATAAATTAAAAATTTTAACTAAAATTGAAAAAGAAGAAAACCGGACTAAATTCAATAACACTACAAATTTTTGATCTGGATCAAAGTATCACTTACAAATTTTAAACAAAGCACCCACATTCGTAGTCGGTAGTTAACTTTCTATTCTTAATTAATAACAAAATACTAAATCAGTTTTTCTTTAATAAAACTAAGAAAATGAAATATGATAAAATTCAACTAAAATTGAAAGAGAAGAAAACTGAAATAAATTCAATAACACCAACTTTTTTGATCTGGATCAGAGTATCACTTACAAATTTTAAACAAAACACCCACATACGGAGTCGGCATTTTCTATTAACAAATGGCTCGTTTGGATGTGCTTTAAAATATTTGAAATCGTTTTTAGTTAAACTGATTTTGAGTTCCAAAAGCACTTTAAGCGCTTTTTGCTTTTTGGAAGAAGCACCAGATATGTGCTTCTCGCAAGAAGCACTTAAAGTGCTTTTTCAGGATCCACTTGGATTTTTACTAAGGATTGGTTTCAAAAACAATTTCACTAAAAGCGCTTTCAGTCATTTTAAAAGCACATCAAAACGAGTAGAAAACCGTCTTTGTCAACTACAAGAGGGTCAAAAGACAATTTAATTTTGCATCACAAAATGAAATTATGAGCAGTAATAAACTTTCGCATAAACCAAATTATGTTGTTATTTTTCTTTCCTCACCCACTTGTCATCATAACATATCACTAACTTTAGAAAAATAAAAATATAAACCTCACCTACCTATTAACGAAATTTTCTTTGTTAACCAAAAGATGTGAAAAGACAAAATTAACTTTATCAACAAAATTATAGAAAAATGACCAAAATAAAAGCAATCGACAAAATAGTAAATTAAACCCGAATAATTTTTTTTTTTTTAAGCCTCTCCAAGAAGCAACATCGCAGCTTCCGTTGGAGTAGGCCTGGCAAACGGGTCGTATCTATCGTGTTCGTGTCGTTTTCGTGTAACACCTGTTATCTTAACGGGTCGTGTCGTGTCACACCCGTTATCTTAACGGGTCCTTAACAAGTCGTGTCACTTTACCCAACGGGTAAAGTGACCCGACCCGTTATGACCCGTTAAGAAAAAAATATATTT
Source organism: Pyrus communis (assembly GCF_963583255.1). Lineage (NCBI taxonomy): Eukaryota > Viridiplantae > Streptophyta > Magnoliopsida > Rosales > Rosaceae > Pyrus > Pyrus communis. The sequence goes on from NC_084810.1 coordinate 9,261,862, forward strand.
TTTAAAAATTTGCACATACCACACATTGCCACATAAATATTACTTCAAAACATTAAAACATTTCTCGTTCAAGTACTATATCTACACTCGAAAATAAAAGCCTAATAAAAAAAATAATACATACACTACTAATCTATTACAAATATTAAATGTGCAAGGATAAAGAGTTTTTGTTTTTAAGATTGTAAGTCTTTCTCAAAAGTTTACACCTCCATTTACAAAATCTTCAATATATATATATATATATAATTATGAAATGGACGGCTGAGATTTAATCTCAGCCGATCCAATGGTCATCAATTTTAAAATTTAATTTAATATATATAATTATTATAGTTTTTACTTTTTAGGGATATAAAATTGTTAAATTAATGTATATAATTATTAATATTATAGTTGATTCATACTTTTATTAAGTATATAAATTATAACATAAGATTTTGTGATATCCACATCCACTAGTGTAAATATTTTAAATTGAAGATCAAATTCATTCTTTGTATTCATATAGGGTCAAGGAGTGTAGCTGTAAAAATTCATCAAAATCAGAGTTAAAATAACTGTTTAATCTTGATTTTTCGTTTATAACCGTTGAAAAGCTTTGTCCCGTTAATTGATCTCTGAATGTTTTTTTTTATGTGATTTTTTGCTGATGTGATCTCCAAGCATATACAAACAATTTTGACGGTTTGGATCGTTGAAATTAGTTTTGGAGAATTCGTATCCCATCAAAACGATAGATTGACTAACACTTAGAGTTTATTTATACTTTCATTAAGTATAACATAAGATTTTGTGGTATCCACTTGTGTAAATATTTTAAATTGAAGATCGAATTCATTCATTGTATTAATAGAGGGTTAAGGAGTGTAGCTGTAAAAAATCATCAAAATCGAAGTTAAAATAACCGTTAAATCTTGATTTTTCGTTTATAACCGTTGAAAAGCTTTGTCCCGTTACTTGATCTCTGAATGTTTGTTTTTTGTGATTTTTTGCTGATGTGATCTCCAAGAATATACAAACAAGTTTGACGGTTTGGATCGTTGAAATTAGTTTTGGAGAATTCATATCCCATCAAAACGATAGATTGACTAACACTTAGAGTTTTATTATACTTCATTAAGTATAACATAAGATTTTGTGGTATCCACTTGTGTAAATATTTTAAATTGAAGATAGAATTCATTCATTGTATTCATATAGGGTCAAGGAGTGTAGTTATAAAAAATCATCAAAATCGGAGTTAAAATAACCGTAAAATCGTGATTTTTCGTTTATAACCGTTGAAAAGTTTTGTCCCGTTACTTGATCGCTGAATGTTTGTTTTTTGTGATTTTTTGCTGATGTGATCTCCAAGCATATACAAACAAGTCTGACGGTTTGGATCGTTGAAATTAGTTTTGGAGAATTCGTATCCTTCAAAATGATAGATTGACTAACACTTAAGAGTTTATTTATATTTTCATTAAGTATAACATAAGATTTTGTGGTATACACTTGTGTAAATATTTTAAATTGAAGATTTAATTCATTCATTATATTCATATAGGGTTAAGGAGTGTAGCTGTAAAAAATCATCAAAATCGGAGTTAAAATAACCGTTAAATCGTGATTTTTCGTTTATAACCGTTGAAAAGTTTTGTCCTGTTACTTGATCTCTGAATGTTTGTTTTTTGTGATTTTTTGCTGATGTGATCTCAAAGCATATACAAACAAGTTTGACGGTTTGGATCGTTGAAATTAGTTTAAGAGAATTCGTATCCCATAAAAACAATAGATTAACTAACACTTCTTAGAGTTTATTTATACTTTCATCAAGTATAACATAAGATTTTGTGGTATCCACTTGTGTAAATATTTAAATTGAAGATCGAATTCATTCATTGTATTCATATAGGGTCAAGGAGTGTAGCTATAAAAAATCATCAAAATCGGAGTTAAAATAACCGTTAAATCTTGATTTTTCGTTTATAACTGTTGAAAAGTTTTGTCCCGTTACTTGATCTTTGAATGTTTGTTTTTTGTGATTTTTTGCTGATGTGATCTCCAAGAATATACAAACAAGTTTGACGGTTTGGATCGTTGAAATTAGTTTTGGAGAATTCGTATCCCATCAAAACGATAGATTGACTAACACTTAGAGTTTATTTATACTTTCATTAAGTATAACATAAGATTTTGTGGTATCCACTTGTGTAAATATTTTAAATTGAAGATCGAATTTATTCATTGTATTCATATAGGGTCAAGGAGTGTAGTTATAAAAAATCATCAAAATCGGAGTTAAAATAACCGTTAAATCGTGATTTTTCGTTTATAACCGTTGAAAAGCTTTGTCCCGTTACTTGATCTCTGAATGTTTGTTTTTTGTGATTTTTTGCTGATGTGATCTCAAAGCATATACAAACAAGTTTGACGGTTTGGATCGTTGAAATTAGTTTAAGAGAATTCGTATCCCATAAAAACAATAGATTAACTAATACTTCTTAGAGTTTATTTATACTTTCATCAAGTATAACATAACATTTTGTGGTATCCACTTGTGTAAATATTTTAAATTGAAGATCGAATTCATTCATTGTATTCATATAGGGTCAAGGAGTGTAGCTATAAAAAATCATCAAAATCGGAGTTAAAATAACCGTTAAATCTTGATTTTTCGTTTATAACCGTCGAAAAGCTTTGTCCTGTTACTTGATCTCTGAATGTTTATTTTTTACGATTTTTTGTTGATGTGATCTCAAAGCATATACAAACAAGTTTGACGGTTAGGATCGTTGAAATTAGTTTTGGAGAATTCATATGCCATCAATCAAGTTCCATGTGTGTGTGTGTGTATATATATATATATATATTTATTAAGTAGATTTAAATCTATTTATTTTGTATGTATAAATTATAATTGACTGGTACATGGAATAGTACATACATCACTTGTGTCATTATAAAAATAGTGAGATATGTCATGTGTGTGATAAAAAGTTAATAACTTAAAAAAAAAAAAAAATATTTCTCACCACTTCTATTAATTTTTCATTTTTCCCTCTTTTTTTTTGTTTCCTTTTCAACTTTTTCTTATCATTTTCACTTTTCCCTCCAACATCTTTCCCTAATTCCCTCACTTTTTTGTTTCATTTTCAACTTTTCTTAACATTTTCATTTTCCCTCCATTTTTTTTTTCAAAAAGGGCGGCAATGGCAAGAAATTGAATGGAAAGAAATCACATCAATGGATGCAAAATCATGCAATGCATCATGCATATTAAATTATTAATTAATAATTATTATAGTTTTTATAAAATTTAATATATATATATATATAATTATTATGGATAGTTAATATTTTGGGGGTATAATTATTATAGTATATATAATTATTATAATTATTATAAACTTTATAGTTAATTTAATATATATATATATTTATTATAATTTTTAGGGGTATAAAATTGTAAAATTAATGTATATAATTATTACAGTATTTTTTTAGGGTTATAAAATTATAAAAATAATATTCTGCTTATCGTGTATCGTGTTACCCACGTGTATACCCGAATCAACCCGTTATCTTAACAGGTGCTTATCGGGTTACCCGATAACGATCCGATTCGTTATCGTGTCGACCCAAACACCTGTTAATTTCGTGTCGTGTCGTGTCAGGTTATTGGGTCGTGTCAGAAATTGCCAGGCCTACCCTGGAGACCCCGATCGAGGGCATCACTGTTCCCGAGGATGCACGTTTTCAGATCTTGACTGAGGTCCTAGATCAGAAGTTCGGTCGTCGTCATGGCAAGGTTGTTCGGTGTATGGGGAAGGCGCGGGGTTGGTGAGACGGGTGCCTCTTCTTCCAGATCGACCACATGAGAGGTCAATGCCCAGAAGAAGGAAGTGATAACCCTAAAAGGTCAGCTTGCAACCCAAGGCAAGTAGATGAGGGCTTAGGGCGAGCAAATGAGTATTCTTGTACAGGTAACCTATGTCGTGCAAAGTAGTATTTGTGCGACAGATGGTCTTGCGTCGCGCAAAGACACTTTGCACAACAAAGGGTGTGCGTCATGTAAAGTAGTTTTGCGCGACACATGTTACTTCTTTGTCGCACAAACCCTACTTTCACTGCCTTGGCGTAATGGTTGGTGCGTGACGAAGGTTTCGTTGCGCTAATTTTCAAGCAACATTTTTTTACTTTGCATGACGAAGGACATGCATCGCGCAAACTGTTTTTTGTACTAGTATACATTGATTGATTTTTAATTTCATGGACCATTTTGATTTGGTGGGTCAATAGAAAATATGTACATTAACTAACATTTAAGTAATAATTCAATCATCAACAACATTCTATGATTTATAAAATTTGGTCTAATAGTTAATCTCCTAAGCATTACCTATATATATATCTCTTCCATTGAAGGATTCATCGAATAAACTTATTGTGAGGGATACCTTGTGGGGCTCAATCTGCAATGAGTTTTGATGATCTAATTATTGAATATTCATATTTTAATTCATAGATATTTGAATAAATTTTGGTAAAATATTAATAATTTACGCCGCAGCACAGTATAATGTTTAATGACTAAATTAGTGACAACTATATTTCCTCGTTGAAACCACTTAGCGTCCAAGTTAGCACCTTTACTGAGGGATCATTTCCTCGCTAAATAGCTTATATGTTGTAGTGGTCTGTAGTGTGGCCAACATGCTTAATTATTATGAACTTGCCATTCCCATGTACGTAGTAATGGTCTGTAGTGTAACCAACATGCTTATAGACTTGTTATTTTCAAAATTCGAACATAAGACTTTTCACTTGCAAATAAGAGGAATATCACTAGACCGTAACGCTAAATTGGTTACTGATAGGAGCATATTCATGCGACTTAATTAGCTTGTTCTCATGCATTTATGTTGTGTTTACTTAGCTATTTTAGTGTTTAAGGCCACTTTTGTGTATTTTCAGATTATAAGGCCAAAGGGTGCAAGAAGATGCAAATTGGAGTATTTTGGAGCGAAAGAGGAATGAATGAGTTGAAGACTTGAAGAAACGACGAATTCCTACTCCAACGATGAATTCTTACCAAAACGAGGAATCCTACTCAAACAAGGTTTCCTACTTGAAGTAGGAAAGTTAACCCTAAGTTTCCCATTTTGGTAACCTTTCCTAAACTTAAACGTCCGTATTTTCTAGCCACTTCGACGGCCTTGTATGCATTTTAGGACACAAAACCATGGCCCTAGCCCACTTTAAAGCCCAAGCCGTGCCCTTGCACTTTCTTTTCCTTCCCTTGCCGTGCAAGGGGGGTATTTAAGTCCATTGTCATTCACTTAAACCCTATTTCCCTCTCCTAACCTAACCCTAGCCGCACCCTTTAATTATTCCCTTTTTAATTTCTGATTTTATTTCCTAAATTCTAGCAGCCTTTAGGTGAATTTTAGTTAATAAAAATAAACTAGGGTTTAAATTTCTAAAACCCTAGGGTTTCCACCATTTAGCCGCACCTTAGGGACCTCTTATTATTTTTCTTTTCATATTTTTCAGCAACAATATTTAATAAAACAAAACAGCCACAAAACCTATCTTTTTTGCCTTTCTAGCCGTGACTTTCTCCCATCCATTCAGCCACCATAAGCCAATCTCCCAGTTTTCTTCTCTGCCGTGGCCCCCCCATTGACCATTAACCCTAAAAAACCAAAAATAAATCAAAGCCGTGGCACCTAATCTAAGATTTCCATTCCAGCCGCACTTGGTTCTCCCTGCCAACAGCCGCACTTTGTTCTCCCTCCACTTTCCAGCTGTGCAGCCCACCATTCCATTCCTTTTTCCTCCCTAAGCCGCAATAACTCCCCCATTTTTTTTCCACCATAATTCTTAACAGCCGTGACAACCATATCCCATTATTCTTCTCAGCCATACCTTTTTCTCTAGAGGCCGTGCCTTCCCTAGTGATTGCAGCAAATTCCCATGGATTGCCGTGCCTTCCCCCTGTGATTCCAGCTTTCCCCCATCTTGCCGCAGCCTTCCTCCACCTTCCTACACCACCCCATAACCTTGCCGCACCACCCAACCGCCCTAAATCCATCCCCAACCCAAAACAACATCCAGAAATTCCCAAAAACCTCACTGCCGCAGCAAGGAGAAGAGGAAAGAGGAGCTTCGACGCGCAGAAATTCAAGTGGATTCGTTGTGCGTTCTAGGTGTAATCCATCCTTTGTTCTTTACGTTTAAATTCAATTTTATTTTTCTTGTTGTGAACATGAGAGGCTAAACCCCTATTTAGCTAGGGGGTGATTCGAAACCATGTTTATGCTTGCAATATGAATTGATTACTTTTGGTTGGAATTTCATGAATGGTGAATTCAATTTGTTTAACTGCTTGATCGATAACTTATTTATGTATGTTTATTGAGAGTGCACGCTTAATTTTCATGCATGAATATGACGCTAGAATATAAGTGAGTTTCACCTAATAGTTATGAACTTATATTCACAAGTAGTGGAGGTTGCTTATAAACAATCGCGTTAAATGAATTCTTGGCACTAGTTTCATGCTCATCATAGTAACGAATGCCTCGTCAACACTTATAGTTTTCATGATGTTTAATGATCTTTGATTGTATCTTTATTGTGCTTTTCACGTAAAGGACTTTTGGAGAATGTTTTGAATTGCGTTGCGCTAACCTATCCAATTCATTAACTTAAGGAAAACTTGACGGTTAATTTAAGCGGACCTAATTAACCCGGGGTGTTGAGTTTCATAATTCATCGAAAGACCAACTGAAAATCAAATTGTATGCAAGTGTGACATGTGTGGAGAATAACCTTCTAGCTAACATTCATCCATATTTTCATCACATTCATATTTATATTCTGCCTTTAAATTACAATCTGTGTATTTAGTTTAATCTCGTCCAAAACCAATCCCCCTTTACCTTAGTGTCTAATTTAGTTAGAAAGTGTCTTAGTTTGTGTTTATAAGTGTTTTGTATTCTTTGAGTCTTTTGATTTGTTTTAGTATTTTATTGTTTAGTTTTACATTCTTTGAGTCTAGTTTAGTGTTTTAACGTTTGTTTTACATTTTTGAGTCAGTTTCCAAGTGATTTAGTATCCCTCCTAATCCCCGGTTTAGAACGATCCCTACTTGCATCTTTACTACAATTGTCACAAGAGGGTTTTAATTTGTGTGCTTAATTAGTTAGCATCAGTTACAAACTTGTGATTTTCAACGAATGATTTTCCGCTGGTTTGGAAATATTTTTAAAATGACTGAAAGCACTTCCAATGAAAGTGTTCTTAAAACCAATCCTTAGTAAAATGCAAGTGAATACTAAAAAATACTTGAAGTGTTTCCTGCAAAAAACAAATAACTGGCGCTTTTTGCATTGTAGAAAGCACTGATCAAGTGCTTTTAAAACCCAAAAACAATTTCACTAAAAATGATTTTTAGTATTTTAAAAGCATTTTCAAACAAGTTATTCAAACGAGTCATTTCAATTGGATTAAAAACTAGGAAGGTTTAACAAAACGCCTCCGGTACTGTTCACTTTTAACAAAAAAACCACATTTATACTTTTTCCTCGGTACTATTCACTATACCTTTAAAAAAAGTTTTTCATTAAAAGAGAAATTTTTTTGTACTTTTTATTAGTTTTCCTTAAAAATTACTCATGATTTTCTATTTTCAACATTGCAACTTTGGACTTGCTCCATCCAATTTGGTTATAAGTTGACAAACTTATCGCACCTTTGTTCACCACTCGTCCAAATCAAAGATAAAAGCAAAGAAGTTAGACAACTTGAGAGAACTATCAACTCTTATTAATTGAATAACTCAGTCTGGAATATGGATATATTAAATAAAACGTACAACGCGCATCCCTTTATTCATAAGGAGCTCATGAAGACAAAGTCGTAGTACTAACTGGCAAAAAGGAAGACGAAAATTAAACAGTGAGGCACTACTTCACTAACCATGCAAACTATTTGCACTTATTTAATTGGTTCTCTTCAACAGCCAATCGTAGAAAATTTATTCCATAAATTCAGAAGTACTATGAGCCTGGGGGAATGCTTATGAAAGTCCCGATGGATCCGTGGTCCTGCATATTACAAATATCATGTCACTAATTAATAATTATGCTGGAGTTTGATGTGAGAGAGAAGACGAAGAAGGGAATATCATGGAGTGATGGAGAAAGCGATCAGACCTTGATATGTCCTCCGAACATCGTTCCTTGTTCAAAATTCATCAACCGCTCGACTGAATAATTTCATCTTCTTCTACGAATTGACGGATGAGGTCTGAATTGTCAAAGAAGGAGGTCCAGCACTGGGTCATTGCTTGCTTTAGCTCCTCCACTTCGTGCTTGTATAAGAGACGAATACCGGTATCCTCGACAGTCAAGCCTGGGCAATCATGATAAATTCTGGCTAGTACAAGTGTTATGTCCTTGAATTCTGCCAGGAAATTTCGGGGTATGTAAGTCAGCCAGATAAATCCGCGGAGATGCAACCACTTGAATTTCTCTTTAGTTGTGGAACAAATGGGAATAGGGTTCAAGCAATACTCCTCAGTACTTAAGTGACACATAAGTTCGACAGTCATTTCTGAACCCAGTTTTTCAAGGGTAGCAGTTGGAAGCTCATGGACTGAAAATGCAGCACATATCACAAGTCCCCTCCAATTATCATCATCGTACAGATTCTGAGGTAGTTCCATTCCGATCTTGGATGACTTACTACTCTGATTTTTAAACCACTCTAGAATTTGCTTCTGAGGGAAACAAAAGTTGTATGGTGCGGAAGGATCGAAATGCTTCAAAACAGAGATTGTATGTCCTTTGAGACTGAGAATGGCCTCCTTCCAAATTTGAAGCAACACCACAATACTTTTTTTCCACTCAGCTATATTATAGCTTCCAGAGAGTTGATTCTCAGCCATGATGTATAACTGTCTATCCAATGATTCTGAATATCTTTCCGCATCATGTTGTTGGATGGAATCCCTATTTTCCAAAAGATAGTGTTTGGAATGGACAAGTAGATGGCCAAGTGGTTCCATAAGGACTTGCTTTTGTTCGAGATAGCACATGTAGTAGTCCAATCTTGAAGTGAAATCTTGTTCATGTACTTGTTCTTTAGGACCTGAGTTCAGAAGCAGATCTTGCCAGAACAATTTAGAAACTTCCCAGATTTCTCTGCATTAATATTCCACAGAAATATTTGTTAGATTGAAAATTAACTTTGTGATGCATGATGACAAATTGTCAGCGCATGAAATTAAGTATAGGGATTTTATATTTAAACATCACTGTCGGCGTTCACCCATCACTTTTCTTTATTAAAACTTTTTAACTGATTAAGACTTCTTGTGCTTTCTTGCCCGAAGTCACACACAGACTTCTTGTGCAAACAACTAAAATTGTGGTATTTAATCCTACGATCCTCATTGAGGCTTCAAAAAGTAAATACAGGAAAGAAAGAAAAAAAAAAGAGAAATAACAAACACACACCATTTTTAGCCTCTTACAAATCTCAAAAGAACGAAAGAAAAAAAACTCACAAACATGATGCATGATCACATGGAGCTAGCAGAACCCCCAAACCCATACTCATGTCTGCTGAGTGCAATCCAAACCCAAATCAGCCCCAATTGTTTCCTCTCATGCTTTTTAGGCCCCAAACTCATACCCATGGAACATGGACAAATGCGCAGAATGATATGTGGGTGTGGATGTGATAGTATTAGAATAGGAGCAATTTTGGGAGAAAAGACGAAAATATCAAGTAAAGTGTGGGGTGAACTAAGATACGAGTGGTGTTTAAATATAAAAAATTCTAATCTGAATTGAGGTGGTGTTTAAATAAAAAAATAAAAAAAATTCTAACCTGAATTGAGGTACTAGTGCTTCACGTTGAACCGTTAAAGCTTCACGAAGTGGACTTTCCACCATGTTTTCAACATATGTTCGTGCCTGCACATAAAGTAGGTCCAGTGGTCCCTTGAATGTGCATTCAGTTGCTAATGCTTTGATTAACTCTTTCAAGTCTTGCTCATATACCAGACGGCTCCCGCACACTTCGACTTCCACGTCTAGGGTACTGGTTCCAAACAAAGCGCAAACACCTTGACATTGATCCAACTCGTGTTGTGAAAAACAAACACGTGGGATGTGCAGAACAACTAGTTGCTTTTGTCCAAGGTTGTGTATTTTGATGCACCTATGCATTATACGACCTTCAGGGGAACACAAATCAACATGGAGCCGTGCAGAATGGGGAGGATTGTTGTAATCAGATGAAGACCAGGTAAGGACAACATATAGTTCGAATCCTACCCATCTCCTGTCATCATATAAGTGTTGAGGAAGGTGACAAAGTGCTACGCCTCCAGCATAGTGATGGATGAACCAGCGTGAAATTATAGGATGAGAAAAAATAAAATGAAAATTCTTCTCGCGTCCATTGCATCCCTACACAGTACATATATAATTAAACTTTTAGTGAGAGGGGGAGGGGGAGAGAGGGAGGGAGGGAGATATAGAGAGAGAGAAAGAGAGAGAGAGAGAGAGAGAGAGAGAGAGAGAGAGAGAGAGAAAGAGAGACCTCATACAGTGCTGAAAGCAACAGCTGTAACTCCCCATTTGACTGCTCGATGTTAGAGTAAGTAGTACTTTGGCTACTGCTGCCTTGATTTGAAGTTGAATTTGATCCTAGCTCTTGTAGATTAGAGCCAATTACGGTCACCTCACCAGAGTTGCTCAGTTCCCTTGCCCGATCCAATATTCCCTTACAATGTCGACCAAAATTCAAATTCAGATGTCCATTAGCAGATTCTGATAAATCGCGAACAAACGCTGCAGCATCTTTTTGGTATATTAGTTGTAATGCGCACCCTTTTACTTTCAGATCAGGTCTATTTGTTGAAACTGAAGCTTTAAGTAGCCTACTTTCTGTACTCAATTGCCGTGCAAATTGCCTGCCTCGTGGCTGATAGCAACAAAGTCCATACGACCCCTTTCTGAAATTATTAAACTTATGAAGGACTAGAGGATCTTCCGAGGTGCTAAAATGGCAAAAAGTGTCTTTCATTTCCCAACTGTTATCAAAATCTTCCTTCACGAGAAGTTCAAAAACAACAAACAGGGCAAACCCTATCCACGTGCTATCAGATAGTTGGATGGTTACAGAATCCCGACTTGAATGTTCACTACACCAGTCGGGAATTATAGCACTGTGAGGAAAACGCAATTCAAACGACTCTTCACTTTTTATTCGCTCCTGCAAATTTGAAAAAGAAAAATCAGACGAAATAATGACGTCAGTGTGGCTATATGATATAAAATGAGGAAGCTTGCTAGATTGAAAGATCAATGTGGTGAGTGAGTACCTCAATGTAGTTAGGAAAGTGTGTTTCAGCATGGTCTTCTGGAATTGGAAGTGGAAAATGGTTATAGTCTTCGTTCTCTTCATTTTCGCAAGGGTTTCCACAATCTATGTGACAGAAACCGCCATCAGCCCGTATTGTCAAATTACTTGAATAATTTTTCAACATTGGGCACTCACGAGCAGATACATGTGTTAGCTTGGATGGAAGAGTTTTTGGTAACAACTCTAGATTTCTGCACCTAAACAAGGAAAGTTGTTTAAGCTCAGGAAGTTGAGAGATGCCTGCTGGTAAGCTCACAAAATTGTTTTCACTCAAATCCAAATACAACAATGAAGATAAGCAGTCAATATCATCAGGGATGGCTCTTTCCTCAAGACCGCATTGACCTAGATTTAATCTATACAATGAGGTCAAACCTGAGAAAGAGTTAGGCAACTGCAAACCCATTTGCTCATCTTTACATCTATTTAAACATAATAGTTTAAGCTTATTCAGACGTGAAATGGAGGAGGGAACTTTTCTTATGCCGCTGTCACAGGCATCAAGCTCCTCCAAATGTTGCAAGTTCCCTATGTTTTCAGGCAGTTCAACATGCGAGCAGCCAGACAAATTGAGATCTTTCAGAGATGTCAAACTACCAAGGATGCTTGAACGACTCAAATGAAGGTTCTTGCAGCCTTTCAGATTTAACAAAATAAGACCTCTCAACTTCTCAAATGTTACCGGCAGCTCTCTTATAGCTGTTCCATCTAAATAAAGTCGTGACAACTTTTCCATACTTCCCACAATCTCTGGGAACTTAGTGAGTTTTGAACACCCCGAAAGAATAAGAGTTTTGAGAGATCCCATGCTGATAGGGGGAAGGCTCTCTAGACTTTCACAACCCTTTAAATTCAATGAACGAAGGTGTTGGAGGTTCCCAATTGACGGGTGAAGCTCTAATAATTTCACACAGCCTTCAAGGATCAGCTCCTCTAGATTTGGGACCATACTGAAGTCCAGAGTCTTTGTCAAGCTTTGAGAGTTGGAAAGATCGATTTGCACCAAATTTTCCATCAGCGGAAGCTGTTATGAGATATTAGGAAAGGACAAAAAAAAATATATTTTAGCCTGAACATCTTCCTCCACTAATTCTGCGCATAATTTCACTGCCATAAAAAATAGGTATAGTAAAGAGTGTCTTACCCTTTCATTCCATAGCTGCTTAATGCGGCTGTTAGGCATCTTGAGTTCAACGAGCTGATGTGGTCCAAAACTCGATGGCAGACATTCTAACGGATATTCATGCCATTCCAAAAGCCGTAACTTGTTAGAGAAATATTCAGGGCATTTAGAAAAGTTCGCATTACAAATCTTCAACAATCTTAGGTTGTACATTTTTGAGAATGGGTCAGCATCCAACTTTATTTGTCTCATCTCAGGCAAGCATAGGAACATGCCTTCAACAAGATTTGTTCCCTATGCCAAAAAGATAAGGTTCAAAAGTTAGATATATAAGCAACCTGGTAAGACAAAAAATTAACAAAGTCTTATAAACACCTATAAAGGTATGTTGGATCAATTATATAACCCCTTAATTGAATAATTAACTCACAAACTAGTATTAACACTTACAGTATTTTCTGTGAGTACTTCATTATGCCACGACTCTTTGTCTTTGTAAGCCTTGTTATTAACCCACAACCTGCTACGTTTTCCCGGCTCTTTAGGAAATTCTTTGACAGCAATTTGTTGACCCGTTTGTTGTAGTAAATCATGCATCCACAGTTTATTGTGCTCAATTGTAATTAGAGACTTATCAACGAGGTCAAGTATACCATTGTTTGGATAGAAGCCACAACTTTCTAGTATCTTTTTAACACGAACTTCATCCTCTCCATTGAAGAAGCACGCAATGTCTAAAAAGATTTCCCTTTGTGTGTGCTCTAATCCACGACAACTTATTTCAAGCACACCATCAATGCCTTTTTCAGGATACTCTTTAAGTTTATCCAACACTTCTGCCCAATCTTTTTCCTCATTCAAATATGAACCTAGCACTTGAAGAGCCAATGGGAGGCCACTGGCATACTCGACAAATTTGTCAGACAGGTCTTTATAATGATCATCTGGAGCATGACTTTTCTTAAAGGCTTTCCGACAGAAGAGCTGAAAAGCTTCTCCAGGAGTCAGTTTCTCAACCTCGTATATTTTATCATCATTTACTTGACACTTCTTTAACGTCGTCTTGTCTCTGGTTGTTACAATGACTCGACTTCCTGGACTCAACCAAGAACAATCTGCTAAAGCTTTGATCTGTTCAAAATCATCAACATCGTCCAGTACGATGAGCACCTTATGGAAACGGAGTCTTGCACTTAACAGCTCTTTCCCTTTAGGGATGTCTTGTATGCGATCATCTTTATTGCTGTCTGGCAGAGTCTTAAAAAGATAATTTTGCAAGTAAACTAGACCTCGGCCATGTTTTCCGCATTCCTCTCTTACACGGTCAAGAAAGCATATGTGTTTAAATTCCTCACTCCTCTCTAACACGATCTTTTCAAAAGCTTGTCGTGCCAGAATTGTCTTTCCTATGCCCCCAACTCCCCATATCCCTATTGTGCGAACATCATCATTGGATAATGGCGCTGGATCAAAGCACAACTGCATCACTTTCTTTAGCCGAGAATCTATTCCAATCAAATCCCTGTTTGCACGTAACGGTTTCAACAGATCTAAAATCTTTTGAGCAATGTCCTGAATAATTTCTGACTCATAAGACCTACAAAAAATAATAAAGCATTTTTAGTAAGAAGTCCCCATCAGCCATCAATACAAAAATAGAAAAGGAATAAAGTGTGATTAGTCCGAAAGAATAGGTTTTTTTTCTATCTAAACCCTGCAATTATCCAAGTTCACCCCACAATTTTTTATCTTTTTATTTTCTGAAATCCAATTTCACTCTTAAAGAAACCAACAACGTCCCCTACAAAGGTAGATATGAGGAATTAGAAAACGCATCTCATGGGCATTACAAAGGTATGTGGTAGAGATTTGTAAATGATGCCTTCCAAGTAGTCATTTGCAAATTCCTCGCCTGTTGTAATGTTATGCATTTCTCATGGTGTGTTTGGGGCGAGGAACTTCCAAATTCCAAGGGATTTAGGCATAAGTAATGAAAAAGTGAATCACATAAAGTTTGATTGAAGTGATTAGAAACGCAGCATGTGAGCATTACAAACATATTGCTAACATACAAACATAAACCCACTTGCATATCATCCGACCTAACTAAAGGAGCAAATACATAAACGGATAATATACCTATAAATAAGATGTTAAAAACAAATAATGGTGAGAAACAAAAAAATAGTGTGAATCTATCTAACCAATCATATCAAGATAGTTTGCTTATGAAAAAGAATAGTTTACTATCTGATAAGTGAAATCAGGATAGTTTGCTTATGAAGTGAAATTTCTTTTTGATTCTGATGCAGGTTTATTTAGCTTGGCAAAAGCCGCACGGAATAACACGATGCTCACTACATCATAGGACCATTGATATGTGGGAGTTTCATGGTACCCAAACTCTCTTCTGTTATTCCATGTTGCAACATTATGTTATGATCTGATTAGTTTGTGATTTGAGTGTTGGTACAAAATATTTGTGTCAAGCTTTCGAAAGTTCAACTATATGTATCATAATTATCAGCTTAAATATCATCTGCAATTTATCTATAACTCAGTGACCACTATACATTATTTGGTATGATATAACAGTTGATAATGTATCCCATATTGATGGGACGAGAGATCTTGCATGGACTTATAAGTTGGGTTACTTCCCATATAGCCAATTGGTTTTATGGTGGAACCTCAACTTTCTTTAACAACTTTGCTTGATAAATTGGCTACACTATGTGGGAGTTCAAGACAGAGTATATGAAGTGCCAGTATAGTGGGAATGGGAGCCCAAATTAGATAGGGGTGGGAATTGGAGATCAAGAAGTATCAAACAGTGGACGTTTTGGTTATCTTGGATCTATCTTGCAAATAACGAAAAATTAGATGGAGATCTCAATCAAAGAATACAAGCTAGTGGATGAAGTGGAATAATGCATGGGGTGTGTTGTGCATATGCTACTATAGCTAAAGGAAATTTTTTATAAGATGGCAATAAGGCCAGCGATACTTTATGGAACAGAATGTTGGGTGGTCAAAAAGCAGCATGTGCAAAAAATAAGTGTAGCAGAGATGAGAATGCTTCTTTGGATGTGAGCACACGAGAAAGGATAAGATTAAGAATGAGGATATCCGAGGAAAAGTATGAGTGGCCGCAATTGAAGATAAAATGAGAGCAAATCCGTTAAGATGATTTGAACGCATGAGCCAAAGACCTACAGATGCTCCGGTTAGAAGATGCGACTATAAGACGAAGGCATAGGGCAAAAGGGGTAGAGGAAGAAATAGGAAGGCTTTGAAAGAGACTATAAGAAAAGATATAGAGTACTTGAAGCAAACAAATGAATTGGTACAAAACCAAGCCCAGTGATGTTTTAGAATTTATTTGGCTGAACCCTAAGGGCCAATTTGGAATAATCAGTTGTAAAGTAAAGCAGATCGAGCATTTGGTTAATTGTATTTTAAAAGTGTTGTGAGTATGAAAAGTAGTGTAAAAGTATTTTGGTAAATTTTAATGTGAAATGTTGTAATTGTATACAATGACAAAATGGACATGGTACGTAGTAGGAGTATGAACGAGGACAACAGTGGCTAGGACAATGTTGGTTGTAGTGGTGATTGCAGTGGTGGTGATGGTAGCAGTAATGGTGGAGGTATGGTGGTGGTGCTAATAGTGGGATGTGGTGGTTGGGGTGCAAAGGTAACAATGGTGGTAAAGGCAGTGGTGATAGTTGTGGTTGTGGTGGTAATGATGGCAGTTGCGGTTTTGGTGGTGGTGGTAGCTATGGCGGCAATAGCTGTAATGAAAGTGGTGACTATGGTGAAGGTTATGGTTATGGCGATGGTGGTGGCAACAATTGTGGTGGTAGGTGGTAGCGGTCACTTTACTCTCTAAGGCTTCGTTTTGCAACTCGGACTGTACTAATTATTTCAATTGAATCGAATAAATAGTCTTCGGATAATAATAACTAAATTAGTCGGGTGTTTGGTGTTGTATCAGATTAATTTGTCTATTGGATAACACGTCAGACTATAATTGTGCTTGATAAATTGGCTACACTTATGTGGAAGAATGAAAGTATTTTATACTTATTACTTATGTGAGTTTGCCATTTTAAATAGGCTTAAATGTCAAAATGGTCCCTGTGTGATAGCAATATGGCCAATTTAGTCCCCTTGTTTTCGATTTGGCTAATTTAGTCATCGTGTTTGTGTCTATTAGCCAATTAAGAACATTTCATTCAATCACTTTTAAAAAATTCGTAAGAAAAATTATATAAGATATAATTACCTTTTCTCTGTACAAAAAAATGCAAATCAATGATAAATAACACATATAAGAGATAAAACTTCTAATCTGAAAATGATTAAGGTTGCGACATAGAAAAGAGAGGGGGTAAAGTTAGGGAGGAAGTCAGGGAGTTGGGAGGAGAATAATTTTTATTTCAATTTTTAATTTTATTTCATTTTTTAAATATTTTAAATGAAAAAAGTTTATAATAATTTATAAATTCCTTTATAGAAATTAGGTGAAAATATCTGTAATTGGCTAACAGAGATGAACACAAGGACCAAATTGGTCAAATTGAAAACATATGGACTAAATTGACCCAATGACTAAAACACAGGGACCATTTTAACATTTAAGCCTTTCAAAAAATAAACAGAGTTATATTTTCTTTGACGGAAAATAGAGTTACATTTAAATTAGGAAGATATATTAGGACTTTTATTTGGAAACGACATATTGGAATAACCAACACACAGAGGTTATAACCCACTCTCTCCATATTGCCCACAATTACTCTTTGATAGGAGGATTATTATATATAAGATCAATTGGTTTATTTCATCATGACTTGTTTTCTGTTCTGAATGCTTGACCGATCGATTGCCTGGGCACTTTGGAATACAGAAGGAGAAGATCAGTTGGTGTATTTCATCATGGCTTCATATAAAAAGTTTTTCCTTATCACTTACAAATCTGGAAATCTATATAGTAAAGTTTATGGAATGTGATACAAGCATTTAATTTGTTATTTCAAAATTAAATGTCTAACATAATTCACGGCATATATTGTTATCAAAACAGTTCAGATATACGATTACTCCATTGAGAAGAGAAGTGCGTACCTTTCTTTCTGAATATGCCATCCAGCGACATTCGATACATACTTTAAAGCTTCTCTCCACCTTTCCACCTTCCCGATTTCGTTCTTGAAATCTTCATGATGCTTAGCAAGGGCCTTGCCAAAATTTCCTGTTGTTTGCTTTCTTACCTCAGATGGATCAACGTAATAGAAAACTGGAAAAATTTGAAGCCCCTTGTCTTCAATGCACTTTACAATATGCGCAAGCTCATCCAAACACCAGGTTGAAGAAGCAAAGTCATCTGAAAGAATGACGACTGCCAACCTCGATTCCTCAATTGCTTTCAAGAGTTCTGGTTTAATGGTCTTTCCCCTCTCAAGTTTATCGTCATCCCGAAATGTATTGATTCCTTTCCTTTTCAAAGCAGTGTACAAATATTTCGTAAACCCATCGCGGGTGTCCTCGCCCCTAAAACTCAGGAAGACCTCATGTACGCATTCAGGGGTTGGAGGAGATGAATGTGCCTTTTGGGTTCCCATGCAATCTGCTAGAACTTCCCCATGCTCCTGTTGCTTTTCAAAGATTGAGTTGTATATTCATTATCTTATTACAAGAGAGTGAGAACACTCTTATAGAGAAACACAAAAAGAAGTTACAAGTGAGAAGCAAACACCATCCCTAAGGACCTGCCCTAGTTCCGTGAGATGCAAAAGAAAAATAAAATAAGGAAAGAAGGTAAGGGACAAGACAAGGTATGGAAGACAAAAGAGTAGGGTTAAGACCATCACTTTAGCCTATAACTTAGCTAAAGTGAGGATGACAACCCATACTTGAGATCCTTGAGATCCTTACAAAATACTTTGGAAAGCTAAATGTCCACTCCATGAATTAAGGAGTTGACAACATGTCACTAAGAAATCAAACTCAGCCATGCATGTAACCCGAACCCTAAAGTACATTAGACAACTTCCAATAGCTCCATTGGTGTTTAGGTTGAAGGAG
This sequence comes from Pyrus communis, assembly GCF_963583255.1. Taxonomy (NCBI): domain Eukaryota; kingdom Viridiplantae; phylum Streptophyta; class Magnoliopsida; order Rosales; family Rosaceae; genus Pyrus; species Pyrus communis. The sequence goes on from NC_084810.1 coordinate 9,280,502, forward strand.
ACGAAGAATATCCATAAGGCTAAGAAGAAGAGAAGGAAGAAGAAAGAGGATAAATAAGATATAAAATTATGAACGCGCTGGAAGACTTGGAGTAAATTAAAGTAACTTACAGGCTAGCTAGGTCGATAGTGATACGAATATTAATTTGTATAATTAAGAGAAGAGAGGTTTTGCTGAACTATCTTTCTTTTCTTCTTTAGGAGAGTTTGCTGGACTACGGCAGTTCTCTTAGTATTACTGCGAAACGACGCTTAAATTAGTTCATGTATATCATGTGAGAATACTAAATAGGTGAAGCTTTCAAAATACCATAAAATACCTCTCCCAACTCAGAATTCTTTGAATAAGTCAGTTTAATTGGGAAAAAAAAACCACGTTCAAAGTAGTTGATGTCGCTGTAAAAAATAAAATAACAAAAATCAACACCACTGAATTCATCTTTTCCTTAATTATTTTAAATAACTTATAAATTAATTTATTTAAATAAAGAATAAAATAATCAACATAAGATAAAGACAAACAAACAAGAGTCAATAGGTAGAGGTGCTATTATATTATAGGGAGAAAGACACAGTTGATAACAAATATATATATATATATATATATATATGTGTGTGTGTGTGTGTGTGTTTTTGACAAACGAAAAAGTTAATTGGTTAATAGTTAACTGTTAGGAGAACAAAATAAGTGACAATTGAACTCATACCATAGTGCACATGCATAATTCCTTTTTGTCACTTGCAATAAAGCTCCATCTGCAGAATTTGTAAATACTTAAATATACAAAAATTTGCCCTGCTCTAATTAATAAGAATTAGCAATTGTACAATGTTATGCATGTGCTTATATAATTTTAAAAATAAAATTTACAAAGATAGAATATAAAATGATCGCTAAAATCTTTTGGTGACGACCTTCAAACTATTGTTTTGTCGTTGAAAAGGATGTTCCATGTATTTTGCCACTGTTTTTGGATAACCATTTTGTCACTAAAAGTTTATTTTATTTGAGAGAAAAACGTGAAAGAAAAAAATAATAACAACTAATATGATTACCTGGCTGTGAGTGAATTTGATAATTTTTTTACTTCATTGACAAAGTTAACTTTATATTTTTACTTTCCTTTAGTTGACAAAGCGATTTTGTTTATAGGTAATTTAGATAAAATGATAAAACAAAGTATCAAGTCAAATTTTTTTTAATAACAAAATATCAAGTCAAATTTTTATAATAAAACAGAGATAATGAAATAACATAAAAATATAAAAATGTTATTGACAAGGCTTATTATATTGAAACCCTACATATTGTTGAATACAACTCACATATTTAATACACCCCACATTTGCTTTTTTAATTTAAACTTATCTTAATACACCCCATTTACTTTCCTATATACCCTCACACCGCACACTCTCACCATATAACTTACATTTTCTACGTATACCCCACTTTTCAAATTTTAAGTGCAAATACATAAGGTCATCCAAAAGTACCTTCGGTGTAAAGCTGAAGCTGGTGTGATTTCGAAATTTTTTTAATTTTTATATTGGAGTGGTGCCAACAATTGTTTGATTATTTGCATGTGTTTATCCCATCATGTTTCTCTATCCCTTCCATGGAAAGAGGTGGAAGGTTGTGGGTATTCCGTACCAATAGATGAAGAAGATGATTTTCGCAACAAGGGATGAGGAAGATAAAAATCCAAAAAAAAAGGCAGCTATAGAAGTGTTGAGCTTTGTATAGAGTAGGAGCAGTGACACTGGGTAATGGGCATTAAATAAATATTAGGGTTGATGATTATTCCTCTTCTTTTCCTTTGATCGAATCATGGGAATAGATGTATTTATTGAATCATTTAATTAGAGGAAGAGATTAGGTTGTTATGCTGCTTTTAAAATCAAGGGATCTTTGTGATCTAATGTGGTTAAGGTTTATTAGGTGTGTGATTCTCATCATCAATCATATTTGCTATACGCATGCCGATGTCGTTGAAATCACTAAAACAATGAAAATATGAAGTCTTACCTTATGTAAAGTTTCCGAAAACGTTGATTTCACATTTCATTCGTCAAGAATAATTTTTTCAATTAACATGTTTGTAGTTTCATTAATTATACAATGGAGGATGAGAGTGGTTTTAAGAGTTGAATAAGATAAATAAACTTAGGATATACATGTGAAAAGTAATTTGGATTTTTTTTTTTTTAACTTTATAAGGTCGAAACTGTCATTAGATATTAGGTATGTAAGTTATTTAATATTAAATTTTAATGAAAGGTGTAATCAACATATTGTGGAATGCTAATAAAAAAAGCCTATTGACAATCTAAAAGTTTTATTATACTATTTTAATAAATATATTTTTCTTTCTAAATATAAAATGTTTGTAATGCGTAATAAAAATTTTAGAATGCGAATAACTTTTTTTTATAAATCTCATTTAAAAAAAAATTAATGAAAATGACTTGAAAAGTTTTAATTTTAATAAAAAAATCATGTTATAAGTTTTATTTAATGATTATAAGTTTTATTTAATGATTAGTACAAAGCCCACATTAATCATTTTCCTTATTAATGGAGTTCATCGTTGTTTTGTAGACCTTATTTCTCTTTGAAACAAAAATATAGATCCTCATGCTATTTAATTTATATTTTGTATTATTTCGTTGAAATGTGATCGTCGTTATTATTTATAGTGTATTCGAGATACTGGTTTTCAATTTTCATCGTTTGTTTCTTCAGAAAATAAATTTGAGATCTACATACTATTCAATAGTAACGACGGGTCAATGTTTCTGGACTGTAAAAATAAATTGTTTCTGGATTTTAAGTAACACTGTTTCTGGAATCTAAGTCACTGTTTCTGGAATCTAAGTTACTATTTCTGGAATATAAGTTACTGTTTCTGGATCTAAATGAAATAAACACGCTGTTTTTTAAATGTAAGCTAGAAAATAAATAGTGAAATTCACTTCATTTGGATTCAAAGCAAAATAAGCATCATGTTTCTTAAATATAATCAACTGGTACATGAAAGAAAAGAAATAGTCAAAGGTTAAAACATAGACTGTTTCTGAAATTAAATCATTGTTTCTGAAATCTAAGTCACTGTTTTTGAAATTTAAGTCACTGTTTCTAGATTTTGATTCTTTTATTTCCAGATACAGTGTTTGTTTGTGCACAGAAAAAACAAACGTTCTATCTGTTTTTTTTTTTTTTTTTTTTTCAGAAGCAGTGTTATGTTTTGGGTTATCCAAAAACAGTTTTATGCTTTGGTTCTTTTTTTTTTTTTTCCAGACACTTTTTTGCTGGTTTCTGCCATTAAACTTTGATTTGGTTGTTTTTGAATGGAAGAATTCGATTTGATAGGAAGACAGAGTTATTATGGGAATTTCGTGTTGGGTTGAGGTTGGTGAAGAGTCAAGATAATATGAAATCATTTAGGGGTATTCACATAACTATAGATTTGTAGTGGGTCAGGCTTGTAAGTTTGACCTGTGGATTATAGTTTTGGATGATTTTTTATTAAACTTTGAGCTCTTTTGGTTGAATAACATTTTAAGATAGTTTTTGGTTAAATATTTATTGGCTCAAATCCTTTTCATTAAAATTCCCTTTAAAAAATTGTTAAAAATACATACAAAGTGAGCCTTATACTATGTGTAAAAATTGTCGGGTCCCCCATCTCTCAACTCAAATAGCAACAGCAGTCAGGCAGTTACTAATGTTGGGTCAGTCTCCTTTACGGAATCTGTCGGCAAAAGGATAGTCAAACCCGGATTTTTTTTATGGATTTAAGGGTGTAAAATTTAACATGAGAGTCCAATTAGAATAGGTATGTTGTTTCTATAGAAAATCGACTCTCTTGATCCCAAATGAAGACCCTCTCCAATGTGGGTTTCACATTCTTGGTGCAACTTTCTTTTGTTTTGGGATCAATTTTGTGTTTTCACCTGTTTTTTCATCTCTTTTATAGGAGCTGTTGCCAGTTCAGATATCAGTAAAGAAAACGAACAATAACACAAGAACTGCACAGAACAAAATAACACAAGAACATGCCTGGATTGTAGATCTGTAAGTTTGTAGAGCTGGGAATTGCCGATCTGGGCGCTTGCACATGCGTTGGATAATGTGATGGGATGAACTGGGTTTGCAGATCTACGTCCTCCAGGTCGAGAGGGGTGGGCAGCGTCGATATTGGAGTTCGTATGAGAGGAGGATGTTGGAGAGAAGCAGATAGAGTGGGAGAGAGAGCACATTGAGACGAGGGAGATGATACTCAATCTTGGGGTTGAGAGATGGACATGGAGCTATATATTTATAGTGGATGTGAAAGCACTGCTCAATGGAATTACAAACCAAAAAAATATTATTATTATTATTATTATTATTTTTTTTTTAACAAATGAAGGAGAGAGAAATGTGTTAAGCTTCGTAATAGGTTATAATTCAAATTTATTTTTAACGAGAATTAAATTTTAATATTTCTTATTTACAAGTAAAAAAGAATAATAATACATAATAGATTGTAAGTGGCAACCAAAAGAATAATTAACAGTTGTCAAAAAATATAATTAACGGAAAGTAGCAGTTGAAAATAAAGAATTCAGATTCTCACCGAATCTAGGGATCTATGAATCGTGTCGGTTTATTATACATTATACAGTTAGAAATTATTTTAAATATTTTTATTTAAAATTAAATATAAATAATACTTGATAAAAAATGATGATAATGATAAACCGACATTATTGATGGATCCTTAAAATCTTTACCAAAAGAATCGAGGGAATCTTATTGGGAAAATAAAAGTACCGTAATTAGTGGAAAGCAACACCGAGGACACGAGTATTTGAAAGATAAAACAAAAGCCATGTCTGACAACCACAGACATGCCAGCTTATCAGAAAATTTGGACGCATATCACAGGTCCGATACGCGCCGGCAGTATATTGTTAGGGTTAAGTTTTACATGGTTCTTTTTGGGTTTGGGATTCAATTATATCGTCCAATAATATTTGAAAAGCAAAACCGAATGCTTCAATTATTTATCCTGACAAATCCTTAACACCGCAATCCCTTTATCAGATCTGGGTTTCGGATTAAACTTTTGGAGTCTTCTACTTCTAGACATGCCATCGCAATCGATGTTTCATCTTCTTCTTATATTTCTTCAGCAGCTAGCTCTCATGGTGATTTGTTGGTAGGGTTGAAGAATCATGGTGCTTGATGGTGGAGATCTGAAGGGAAGAGGAAACAAAGGGGCTGGAAAAAATCTGGATCTTGAGTTACGAGAAAAGAGAAATTGATACTTGATGGCTTCAGTTGAGATGAGGAAAGAATAGGCGAGGTGATGCTTGATAGTTTGGTATTACTAAAACTGCGGAACTAGCTGTGAAACAATAAAGTATTTGATAAACTGCAATCGTAAAATAGCTCTGAAATAAAGCTGTAAAGTATTACAAGAAGAAAAAATAGCCTTATCGTGTTTAATAAATTTTACGTAAAATAGCTGCAAATCTATGACAAGACAAAAGCTTTTTTTTTTTTTTTTTTTTGTCGAACGATATATTTTTTGGATTAAATATTGAGAGTCTTAACTAAATATTATTGGTATTGCTTACTTTTAATTTTAAGAATATTTTTACTCTAAAAAATCATTCATGATATTATTCACTTATAATACATTTTTATCTTTTTGGTTAGAACTTAAACTTTTCATGCTATTTTCATTAGTTTTCCTTTGAATATTAGATTAGGAAGTAGGCGAAGTTCAAACTCAAGTCGTGATACAATGGCAACACTCCACTCTGTAGATGACCGCTTGCCAAATCTTAGATTTTCTTTTTCTTTAATCCTATCCTTTTCTTCTTTTTTCATTTTTTTTTCTTTTTTTTTATTTTTTTTATTTATGTCAAAAAGTTTCTAAAGCTTTTCGTCATCTTTCGTCATTTTCTCTTCTTTTTTTTTTTTCTTTCTTTTTCATGCTGTCAAAAGATTTCTAGATTTATGAACACTATTATATACTCACACACAAAGTGTGTGAATTTTTTATTTTTTTTTTTAAATTGAAGGAGATAGGAATAGAATGAGATAGAACGTGAGCGTAAAGAGAGAAGAGAGAGGTTTTTATTTTATTTTTTAAATAGAAATGATAAAGTCGTGAGGTTTAAAAAAAAAAAGTAAAATTTTATTCTGTAAAATTACGTTATTGTCTTTAACCTTTTAGTTATGATAAAAAAAAAAATTATCTTTTTACCTTTTTTTGTTCGACAAAAAGAAACTTTATTAAATGTAGTTTAGGTATCAAAAAGAAAGAGCGGTAGTGATAGAATCATAGGTATGTGCTAGGGTTGCAAATGGACGGTATGCAATAGGTGCAGGCTACCGAACGACACAAGACGGATTTAGAAATACTGAAAAGAATCGATGAGATCGTTCATACTAGTAGTATATCACGTGTTTTTATATAAATAGTGAAAATTTATATAATGACACGTGATTTACCATCTTATGTATCGTTTACACTGAAAAATCTCTCCATGATATGGTTGTTATTGCAACAGTAGATACTGTCAGGTGTGCTAGATGGTTGGCGAGTCAGATCGCAGTGTGGTGGCAGGTTTGGTTAAGCAATAGAGGCAGGTCGAGGTGGTCAAGTAGGCACTGGTGCAGGAAAAAAAAAAACAAAGGAAAACTAATGGTAAAATATTTGAAAACTTTGAGTTTTAACAATAAGAATAAAATAAAAGGTAAAGTGAATAATACAAAGATTGACTTTTTTAGTATAAAAGTATGATTTTTCGTTAAAATGAATAGTACTGAGAATTTTTTGTTAAAATTCCCAAAAAACAAGTTTGGGATAAAAAGCCAGTTTTCCAATCTTTTGCTGCTTCGGTTTTCCCTCAGTTGTGGGAAAAAAAAAAAGGAAAAAAAAAAAAAAAACCACAAGTTTTAATATCTTTATCAAACATTAGAAAGACCTCAACGTTTTTTGGTATCCGCTTTTTAAAAAACGTCAAAAGTACCAAAGTGGTAGTGAACAATAATTAGCAATCATTTAATAGTACAATCTAATGATATTTTTCTTTATTTAGAATTAAGTGATCTTAGTTTCAAATCTTATAGATGGTGATTCAATACTAAATTAGGTTGCCCATTATGTGGCTTAATCAAACTCTCATTCTCCTTAGTGTAAAAATATATCGATATGCTTAAAGAAAAAACAATCCTTAGTTTTTTTTTTTGAACAAATAATATTATCAACACTAATGGAAATAAGGGTGGACTTAGACTCACAATGAGCTAACAATAATTCATAATGAGTTAACAATAATATGATTTAAACTCGTATTTAACGAAAATCAAACTTAAAATCTTTCATTTAAAAATAAAAAAATATTACTGAATTATAATACTAAATTATTCTAATTTTTTGTTATATTATTTATCAGGTGTTATTTAACGACAAGCACGGGTCAAAAGTATCCAGCAGTCGTTTCACACGGTCCACCTCCAAACATAGGTTCTGTATTATAATTGAATACAGGACGAGGTGGGTGCAGCAAACGAGGCCTGTAAGTTATAATTACAAACTTGAAGTGCTTGGTTTTATATGGTTTTTTGTTTTGAGATTCGTTCTGTATTATTGAATACAGGACGAGGTGGGTGCACCGAACGTGGCCTGTAATTTATAAGTAGGTTCTGTATTATTGAATACAGGACGAGGCGGGTGCAGCAAACGAGGCCTGTAATTTACAATTACAAACTTGAAGAGTTGCTTGGTTTTATATGGTTTTTTGTTTTGAGATTGGTGTAGGTTCTGTATTCTTGAATACAGGACGAGGTGGGTGCAGCAAACGAGGTTTTGGAATTCACACACGAATTTTCTGCCGATGCATCTGTCGGAAGGCTACTATTGGGGTTGTTCTTGTGTGGCTCAACCACAAAGTTGTCATTTTCTGCCTTTTTGGGACTTTTTTACTCTTTTGTCGTTCATATTGATGTGCCATACAAACGAATTTTATTTTTATTATTTTTTAGGCATATGGATTTTAGTTTTAAAACTAACATACTTTGAATATTTTTTTTTCAGATCCATTTAACACAATGTATATTATATTGGAGTGGATAAATAAATTGGTTACAATTTTATGATTCTCGATATTCGAACTTATTAATGAAAATGAATGTCACTATAATATAGTATTAAGTTAATTTTCAGATTTCAAAACGGGTAAAATTGTATAATTTTTGTCTCACATCTTTTTACTTCCAAATTTTGATGCATGGAGGAGGGCTAGTTCTATAGGAAAAGTCAAGCACCTTGTGGACCTTGTCACTTTGATTCCAGGCTCTATCCTTAAAATTTTACCTAACTATTGACAAAAAAGTATTACTACAACAACAATCAAGCTTTATCCTACTAATTGGGTGAACTGTATGAATTTTAGAACATCATTGCATTCAGTTTTTGCCATGTCTTCCGTTAACTCCAAAATTCCACATTTTTTCTTAAAAACTCTTTCCAAGTCTTCCTTTACCGTTTTTGCCTTGAGCATTCGTCTCATTGTCCCATCATCTAACGAAACACTTGCAAGTCTTCAGTTCATTTGTCCAAACACCTTAAACGATTTTGTCATATTTTATCTTCAATTAAGGTCTCTTCTACTTTACCTCGAATATCCTTATCCTTAATCATGTTCTTTCTAGTGTGCCCACACATTCAACGAAACATTCTCATATCCGTGATAAGCTCATATTTATATATATTTTACATCAAATTCACTTAGTTAGTTCCTTATATTTTCTGAGCTATTTGCTTTGTTTTTGTATTTTGTAGGATTTTTCATGCAAAGAAGAGAAAAAGAGCACAAGTGGGATTTCAAATAGAAAATTCGTCAAAACTAATGGTGCAGATCAACTTACTTTGGCAGCAAGTTACGAACAACTCAGGATGAATTAGAAAATGAGGATTATATGCTCGCAAAGCTATGGATGTCATTTTCAGCATTTTATGCCTTGTTAATATCATTTTTTTGGAAGAAATTGTGCCCATTTTAACACTGAATGACTCCCAAAAAGCTGAGTAATTTGTAACTTACAAGAAAGCAAATAACACATTATATCCGAGCAGCCACAATTGATGCAACCAAGAAAATCACAAGTCACAATACTAATTGGCTTTTGTTAGGATTGAATTGTCATGATGGTGGGAACCACAACACATTTGGAAGGTTATAAAAAATAATAATAATAATAATAAGCTTAGTGTGGAAAGGAGAAAGGAAGGCAGCAAGAAGGTTGGGGGATAGGAAAAGCAGCAGCAAGGATACCTCACTCTTTTCTTTTGGTTTTATCTTCTCAAACTTATGTCTTTCTTTTGTTTTAATTTAAGAATTATAGGTAACTAAATTTTCAGAAGTTAGAGGTTGTTTTGAAGCACCAAATGTGATTGCAAGTTTGTTATGACATTTTGTTTATATTTCTTTATGAATGGATGAAAATTGGTTAACTACCTATGTCAGTGATGAATTCTTTATGTGTTTTTAGTGGATGCATACTTAGTAAGCACATCTAGGATTCTAATACTATGAATATGTGTGTGTCTACCCTTACCCAATAGAGTAGTACTTGTTAATTGCGATTAACATGTGAACCAATTTCTAAAATAAGTAAGACAATGTTAGTACTTACGATGACATGTGAACCCATTTCTAGAATAAGTATGACAATGCCAGTACTTATGATGCCTTGTGATGACTCATGCTCTTTTTGTTCTTAATGATTTCGACTTGTTTAATATATGAACACGTCATTCAAGATTGCATTTTAGGAATTAAGTTAAGTTGAAAACATCATTCTCTTAACATACTACGTAAGATAGAGTAATAAGTTGAGTTCAAGCTAGCAGTGACCCAACTTGAGCATATTCATCCATAAATAAAAGGAATTTGAATGAAACATAACTTATTTGCATGATATTGGTGGGGGATAGCACTTCCTCTAGCTTGTTTTCTTAATTTGTGAACTAAAATCTATTTTCGTTATTTAATTTTTGTTTCCAATCTTTTATTGCTTCGGTTTTTTAATTCTTATTATCCTTAGTTGTGGAAAGAAAAAAAAAAAAAAAGGTTTTAGCATGTTTATCAAACACTAAAAGATCTCATCTTCTTTTGGTATCCGCTTTTCAAAAAACGTCAACATTACCAAGGAGGTACTAAATAATCTTTTATAATCATTCAGTATTACGATTTGGTAATATTCATCTTTTTTATTTAAAAATGAAAAATTTTAAATTCCAAACTCATAAATAACAAATTCAACATCGAATAAAGTTACTCATGGCGCGTTCTTGCCTTTAATATAAAAACATATCAATGTAGTAAAAAAATTACACTAGCTTTCTTGTTGCATTATTTATCAGGTGTGGAGCGTATTAAACGGGATGGACGGGTCAAAAGTATACAGCGCTCGTTTCACTAAACATAGGTTACTTATCGAATACCGTGCGAGGTGGGGGCACCTAACGTGGCATGTAAATACTAATTACAAACTGGAAGATTGCTTGGTTTTATATGGCTTTTTGTTTTGGAATTCACACACGAATCTGCCATGCATCAGTCGGAAGACTACTGTTGTGTTTGATTTTGTTTGGCTCCACCGGAAAGTTGTCATTTTTTTCATTTTTGGGACTCTTTTACTCTTCTATCGTTTACATTGGTGTGCCAGACACGAATTTTATTTTTATTATTTTTAGGCATATGGCTTTTTGTCTTTTTTTTTAATCATGCGATAGTATTTGCAAGTTAAATGTTAGGTTAGCAATTGATAAAGTTCAAATCCATGCAGTCATGCAAAGATACAACACCTTTTCACCATATGGATTTTAGCTTTAGAACTAATATACTTGGAATTTTGTTTTTTTTACAGATTTATTTAACATAGTGTATATTATATTGGGGTGGATAAATAAATTGTTTACAAACTCGTGATTCTCGAGATCCGAATTTAAGATATCTCATTTATTAATGAAAATGAATATCATTATAATATAGTATTCAGTTGCTTTTCAGATTTCTAAACGAGTAAAATTGTATAATTTATGTCTCATATATTTTTACTTCCAAATGTTTGATGTATGGAGGAGCTAGTTCTATAGTTAAAATCAAGCACCTTGTGGATCTTGTCACCCTGATTCGAGGCTCTCTCCTTAAAATTTCACCTAATTATTGACAAAAAAATAAATAAATACTACAACAACAATCAAGCCTTATCCTACTAATTGGATGAACTGTATGAATCCTAGAAAGTCACTGCATTAGTTTTTCACCATGTCTTCCATTAGCTCCAAATGTTCTACATTTTTTTTCTTAAAAACTCTTTTCAAGTCTTTATTGGTCTTCCTCTACCGCTTTTGCTTTGAGCCTTCATCTCATTGTCCCATCTTCTAACCGAAGCATTTGTAAGTCTTCGGTTCACGTGTCCAACTCACCTTAATTGATTTCTCTCATCTTATCTTCAATTGGGGTCTCTCCTACTTTATCTCGGATATCCTTGTTCTTAATCATGTTCTTTCTTGTGTGCCCACACAATCAACGAAACATTTTCATATCTATGATAAGCTCGTATTTAAATATATTTTACATCAAATTCACTTGTCTTTTCTTAGTTACTTCCTTTTATTTTCAAACTATTTGCTATGTTTTTGTGTTTTGTAAGATTTTTCATGCAGAGAAGAGAAAAAGAGCACAAGTGGGATTTTAAATAGCAAATTCCTCAAAACTGCTTGTGCATATTAGCTAACTTTGGCAGAGATTTACGAACAACTCATAATAAATCAGAGAATGAGCCTTATATGCTTGAAAATCTACGGATGTTTATTTTCTGGAGCATTTTAGGGCTTGTTAATATCATTTTTCTAGAAGAAGTTATGTTTGTTTTAACACTGAAAGGTTCCCAATAAGCTGAGTAGTTTGTAACTTATAAGAAAGCAATGAAAGCAGTAAACACATTAAATCCTATCACCCACAATTGATGCAGCCAAGAAAACCACAAGTCACAATACTAATTGACTTTAATTAGGATTGAATTGTCATGATGGTGGGAACCATAACACAATTGGATGGTTGCGAAAAGAAAAAAAGAAGAAGCTTCGTGTGGAGAGAAGAAAAGAAGTAGCAAGGACCTCATTCTTTTCTTTTGGTTTTATCTTCTCAAACCTCATTCTTTTCTTTTGGGTTTATCTTCTCAAACTCATGTTTTTCTTTTGTTTTAATTTAAGAATTATGTGTAACAAAATTTCCAGAAGTAAGGGGTTGTTTTGAAGCCCCAAATATGATTGCAAGTTTGTTATGACATTTTGTTTAGATTTCTTTATGAATGGATGAAAATTTCTTGACTGCCTATGTCAGTGATGAATTCATTATGTGTTTTTTTTTTGTGAATGCATACTTAGCAAGCATATCTACGATTCCTAATGCTATGAATATGTGTGTGCTTGCCCTTACCTAATAAAGTAGTACTTGTTAATTGCAATTAACCTGTGAACCAATTTTTAGGATAAGTAAGACAATGTCAGTATTTACGATGCCTTGTGACGACTCAAACTCTTTTTGTTCTTAATGATTTCTACTTGTTAAATCTATGAACATGTCATTCTAGATTGCATGCTAGGAACTAAGTTAAGTTGAAAACACCATTCTCTTAACATACTAAGTAAGAGAGAGTAATAAGTTGAGTTCTAGCTAGCAGTGACCCAACTTGAGCATCTTCATCCAGAAATAAAAGGAATTTGAATGAAATATAACTTATTTGCGTGATATTGGTGGTGGACAGCCTTCCCCTAACTCGTTTTTTTAATTTGTGAACTAAAATCTATTTTCGTTATTTAATTTTTGTTTGCCCTATCAAGCAAGGGATTCTTCGTCGGATTCGCCCCTAGATCATGAATAAGGTGTCCCCTACACCGAACCAGAATCTCCATCCCGATTGGGAACCAAAAAAGTGATTATCACTATTTTTTTATTTAATTAAAATAGCAAATCAACTCCAGAAATTTCATATATTTGTGAGAATGTACCTCTATGTGTCAACTGTCTGCATATAAAATTTCTTTGAATTTATATAAGTGTAAGTTAGTCTAATATTTAATTTTCAATGTCTAGTCAATTGCAACAGCAGCCTAGTTTTTGTGATACTTTAAGTAGTTACGTTTCAATCTTCTACCTGATGATGAATCTACTTGAGTATTTAGACACTAAAGGGTGAGTGTTATAGATATTATATTAAAGTGTGATTATAAATCCTAAATAGATTTGATTACTAGTTATTCTTTCTCTACTAGGATTGTTTTTCCTTGAAGACAAGGATTCTTCTCTTGCTTATTATTATAAATAAAGGCACTTTGTAGGGTAATAACACCCCTTCAAAATATCACATATTTCTCCACTCTCTCTGTTGTCCCGCCCCCTCTCTCCCTTGTTAGATAAATTGGCCATAACATCTAAGCTTTTCTTCATTTTACGTCATTTTCTCTCATTTCTATTTTTTTTTTCTTTCTTTTTCATGCTACCAAAAAGTTTTTGGATTTATGAACATATCGAAAAAAAATTTGGTAGTGATAGATTCACGGGTTTGGGCTGGGGCTGCAAACGGCCAGTATGCAATAGGTGCAGGTGGCGGTACGGGCTACTGGACAATACAATGCGGCTTTGGCCAAACTGAAAAGATTCAGTGGGATCATGCATGCATGGGTCATGATACGTGGTCGTTGTATCAGTAGGTACAGTCAGGGCCGACTTTAAGGGTAGCCCAAGTAGGCGCCAGTTTAGGGTCCCTAATTTTTTTTAATACCCTGCAATTAAAATATAAATACAGAAAAAGTAAAAACTATCATAATTTATTTGTTGGTGTAGCGGAAATGTTCGGCTGTTTTTTTATTTTGTTGGGCCTTGAGTTCGAAACATGGAACTACCTTTTTATTCACTAGTTTTTTCTTGTTTTTCAAATTTACTCTCAATCTATCTGTCCAACTCCCAATTTACTCAAGTCCCCTTGCAATCTTTTTTTCTTTCAACTTTCCATACTCTCCATTTCTATCGAATGTTTAAATCAACTACCACGTGGTCTTAAAGATTATACTTTAAGGTAATCAAAACTATGAATTTATATGTTGCTTTTCAATAATTTTTTATTCAATGGATTATTTTAATATTCGATTTGTTAGTGTGATGTTGATTTTAGAAAAAAAAAAAACAAAGAGAAACAATTGGCGTTGTTGAAGTTATTATACTCATCAATCAAGTTTTATTATTCTTGACTCTCAATCTTAGACTCTTGGCTGCAAACATTTAGTACATTTGCGTCTAAAAACATGAGACATGTAATATTTGTATATTTATCTCCTTTTCAGTTTTGATATCAATTTTAATGATATTTGACATGGAAATATAATTTTTTATGTATTTAGTGAATTCCTTTTATACATATCAATGTATAAAGAACCATAGATCATAAAATACTAGGGCCCTAATTCAAAGATTCACCTAGGGCCCCAAATTCTTAGAGCCGACCCTGGGTACAGTTAGGTGTGCTGGATTGTTGGTTGGCAGGTCAGATCGCAGTGTGGTGGCAGAGCAATAGCTATGGGCTGCGATGGTCAAGTGGGCACTTTTGCGGAAATAAATGAAAACAAGTTTGGGATTAAAAGCCAATTTTCTAATCTTTTGCTGATTCGGGTTTTTAATTCTTTTTACCCTCAGCTGTGGAAAGAAACAAAAACGTTTTAGGATGTTTATCAAACACTAGAAAGACCTCACCTCATCTTTTTTTGGTGTTCGCTTTTAATCCTTAGTAGCCACTCACTACTACGGCTTTGTAGTATTCCTCTTCACTTAGAAGTGAGAGATCTTATGTTCAAATTTCGTAAATGACGAATTCGACATTAAATTAGGTTGCTCATTGTGTGTCCTTGTCTTTAGTGTAAAAATATCGATGTAGTAAAGAAAAAAGAAAATTACCCTATCTTTTTTGTTGTATTATTTATCAGGTGTGGAGCATATTAAACGGGAGGGATGGGTCGAAAGTATCCAGCGCTCGTTTCACACGGACTACCTCCAAAGATAGGTTCTAGGGATGGTTCGGTATGGGATACTGAATCGAAAATGCTAGTGTATTATTTATCAGGTCTATTTTAGCTTTTAGAATGTTGCTCCAGACACATTCCTCTAATCTAGCTAAAGTGACGAGATAATATACCAGTTGCAAACATGCCTGCAAGAATAGATGTACCTAACGGACATCGAGTCAACATCCTCGAAGGATATGCCGCCCCTATTGGACGATTTGGCCGCCCCTGTTAGACAGTCTGGTAAAAGTTAAATTAAGAATTGTGTTTCATGTTAGGGCCTATGAGTTTTGGAATGTGTAGTCAAACTAAGATTTTAAAGGATTTTGAAGGATTTTAAAAGTGATAGATTTGATAGGATTTATGAGGATTTAAGACTCCTACAAAATTCATATGGATTTTTAAAAAATTGAATGGATTTAGTTTGTAGATTTTGGTGGATTGTGGTGGATTTTCATATAATTTTTTTATTTAAAAAAAAAAAAGGAAAAATCTTTCCCCTTGCCTTACTGTATTCAATAGCCACTTTATCCCTCCTTTTTCGGGTGCCCTTTCACACAACCACAGCTCAATCTCTTTCTCAATTGATGGATCAACATAACTTTGGTGAGCTTTTGAGCACTACACCACCAACAACCATCACCACCAACTACCCTTTTGCCATAGACGTACACTGTGGTACTTCAGTAGTGCTTGTAGTACCACAAACATTAAAAAATCGAAATGATGAGAGAGTAGTATTAACCAAAATCCTAGATCGATCATGTCATTCGATGATCATACATGCCTAATTAAGGTCTAAGGGTCATAATAAGAGATTCCACCAAAGTATATGGTAGTTACCTGTGTGTGGCTGGGGTTGGTAGAGATTTGAGGACTGCCCAAATGGAAAAGGATTTGAAATCCTAAGGGGTAAGGTTGGATTCTTTTTAGTCTTGGTTATTTATGCTTCTTGCTCTCAAATCCCACAAAATCCACAACTTATTGAAATCCTCCAAAATCTTAATTTTTTTAATGCACTTAGATTTGGATGGATTTTAAAATCCTTTAAAATCTTTTAATTGATTACACCTAGATTTGAATGGATTCTAAAATCCTTTAAAATCTTTTAATTGACTACACTATGATTTTGAAGTATTTTAAAATACTCTCAAATCCGAGTTTGATTACACCCCCCTAAATTTCAAGTTTAGACGTGCTACAAAACTGGGATGGAAAATTTTCTGGTTCAAGTGTCCAATTGCAGAAATTTGTGAAATTTTTTCCGTAATGTGGATGTGGTATGCATGGCTACATCTTAATATAAGAAGCGAGAATGTTCACTAGTTATGATGCACGTATATTGTGCGCCCGGAATTTAGTGAGTATAACCACAACCTAGTTGGCCTTGGTGAAAAACAAAATTAAGAAAAAGCTTAGAGGACGTTAAGGATCATGCGTGTATATGAAATAATGACAACGAGTATCATGTTTTTCACATGCATGGTTAAGCGGTGATTGATATATGTAACAAGACTTTTCAAACTGCCATTGTAACCTTATATACGTAACAATTATGTTTTAATTGTATCCATTATACCAATAGGTTGCCATTAAAGTTTCTTATTAATGAAAAAAGCAACTTGTTGCTTGATCTCCAGTTATGTGCATATCATGTGCATGTACTGTACATATGATGTGCATATAGTATATATGGTGGTGACGTCATAGGTGATGATGTCATTTTTCTTATTTCGGAAAGAGAATTGTGAGCTCTTGGTTTTTGGGTTGGCTCAGATCTATGAGCATATCGTGTAAATACAATAAGCAAATCCTTAAAAAAATTTATCCAACAAAACACCAGCATTTAATGACTGGGCTTTGTTCCCACCCTGATGCGAGTCTAGTGGTGGTGGTCTCGAGCCTTGGTTGTTTGTCGTGTTGCCAAAAAATCGCCGGAAAATTCGTGGCCTGCTTGAGTTTTGATCCGAATGATGAGGGATGAGATTCGTGACAAGGTTAGGTGTTTTGAACTCGTGAGGACAAAATGAAATTGGTGGTGGCTTCGATTTGGATGGTGTTGGTCGGGATGACAGTACATTGTGTGTACACAGCGAGTAGGGGAGAAAGAGTGCGTGAGGGAGAAAGTGAGAGAATAGAGAGGGAGGGAGAGAGAGGGAAATAAAAAAATAGGAGGAAATAACCCATTTAATATACAAGGGCAATTAAGTCATTTTAAGGTGTAAGAAAAAATTTATTTCTATCTGATTTTTGTGTATACTGTGTGCATATTCAAAATGTCCTATTTCTATCCAAGATTAAAAAATTGTCCTATTTCTGAGTATTTCCCATAAAAATTTTGGGTGCAATTATTTTTTGCAGTCAGTTAGGGCAACAAATATGCCAAACAAGAAGACTTTTTTTTTGGTCAAAGGATACAAGTACGCAAAGAAGGAAGATGAACCATAAAACACAAAGGGCACAAAGACAGCTTTGGAGCGCAGCACATAGGAAACGGCAAACAGTAAAGAAGCTATAGTCCTTGTGGCTAATACCTATTGTCGCTGCCGCACAGTTCTCGCTCCACGCCACGAGCAACCCGATCTGTGTGCCACCCCCCCGGCGCCCGGATTGCCTGCAATTACACAGGCAGAAACCCCAATATTTATTATGAGACAGGTCGCAGCATCCTCCCAGGACAGCAACAACAACGATCACCGTCACAACATAAAGAAGGTAAAGTCCCTGTAGCTAAGGGAAGACCGCGGGAAGTCATATCCTACGGGCAACATAGCCAACGAGGTGTTTTGATTGGGAGGCAAACAGTGAAGATGAAAGTGGGCGCAGACCAAAGGAGAAGATGAGGAGCTTGAAGATACCAAGCTAGGTAATGAACATGGTAAAAACTCCGGCGGAGAGAGAGAGAGAGAGAGAGAGAGAGAGAGAGAGAGAGAGAGAGAGAGAGCATGGTGAAGAGGTAGAAATTTGGGAGGAGAGGGAAAAGCCTGAGTTTTCCTTTCAAGATTTTAGAAGTAATGAAATAGGTGTAGCAAATAGAGGCCAAGGTGGACAGGCATACCTTGATTAAGCTCTTTTCTCCATTGAACTCATGATCTCGATTTATTGATCGATAGTCTTTGAATTTGTGAGATCTTCTCGTACGTTGCTCTCACCTGCTCCTCAACTTATCGATCGGCTTACCTTTTCATGAGTACAAATTTGTAAAAAATTGCTTTGAAATCATTAATAAGCTCATATCTTGTGACGTTGGCCAAATTTGTAGTTGCGAAGTATAAAATTGTGAACGGTATTATTATAACTCTTACTTTTTAAATTTTGATTCCTTTTTCCTTAAAAACCAAAAATTCTACTATTTTCACATTTTTCTTATTACTTTGTCTCTATTAAAAAGATGTTACAAAGATAATATGAAAAATATTAGTATAACATTACTCAAAAAAAGAAAAACAATGACATAATTCCATTCATTTGTGTTAGGAATATTATGGGAGACTTTGGATGCGGTCCTTAGTTATGAATATTCTTTGATTGAAACCTTGTTGGTTTTCAATTTTTGATCAAGGTCCCTGAAATTAATGTGATAATTTATTTCTATGTATGTTACTATATTTTTTAAATTAAAAATTAGAAATTTTAGTTGTTTATATAAATGAGATTTTAAATTAAAAAAAAAAAAATAATTTGTGGGATTAAAAATATTAAAATATAAATATACTATTGTGTGCGTGTGTGTGTATAAACATGGGTACATTCATCAAAATTAACAAAAATTAATTGTATCAAAACATGGGTACATTCTTCAAAATCACAAAAAAAAAAAAAAAAAAAAAAGAAAAAAAGAAAAAAAAATGATATTAGGCTTAATAACATTAGTAAATTTTTTCGATTAAACTTGACATGGATACATTTTAAAATCAAGGAAAAAAAATGTACCCATATAAGTTTAAAAATGGATTAGAAAAAAATTAAATAGATTTTATATAAAAAAATTGTACATTTTACATATAACAAATGGGTATATTTAAGAATGAGTACATTTTAAGATAAAAAGGTTTTACATGAATGGGTACATTTAGCAAAAATAAAAAGTACAAATAAAAAAAATATATGGGTACAAATACAAATAAACTTTAAAAAATATGGGTACAAATTAAACTGAAAAGAAAATTGGTACAAATTAAAAAAGAATTACAAATTAAAAATGGGTACAAACTAAAACTAAAAATAGATGATAAAAAATTTAGTCATAAATGTAAATATACTAATTGTAACATTTAAACATTAAATGAATATATTTAGAAATAAAAAAATATTTTATTATTGAAATAATTAATGATGTTATTAATACCCAAAGACTTTGATCAAAAATTAAAAATGAATAGGATTTTAATCAATTGAATAACAAAAAGAAGGATAAGAACCTAATTTCTCCAAATAATATATTAGTAAAGATTCCTAATGAGTCTTGTCGTAATTTTAGCTTTGTTAAAATAACAAGGCATGCATGATTTGACAGTGAAATTCACATGCATAACAATTAGGGTTTTTATCATAAATGATCCTTAAAATTGACCTATCCAATTAAGATGGTTATTGAAATTAAAAATCCATTAATGCAATTTTTGAATATAGATACTGAAAACCAATGTCGTCCTTCATTTAAATTTCCGTCAAAACTTATGTTAACAGCTGTTGTGACACATTTGTAGATATCCCCGGCTTCCAGCTGGTTCTCGCCGAACCACATTGTTGGGTCTCGGCAGACCACATCCACCACTGCAAGGTCTGATTCCTCCCTTCGTCTGCAACTCAGCTGCTGCCATGACGAGCCCAATCGTGGGGTCGTTAGGGTCGCTTGAGATCGAGTCAGTACTGCCGCATCCCAATCCGTCCAAACCATCTTCCCAGTCCATCTCTACACACCCAGAACAGCTTCCCATGTTTCAGGACGAACCAACGCCGCCGCCACGTCTTGTTGTACTCGTCGCTTGAGTTTTGTGATTTCATACCATCTTGTTTGATTTCGTACTTTTTCTTCACAGTGATGAAAACCCAATTGAGTTTTGTGATCAAGTTTTTGTTTTCTGGTGTTCCAGAAAGAATCATGGAGGGCAATTCTGACTCTGGTTTACCAGAGCCTCCACGTCGTCTATGGCGATTTGAGCACTTTGCCTTAAGTACGATAAAAAATATGTTTGATTTGAGCACGCAGAAGGGGGTGGTGAGAGAGTCGAGTGGATCCAAAATATGTTCGATTTGCTGGGTTGCAGACGGAGGGTCGTCTGCTGGGTTCCAGTTTTTCGCCTTTTTTCCAAAATTTGTTAGCAATTTAACTGTTATTATCCCTGAAAAAAAAAATTTGACTGCCGCATATTTATGTGGGGAATGGTGGCCTGGAGTGGGGAAGTCGGGAAGATGGTGGCTTGGTGGTTGGGTTGGGTTGGGTGGTCTCAGCCATGAAGTCGAGTTAATAGCCAAAATTTAACGCTTAATTTCATAAATGTTATTTTTTTATAAATTTTTTTAAAAATAACAGAAAATCCACTTAAATACCCTTAGAATTAAAACCAAATAAACATAAAGGCAAAAAGTCTGGGTTAGCCAAGAACTAAGGACCATAAGCAATAAGATCCCTCAGTCACATCATCGTTCCCAATTCCCTTGTTGTAACCACCAGCAGCAAACATTGCTGCCAACAATGAAGGTACCATTAAAAGCCTTTCTCATGGGTACAAGCAGTGACGAAGCTAGGAATAGTCGAGGGCAGGGACGGAATTTAAAACAGAAAAATGTAGTACGACCAAATCATTGTAGATAGTAGATAATATTAATGTAGTTTTTTTATTTTATTTTTTTATTGTTTGACATCAGACATTAATTTAGGGGAGGGGGGAATTGCCCTTGGGGGGAATTGAACTTGGGTTGAGGTAGGAGTTTCCTTGGCCCTAGTGCCATTGCCACTAGACCTTGTCCTCAATATTAATGTAGTTAATAATCAAGGTTATAACAAACGTTAGACACTAATCGGGAGACGAATTGGGGCCTAGCGCTTAGACAGAGGTTTAAATGAATTTAAGTAAATTCATTATATACCATATAAACAAGTGACTTACACCTTAAAAGGACTATACTTGTATTGGTGATTCAAATTTATTTTCTCCTATTTATTATTTAACATATAAAATACAAGAATATTAGAAATTTCGCTTTACTATCTTTGCCACACCCCAAACCCGACATACGTCTAGAATTGACACGTGACGTCACCAAAAATCCATATCTATCATACCCCACCTCCGGGATATGGGCAAGCACAACTCAATAATCGAATCACATAGTTATTTTTCGTATGCTTTATGGCTGCATCTAACCTCCCCGTTAGACTGCCTACGTACCCTAAATAGGGATCAAGCCATTCGTAGTTCGTCATGCACAATAATTGACATATAACACAATCCGATTAAGTCGAAAGGTATAACATTTCTTCATCAATCATTAGAACTTGACAAGCATGAAAATACTAGACTCATGGTTACATAACAAACCCATCTGAAAAACATGATTTCCCCTCCAACCATATATAAATCATTATGTCGCAACATGATACCGCAATTCACAACATATATCACTTCAAAGAACCAACGAAGCACAATACCATTCTCTAGCCACATTTATCAACAAGTCTAATTATAACAATAACCATGGTATCCAACATAACAATCCCACATGACGATTACCCTTTCCACTTCATCCATCACGTAATTCATCACGTTTTCCACATAAAATCGCATTTCATAATGTGCAACATAGTTAAGAATTAACAAAGTACACATAATTCTCTAGAAATATTAATCAACTAAAATACTCATGATAACCACACTCATATCCAACGTCATTCCATAATCACATCAATCAATAGTGTCAACCATCACATCATCAATAACACATACAACAAGTCGAAACGCAAGGCTAGAGCAACACAATTCAGTTGCAAACTACATCTTTGGAAAAAAAGGGGATTTTGGACCACCCAACGGACCAAGGCTCCAAAGGGGATTCCGGACCATCACTTAACGGAATCCAAACAGAACTCAGTTCCAAACCACCCAACCGAATTGAACGGAAGTCCAAGAAGCATAACAACGGCTCGAAGGAACAAGACATGATTCAAGTTACCCAATTCACGAAACTCAACGAAACGAAGCAATATTGAGCAAAATCCACATCCCCATGGGTCATCGGTCATTTACTAGACCTCACATCTCTCAAGCAATTCAATATGCGTTTCAATCACATGTCACAACCATTTCCAATACACAAGTCAAATCACAATTCATTTCATCATACTAATCACTATACTTCCAACGTTATATCCCAATACATAGCTTGTAACATATCAAGGAATCACGAAGTACAATATTAATATTTAATTACGTTAATCAATCAGTGAGATAACATATTATTTCACGAATTTAATTAAAGAACTCTACATAATTCCCAATTTGGGTTAAGAATAATAACATGGTAATTCTAATTTATTTTCACAATATCTATTGTGGGTAATTCCCATTTACTCGAATTTAGGATTCTAAGATCACCTTACGGAATGAACAAGAGCAAGGATTCCGGACCACTCAACGGAATCCAACAACATTGGGTTCCGGACCATTCAACGGAACCAAAATATCAAGTGGTTTCTCATAATCTACCCATACCTGTCATATGTAAAGTCAATGCCAATATTATGGAATTGGTGCACTCGCAAATCAGGTACCCAGACAAGCTGAGAGGCTCGGGTGAGGGACAATAAAATAAGCATGTGATACAATAATAAAATTAGCCATCATCATAATTTATAAACCTT
The DNA here is from genome assembly GCF_963583255.1 of Pyrus communis. Classification (NCBI taxonomy): domain Eukaryota; kingdom Viridiplantae; phylum Streptophyta; class Magnoliopsida; order Rosales; family Rosaceae; genus Pyrus; species Pyrus communis. The sequence continues at coordinate 9,303,496 of NC_084810.1, forward strand.
GAATATAAATCTTTCATAAGCAATCAATACCCTACTTTTGAAAACTCCGAGGGAGTTACCCAGACATCCAAAAGTTCATTTCAAACAACCATAACATCTCACACCCATATTCACACATACACAATGAAAGTAGAATTAGGGCGACACTGTTCATCCAAAGCCTACACCTTTGCAACCATCTCAAACTAAACTCAATGAACTAATGTGGATACAATCCCGGACCATCACTCAACGGGATCGCGGAGTAAGAGGGATTCCGGACCATCACTCAACGAAACCTAAACCAAGATACGATTCCTGACCATCACTCAACGGAATTGTAGAGTGAAGTAGGAAGGATTCTGGACGATCACTCAACGAAATCCAAACCAAGATACGATTCCGGACCATCACTCAACGGAATCGCGGAGTACATTGCATAACCACCAATCAATGAAACAACACATGAATCAAGTTGCTCAAGTTATAAAGGCTCAATGAAACAAGAAATGAAATAATGAAACGAGCATTGACACATGTTTCAAAGCAACAAACCCCATGACAATGGGTTAACGGTCCACCACTAGCCCTCACCTTCATCAAATCAAGCCAATCAAACAAAACAAACCATATTTCCAATATGCACGTCAAATCCCACTTCATATAACAATATCATTGGCTAAATATGAAAATTAACAATTTATAGGAAAAATAATTATAAAACCATTACATATTCACATATATTAAAGTCACTCACATTTCATCATAACATACCATCTATGTAAATCAAACACCTTTCGAATATGCACGTCAATTTACATACCACGATCATCATTAGTACACAAGCCAAATCATGTTTGATAGACATAGGTTTATGGCTAAATATATATATATATATATATATATATATATATAATCATATTTCAATAGAATCACATTATAAGACCAAGTCAAATTCACAGATGATACCAATGTAAGAAATCAAGGTAATAACCATATCACATATGTTCAAGTAACTCTTTAACCAATGTAGGCCCATTAGACTTCACTTAAGTCTCCCATAGTACTAATTTTATTATTTAGAACATTCCGAAACATGTTGACCATAATTCAATTCTCGGCCAACGATGGGGTCCACAACAATCCGCAAATCCGATTTATGATCCATAACTTCTCAAACTCCACATTATGCTTCGAGGATAACATACCAAAGTTTCATTTTGATCCAATGGTCGAATAGTCGTCAATCACACAAACAAGTGGCGGTCCAAATTGATCACCACACCAAACAATTGAATCTTTGGAAACCAAGCTAGACATAGGTTCACATGGTCACTAGAGGGTATTTGAAACCTAGACAATACTCGTGAACGATCCCACACACCGCTACACGCGGTGAAGTCAAGATGGAGGGTTTACAAACCCCGAATTTCAACATTTACTAGATGAGCTCAAATTTACGTGGTAGCTAGAGCTCAACAAGAGAAACACTTTTCACAACTAGGCCGACGATAAATTCTAACCGGAAACCGTCCAATTTCACCGGAGAAAACCGTATTTCTAGGGTTCTAAACACTCAACTCTAAAATGAATACGAAAGCACAAACTAAGCATACCCACTTGAAGATTATGAAGAGTAGATGAAGTTTCATACCTCACTCGAAGGAAATCGTTGCCGGAATCGCCGAAAAAATGATAAAACCGCCAGAAAAGTCGTGGACTTTGCGACCTCGAACTGCAAATATGGAAAAGAAATGGAAAAATATAACATCACAGAGATGTAGGGTCCGTCAAGAGCTTTCCATGGACACCAAGATCATCCAAAACGGAGCTCAGATGAGAAAGATACAAGCGGGTCAAGTTTGGTGGGTTTATGGGTCAAATTTCCCCCTAAAACGGGTTAGGCAGCACCCCTTTTTCCATTTTCTGAAAACCCTCTCCCTTTTCTGGAGGTTTCCCTCCCATTTATAGCATTTTGGTAATATTACCAAAATGCCACCAACTTTAAACGACTCTAACTTCTCCGTTCGGACTCGAAAATAAGATCTGTTTACGCCTACGCGCTCATGGAATCGAACTCTACCTAACCAATTCAAGAGTTGACCGAAAAGGTCGAGAAAATTGGAAATGACTAAAGTAACCCTCACTCGTTTTTCTCAAATTTGGAGAAATAAAGAACTAGTTCCAATCAAATCTTCGAAATACGTCAAGAATAAAATAAAATAATAATTTTAGGGACGGGATATCACAATTTTAATGAATATGACAGTATGAGATGAAGGGTATTGCTAGAATAGATTATACATTTCTAACAAGTGTGCGATACTTTCGAATTTTTATAAAACTCGAACCATAGATTAATTAATAAAAAATAATACTTTGAAATCTTTTGATAGTATTGACAAAAATAAAAAAATGAAGAAAAATAAAATAAAAAATGGCTTCCAGCTGTAGTTCCATTGGTAGCCACAACAAATCAAAACTATGCATTTCAAGTTAAATAGGAAGCTACCTTTTTCTTCCTCACGACTCATTTGAACCTCTGCTTCTGCAACAGTTGCGGCTCCGGCTCGCATCGGAAAGGCTCATATTTCGACTGAATCTTCAATATTCGTTGATAATATCTGGGGTTTTCAAAAGGCAATGCACGCAACTGAGGCTGCACAGCAGTAGAGCAACCAGGGGCATTTGCTTTCCGACCGACCAGAGGGGCGCCTACTCGCTCTTGGGCTTCTTTTCCGGTAAGAGGCGCAGCAGCATAACCAGAACCGGAGAACAGCAGCAGCAGAACCAGTCAATTTTTCCAGTGAGGGGAGGGGCTGAACTAGCGCTCTAGTCGTGTTTTTTCGACAAAGAGAGTGGTGGCCGCCACTCCTCACCCTCATGTGGCTTCGCCACTGGGTACAAGACTCTGGGGGTATCATTTTTTTTCTCCTACTGTCTTCATTGTTGGCTCAACCATATGGCAGTACGAGATGGCATATTTGATCAGTCAATTGGCCAGATAAAGGCCCAAAGCTTTCGAAGTGGCGTCCCGAGCAACCGAACTTTAACACCAGCAACAACAATGAAGATCGATCTTGTGGCAAAAGGTAAAAGCAAGAAGACAAAGCGCACTACGCCCAAGTCTGATGATATCTATCTCGAGCTTCTCGTCAAGCTGTACCGTTTTCTTGTCCAGAGGACTAGAAGCAAGTTGAATGCAGTCATTCTTAAATGTTTGTTCATGAGCAGAGTCAATAAGGCACCCCTTCTCTCTCGAGGTTGATTAAGTATATGCAGGGAAAAGACGACAAGATTGTTGTGGTTGTGGGGATTGTCACCGATGACCTTAAGGTTTATGAAGTTCCGCAATTGAAGGTTATAACGTTGAGGTGCACTAAAACTGCGGTAGTAGGATAGTGCTTGACATTTGATCAGCTTTGCTTTGAGAGCACCATTGGATTAGAATGTGATTCTTCTCTGAGGTCCTAAGAATTCTTGTGAAGCACTTCTATGTAAATGGTTTTGAATTTTGAGGGTATTTAGGTCTATTCATGTGAGTTTTCTGATATATTTGAAAGTTTATAAAAAATGACATTTATGAATTTGGGTGTTAATTTTGGTTATTAATGATAAATACTCCATGAAACCTTTTCTTTTATGTTAATTCTCTTTTTATTTATTTGTTATTATTTTCATAATTGAAAATTAATTATTTTTTAATCTATGCGGGACCACATGTGTGCCACATGAGTGGAGCAAAGAAGTTTTGGCAGAAATTTAACGGGAGGACGACATTGATTTGTAGCATCCATATCAAGGGACTACATTGATTTATTTTCAATTTCAGGGACCATTTTGATTTGGCAAGTCAATTCTATGGACTATTTCTGATAAAAACCCTAACAATTATTCACAACCACCAAGCACCTTTGAACCAATAGGTAAACCAACTTGTTAGACTAAATTTGCAAATCAAGTGATGTATCACCAATACAAATAAGTACGTTAATCATCACTTAAGTAATAATCCAATCATTAACAATCACATCATATAATTTACAAATTTTGGTCTAATAGTTAGTTTCTCGAGCATTACCTTATTTATACCTCTTCCATTGAAAGATTCATTGAATAAGTTTATTTGAGGGACACTTTGTGGGGCTCAATCTACAATGAATTTTGGTGACTTGATTGTTGAATGTTTATTTTTAATTCATGGATATTTGAATGAATCTCAATAAAATATTAATAATTTACGTCGCATACCAATATAATGTTTAATGACTAAATTAATGACAATTATATTTCCTTGCTGAAACCACTTAGCGTCTAAGTTAGCACCTTTTCTGAGGAATTATTTCCTCGCTAAATAGCTTATATGTTATAGTGGTCTGTAGTGAGACCAAAACGCTTATGGACTTGCCATTTCAAATATTCTAAACTAAGATTTTTCATTTATAAGTAAAGAAGAGTATTAATACACCGTAGTAATAAATTGGTTACAAACTTGTCATTTTTAACAAATGATTGGATTAAACATTTCTCATAATTTTCTATTTTCAACATGGCAACTTTGGATTTGTTCCATCCAATTTGCTTATAAGTCGACAAACTTAGCACACCTTGGTTCACCCCTCGTCCAAATTAAATATAAAAATAAAGAAGTTGGTTGGATCAAACTTGAGAGAACTATCAACTCTTATTAATTGAGTAACTCAGTCTGGAATATGGATAGTAATTAAAACGTACGACACGCATCCCTTTATTTAGAAGGAGCTCATAAAGACAAAGTCTTCCGAGTCCTAACTGGTAGAAAGGAAGAAGAAAATTAAACAGTGAAGCACTACCTCACTAGCCCATGCAAACTATTTGCACTTATTTAATTAATTCTCTTCAACAGCCTAACCTCTTTATTCCACAAATTCAGTAGTACTATGAGCCTGAGGGAATGCTTATGAAAGTCCCGATGGATCCACGGTCCTGCATATTACAATTATCATGTCAGTGGTGAACAATTATTCTGGAGTTCGTGAGAGAGGAGACAAAGAAGGGAATATCATAGAGAAAGACAGAGAAAGTTACATTACCTTGATATCAACCACTCGGCTGTATAATTTAACATTCTTCTACGAATTCACGGATGAGATTTGAATTGTCTAAGAAGGAGGTCCAGCACTGGGTTATTGCTTGCTCTAGTTCCTCCACTTCATGCTTGTACAGGAGATGGACACTGCTATCCTCGACATGCAAGACTGGGCAACTATGATAATCTCTGGCTTCTACATATGTCCTTGAACTCTGCCGGTAAAACGCGGGGTGTGTAAGTCATCCAAATAAATCCGCGGAGATGCAACCACTTGAATTTCTTTTAGTTGTATAACAAATGAGAATAGGGTGCAAGCAATACTCCTCAGTATTTAAGTGACACATAAGTTCGAAAGTCATTTCTGAACCCAATTTTTCAAGGGTAGCAGTTGGAAGCGCATGGACTGAAAAAGCAGCACAAATAACAAGTCCCCTCCAATTATCATCATCATACAGCTTCTGAGGTAGTATCATTCCTACCCTGGATGACTTACTACTCTGGTCTTAAAACCACTCTAGAATTTGCTTCTGTGGGAAACAAAAGTTGTATTCTAGGGAAGGATCGAAATGCTTCAAAACAGATATTGTATGTCCTTTAAGACTAATAATGGCCTCCTTCCAAAGTTGAAGCAACACCACAATACTTTTTTTCCACTCAACTAAATTATAGCTTCCATCGAGTAGATTCTCAGCCATGATGTGTAACTGTCTATCCAACGATTCTGAATATCTTTCTGCATCATGCTCTTGGATGGAATCCCTATTTTCCAAAAGACAGCGTTTGGAATGGACAATTACATGGTCAAGTGGTTCCATAAGAACTTGCTTTTGTTCGAGATGGCTCATGTAGTGGTCCAATCTTGAATTGAAATCTTGTCCGCGTACTCTGCTTTAGGACCTGTGTTCAAAAGCAGATCTTGCCAGAACAATTTTGAAACTTCCCAGATTTCTCTGCATTAATATTCCATATAAATTTGTTAGATTGAAAGAATTAACTTTGTCATGCATGATAACAAATTGTCAGCATATGAAATTAAGTATGGGGCTTTTATATTTAAACATCACTCTTATCTGCGTTCGCCCATCACTTTTCTTTATTAAAACTTTTTAACTGCATAAGACTTCTTGAGCTCACTTGCCCGAAGTCACACAGAGTTCTTGTGCAAACAATTAAAATTGTGGTATTTAATTCTACGATCCTCATTGACACTTCAAAAAGTAAATATAGGGGAAAAAAAAAAGAAGAGAAATGATAAACACACATCATTTTTAGCCTCTTACACTCCTCCGTTTAATCCTTGTCATTAATTCCATTTGATTTATTATTTCCAATGTTTGTAAATAAAACAGGGTGTTTGAGAAGCCAAAAATAATGTGTGAAAATCACTTGCCAAAAAATATTTCCCTTTCTTCGCACTTCTCTCTCGTACCCAATCCCTTTTCTCTTTCATCCTCTCCCCAGTCCCCAAATTCCATCTCCCGCTTTTCTTGAGAACACAATCTCAGATTGCAATTCACATATAACACTTCACTAAAACTCCCGAGGAATTCTAAAATTAAAAAAAATCGAAAAAAAAAAAAAAAAAAACTCACAACATTATACACGACATGGAGCTAGAAGAACCTCCAAACTCATACTCATGTCTGCTGAATGCAATCCAAACCCAAATCAGTCCCAACCGTTTCCTCTCATGCTTTTTAGGCCCCAAACTCCTACCCATGGAAAATGGACAAATGCGCCGAATAATATGAGGAGGAAAAGGTCTTTTTCTTTGTTTCTCTCTTTCTCTCTCTCTGGTTAAAAGTGGTGTGGGTGTGGATGTGATAGTATTAAATAGGAGCAATTTTGGGAGAAAAGACGAAAATATGAAATTAAAGCGTGGGGTGAACTAAGATAAGAGTGGTGTTTAAATAAAAAAATTCTTAAGAATAAACCTGGATTGAGGTATTAGTGCATCACGTTAAACCGTTAAAGCTTCACGAAGTGGACCTTCCACAATGTTTTCAACATATGTTCGTGCCTGTACATAAAGTAGATAGAGTGGTTGTAAGCCATTAAAGACACTGCATGCATAGAACCACATATATATTACAGCATGCATACGTAAAGGAAGTATGCTTACCTGAAGAAGAACTCGCCATTGCTGCAGAAAATGAAAAGGAGATCTTCTACACTCAACAGCCAAAAGTTCCAGCGTAGAATAGGGTTACACTAAAAAAGGGATAGATGTTGTGAGTGCAGGGACCTCCTAATATATATAGCCAATCACCCTTAATATCAAGCTTATCAACTGATACCCAGGATATCCCATATAATTAGGGTTTCTATATAGTCCTACTTGGTATTGAACTCTTATCAAAACATAATAAGGTTACTTGAATATAATTGCATGTTAGGACTCTTAATCTTATAGCCAAATAAGAACGTGATTTTCTCAACGTGATAACTCATAAACTGAGTTACAAGTTTGTCGAGAACAAGAAGTCATTCTCCATGACACTCACAAACTTACATTCTCCCACTTGAGTGTCCAAGAAGAATGACATTACATTGGTTAAGATTAAGGTGATCACTGAGTCCCCAGAAGTTGCAATTAAACCTTTAACAACCTGTCACTTATAGCTTCGATGCTGTATGTAATTCCTCTTACATGTGCATTTTATTGTCACAAGTATCTAAGTCATGAGCATTGAATTAAGCCTCATGCAAAAGCATGGCTCACATTATTTCAATAAGTTAATATGAGAACAAAACATTATGAAAACATTCAATTAAGCAAAATGAAACATAACAGAAAACAACAAATGGGTGTACTACTCCCACTCATTAACAGAATTAAAATCCTCACATTCCCATATTGTAGACATGTTTCTCGAACACTCCCATTGGTACGCCCTTAGTTATTGGATCAGTTGTCATAGAATTAGGCCTTATATGAACTATGTTGATTAACCCTTTTCTGACTTCATCTCTCACATGCAAATACTTTATGTTCATTAGTTTGCAAGTGATGGACCTCTTGTTGTTTTGGAGAAGAAAATTGCAGCCTTATTGTCACAATAAATAGTTATAGGTATTTCAATTGAATCTACAACCTTCAATCCCATGATAAAATTTCCTAACCAGATTGCTTGTTTGGTTGCAGTGTAACAACCAATAAATTCAACCGTCATAGTTGAGGAAGCAATCACTTTTTGCTTGGAACTCTTCCATGAGACTGCACCATCAACAAGAAGAAAAACATATCCACTTGTATATTTTCTATCATCAACATAGCCAGCTAAGTCTGAATCAGAATAAGCCACCATTTCCAAATTCTCAAGTTGATATACCACTGCAACATTTCTTGTTCTTTTTAAGTACCTCAGTACTTTCTTTGCTGCAGTCCAGTGAGAATTCCCAATATTAGACTGAAAATGCCCTAGAACACTAACTGTAAACCCCAAATCAGGCCTTGTGCACACTTTAGCATACATGATTATACCAACAAGTGAAGCATAAGGCTTATCTTTCCATTCTTCTCAAGATCATTTTTAAGGCATTGATCAGTGCTTAGCTTGTCACCCTTTTGCAATGGGAAGCTCGCCACTTGCACATTTTTCCATGTTGAATCTCTTCATGATTCTGTCAATATAGGTCTTTTGGGACAATCTTAGCATTCTCTTGGATCTATCTCGCTCAATTTCAATGCCAAGAACAAAATGCGCCTCACCAAGGTCTTTCATATAAAAACTTTTAGTTATGTGCAAGAGAGTTAAGTCTAAGCTAGCTAACAAAATATCATCCACATATAATACCAAAAATATGAATTTCGTGCCATTGACCTTGAGATATATACAGTCATCAATCTTGTTTTCTTCAAAACCAAAAACAGAAACAACTTGGTCAAATTTGATGTACCACTGCCTGGATGATTGTTTTAACCCATTTATTAAGTTTATAGACCATAGACTCCTTCCCTTTCTCCACAAAACCTGGTGGCTAAACCATTACTATTTCTTTGAGCAAATCATCGTTAAGGAAAGCTGACTTGACATCCATTTGATGTAATTCCAAGTTGAAATGGGCTATTAAAGCCATAATCACCCTCAAGGAGTCTTTGGATGAAACTGGTGAGAAGGTTTCTTTATAGTCAATGCCTTCTCTTTGTGTGAAACACTTAGCTATGAGTCTAGCTTTATGTCTTTCAACCTTCTCCACTGTATTTCTTTTGGTTTTGAACACCCACTTGCAGCCATTGGGTTTGGCATTACATGGAAGTGGCAACAATGCCCAAACTTTGTTCTTTTCCATAGCTGCAAGCTCTTCAATCATTGCAGCATGACATAAATCTGTTATCGGGCTGGTGATAGCTTGATTAAAAGTGAAAGGATCAACATCATCTCCAATATTGTATTCATTATCTAGCAAATACACAAAATCAGGTAGGATCACGGGTTTTCTTTGCCTGTTTGACTGTCTAATAGGCAGGTGCACCTATTGAAAAGGCTTAGCAACAACAGGCTCAGGGACTTGGTGCTCAGGGACTTGTTATTCAGGGTTGTAATCATGAACTAGTGATTGCACTGCTTCTGGAATAAATGTAGTATTCACTGGCTGAGCATCTTGGAGAACAATGGGGAGAGAAAATGAATTTTCTTAATTCACAAGCAATAGTGCATCAATTGTTGCAGGATGCTAATCAAGATCGTTTCCAATTTATTCAAAATATGAGGAGCTGTGTTACACTATTCCTTCTTCCAGATCTTCAATGAATTTTGCATTGTTGGTCTCCTGAATTCTAGTGTGAGAATTAGGACAATAGAATTTAAAACCCTTAGATTTGTCAGCATATCTAATAAACTTGCAACTCACAGTTCTCGGATTTAACTCTCTCTTTTGAGGGTTGTAAAAACATGCCTCGGCCCTACATCCCCAGACATGGAAATGATTGAAACCTTTCCTCCTACCTATCCAAGCTTCAAAAGGTATAACTTTGATAGACTTGCTTGGAACCCTATGAGTGTATAGTTGGCTGTTTTGAGTGCTTCTCCCCATAGAAAAATTGGAAGTTTAGATCTCAAAACCATGGATCGAATCATGTCCTTCAAGGTCCTATTTTTTCTTTCTGCCACTCCATTTTGATGTGGAGTCCCTGGAGTAGTATACTGAGTAACAATCCTAATGCTTCAAGGTAAGATGCAAAGGTTCCCTTATGTTGTCTAGTCTCCGTAAACTTACCAAAATACTCACCATCCCTATCAGGTCTCACTATTTTAATGTTGTTTTCGAGTTGGTTTTCAACTTCAATTTTTTATAATTTAAAACAATCAAGAACATAAGACTTTTCAGATATAAGAAACACATAACAATATCTCAAAAAATCGTCAATGAATGTGACAAAATACGAATTACCACAGATTGTTTTATTTGGGAAGGGGCCACACATATCTGTGTTTATTATTTCTAAAAGTTGGTTGCTTCTTATGGATCCTAATTTTCGGTATTGGTCATTTTTCCTTTGAAACAATTGATACAAGTTCGGAGTCTTTCAAAATCAAGATTTGCTACGAGATTTTGTTTTGTTAAAATCACAAGTCTTTCCTTGGATATGTGGCCGAGTCTTTTATGCCAAAGTGAAGGGGAATTTTCATTTTTAAATAGTCTTTTGGAACCGATATGACCTACTGTAAAGCATTCATTTAAATAATCACATTGTAATTGCCACAAATCAACATTAAGGAAGGCATGACCAAGCAAAGTATCCAATTTATTCGAATGAAAAAGTCTAACACTTTCATTGTCTCCAATAAAAGTATTAACTTGATTTAACTAACTTAGAAGTTGAAATCAAATTCCTTCTCATAGAAGGTACATAGAGTATTGGACTTAAAAACAAAATGAAACCAGAAGAAAGCTTTAAAGAAACACATCCAATGGACTCGACTGCTACTTTGCTCCCATTTCCAACAAAAACATTGTCAACTTCATTATTTCTCTCCTTTAGTTTTGAGAAGCCCTGCATGGTATTTGTAATGTGAATTGAGCAACCAGTATCAAACCACCAACTAAAAGGAGGAACATAAATTAAATTTGACTTGAAACAAACATAAACATTGATTTCATTACCTTTTTTAACAAGCCAATTTTTTAAACCAGTGCAATCTTTCCTTAGATGACCAACTTCTTTATAGAAATAACAAGGCTTTGGTGCTTCAGGAGTGACTTTAAACTTTTGTGATCGTTCAAGGGGGTTAGCATTTTTTAAAAGAAATTTTTTTTGAGTTTTTCTTTTGCTTACCAGCAACCACAGATGACTAATCAATTGCAACATGTTTGCCCTTTGCAGTGTGAACAAGATTCACAACCTCCACTTTATTAGTTGATAGCCTCAACTCTTCCTGTGCAAACATGGAAATTAAATCATCAATGTGCCAGGTTGCTTTCTGAGTGTTGTATGACACTTTCAACTTGCCATACTGTGCAGGTAAGGTGTTTAATGCCATATACACTAAAAACTGATCTGTCAATGGATGTTCGAGGTCTTTCAGCTTCTGTGCTATGTCTGAGATTTTCATAATATGATCTTTCACACTACTAACACCATCGAACTTTATGGATGTCAGTTTTGTGAGAAAATTCCCAGTCTCAGCTTTCTCAAATTCCTTGAACTTGTTTCCCATTGCATCGAAAAACTCTTTTGACTATCACTCTTTGGAATGCCACCTTTCACACTGCTTGTCCTCCTCATAATCATAAGAGCCATTCTATTTGCCTTCTCCGATTGAGCATCCGATTGAGCAAACTTCAATCTTTGTTCTACTGTGCTTGTATCAGTTAGTGCAGCAGGTTTGTCTTCTCTCAAGGCCAAGTCAAAGTCCATCATGCCAAGGGCTATCTCCATTTCTTCTTTCCACTTCTTATAGTTGGAACAAGTTAGGGTTTCAATGTTGGAGAAGTTAAGAGAAGTCATAGCTGCATCAACCATAAATGTTCGTTATTTATTCTCATAAGCTCGTCATTGAAAGTTCAAAATATGAACAATTAATGGTATCAAAAGTCATATAATTCCAGTCACATCCTTAGATCAAAAATTGATTATATAAGGGTTTGCACAATTGAAATACAAAAATTCATATTTGTGACACAATTTTAACACTTTTGAGCAGATAACATTGCATCAATATTAATTTTTGCATCTCACTTATACACCAAAATAAACATGACTGAATATAAGAATTCTTTAGATTATCTCAAAATATATTCACCATCAGTTTAATCATTATGTTCAACTTTGAACAGATAAATTGAAAACATGATACAAACACTTTTGAGTTGGAATTGATCTTGATTCACAAAAGAGATTTGTCTGTCAAGTCATTTAGTGACAACAAATCATTTGGTTTTGGTTCTCCAAGGTCTGGAGATACTCCTTCGCTTTCCTACAAATAAAATTTTGCAGAACAAGTATATATATGTACACACACACACACACACACACACATATATATATAAATATATATGTGCATGTATAAGTGAATTAAGATGTTAGTTTAATAACATGGTGTATATTGGTAATAGGCAACAATTATATCTATTTCAATATGCGGAAGTCTTTTATTAGGATTATGAACTTTGTTAATTATATTCTTGTGCTTATAAAGATTCTAAACACAACAGTGTGTGCTCTGATACCACATGTAAGCCATTAAAGACACTGCATGCATAGAACCACATATATATTACAACTTGCATATGCTTACCTGAAGAAGAACTCGCCATTGCTGCAGAAAATGAACAGGAGATCTTCTACACTCAACAGCCAGAAGTTCCAGCTTAGAATAGGGTGACGCTCAAAAGGGATAAGTGTTGTGAGTACAATGACCTCCTAATATATAGCCAATCATCCTTGATATCAGGCCTATCAACTGATACCTAGGATATTCCATATTAATTAGGGTTTCTATATAGTCCTACTTGGTATTGAACTCTTGTCAAAACATAATAAGGTTACTTGAATATAATTGCATGTTATTAGGACTCTTATTCTTAGCCAAATAATAACATGATTTTCTCAACGTGATAACTCATAAACTGAGTTACAAGTTTGTCAAGAACAAGAAGTCATTCTCCTTGACACTCACAAACTTATAGTGGTTGCTTGAGTTTGCATTCAGTTGCTAATGCTTTGATTAATTCTTCCTAGTCTTGCTTGTATACCAGACGGCTCCTACACTTCAACTTCTACGTCTGGGGTACTGGTTCTAAACAAGACGCTAACACCTTGACATTGATTCAACTCATGTTGTGAAAAACACGCACATAGGATGTGCAATACAACTAGTTGCTTTTGTCCAAGGCAACTGTGTGTTTTGATACACCTATGCATTATACGACTTCCAGGGGAACACAAATATGTTGGTATTCAAAGTTTGCTAACTCAATACCAACTCGTGGGTTATAGGTTTTCTAACTCTATCACACCATTCACTTGTTTCTGTTGGAAAATATTAGTATTTAGGTTTATTTTAGTATTTGGGTTTTGCTTGTTAGTTTAGGATTTGAACCTAGCCCATCCGAGTTAGGGTTTCTTAGGTTTAGTTCTCTATAAATATTGCTTGTAATTTAGTTTGAAAAACAAGTTAGTCACTATGATACCACTACATAGCACACTATACGATATATGTTTTATGAAGGTTTTATGGCATGCTAGGATTTTCAAAAAAACCTATTACATATTATGCTATCAAGTTTTCATAAAACTTTCGGGGTTAGTATGTTGATAACTGTTTCAGTATTATATATATATATATATATCAACTTGGTCCACTCATGTTTGTTTTGTGCCCCCTCAAGACATAGGAACTAGGCATATGACTCGAGCTACGAGGCATTCCCCTACTAGTGATATCGTGCCATCATCTTTGCTTTGACATCATTGTAATAGCACATTCCGTTGTATTATGAATTAGATGTATGCTCTGAACATGCCATGCACTATCACTATCTTTATCATTGTTGGTTAGTTGCAGCGAAATTTATACACATGTTTTACGTGTTCTTAGCATATGCATTCATTAAATGGCTTGCGTCACCCTCGAGTGTTGGCTAGCACGTGGCTATCCCGATGTCCCCCAGACATCGGGATCGGGGCGTGCCATTCTAGTTTGTTTAATAATATTCTTCTTAGTCTTGTTCGTCGTGCACTCTGATAATCAACTTGGTATCAGAGTAGTTTTTGATCATTTGGGATTTAATCTGCTCTTGTATGTCCCATGTCAGTTTTTTGTCGTCTTTTGCTATTTGATTGTTCCAGTTTAGATAAATTCATTGAAGTAAAAAAAAAAACAAAAAAACAAATTGTCGTTGTTCATTGTTTGTCGTTCGTTATTATCCTGTACTCCGGCTTCTGACCTGCATCCCTAACAATCTCATACTCACCACTGGTTTTGACAAAGCCCATACCCGAGAACCACAAACTAGGATAGAGTTCATCTCCTTCTTGGACTACCTTCATTTGCATCTGCTCTTGAGCTGCAGCTTGGCCCGCCTCACCACTGCTGCAACATAACCCACGAACCTGCTGTCTGACCAACCCCAAACCCAAGAATTAAGTCAAAGTATCGTAATGGTATTTGTATGCACTGGCACTGGCATGGAATCTTGCACTGGCACTGGTATGGGAATCTTGCACTGGTACTGGCATTGGAATCTTGCACTGGCATGGAATCTTGCACTAGCACTTGCATTGGAAATTTGCACTTGCATTGATGGAATTTCATATTGGAATTGGTATCGGAAATTAGCATAATAGAGCTTACATCCGCATCTGCTTGTTGGCAAACTCATGTTGTTTACCGCCATGAGTTTGACGGGAGGTGGAAAATATTAGTATTTAGGTTTATTTTAGTAATTCGATTTTGCTTGTTAGTTTAGGATTTGGGCCTAGCCCATCCAAGTTAGTGTTTCTTGGGTTTAGTTCTCTATAAATATTGCTTGTAATTTAGTTTGAGAAACAAATTAGTCACGATGTAGTCTCTTGGGATTCTGTAGCTGTTTCGGCATTCTCGTTTGTTTAATAATATTCTTCTTAGTCTTGTTCGTCGCGCACTCTGATATTCAACTGTTTATCTCTTTACGAAGCTGGACAAAAGAAAAGAAAGAAGCAGCAAGCTTTTTGGAAAACATGCACTTGATATATTTATAGTGTGTTTACTAACCCGTAATCGGAATGAGAATAAGGAATCCGATTCCGATTACGGATTATACATGTGTTTACTAAAATTGGGAGGAATCAAAAGTGCGTGGGGCCCATACAAAAAATCCAAGATTTGGCTGATTTGGATTCCCAACATAGAGAAGGTATTTGGATTCCGGATTGCACGAGCAATTGGAAGGATAATTTTTTTCCCTTTATGCCCTCACTTATATTCATTATTTCCAAGATTATCCTTAACCCTAGACTCACATTATGCACAACTCCATACATATGCTGAAGAGAAGAAACTACAACTTGAGCAAGAAAATTTAGATATTAAAGTAAATACTTAAATTTATAAATTAAAAAAAAAAACAAAATCATTTTAGTGTGTCTATGAGATAAAAAAAGCAATTTAATTTTTTCTTACTATTATATACTATATCAATTTTTATTAAAAAAGTATATAAAATATTTGATTTATGATAAGAGCATTTTAGTAATCATAGTGATTTATATTCTGATTCTACTGAATTAGTAAACAGTTTTATGGAATTCTATTCCGATTTCAAACAGTTTTAGTAAACAATTCAACATGAATTTGATTCTGATTTCGCCTCATTTCATTTCCTCCTCAATTCAATTACTCTTAATTTAATTATGGATTAGTAAACATACCCTTAAAGAGTTTTCTACTCTATTGGTGGAATGGGCTTCAAACGTACATAGACATCTCTCTTGTAGATATTTTACAATACTTTCTAAACATAGCATTGAATGCTATCCATGCAAAAGTCTTATATGGCTGCCGCTGTTGAAAACAAACAAGACAGCTTGTGGAATATTAAAAACATACTAGCAATAAAATAAAGTTGTGCAGCCAACAATTTCAACTATTGGCATTTATTCCTATTGGCATTGATTTTTCTTTTGACTTCCACCAAAATCAACATGGAGCAGTGCAGAATGGAGAGGATTGTGGTAATAGTTCGGATCCTACCTTTCTCTTGTCATGATATAAGTCTCGAGGAAGGCGACAAAGTGCTACGTCTCCAGCATAGTGATGGAAGAACCAGCCTGAAATTATAAAATGAAAATTCTTCTCGAGTCCATTGCATCCCTACACAGTACATATACAAATAAATTATTTAGAGAGAGAGAGAGGGAGAGAGACCTCATACAGTGCTGGTATTGTTGTACTTTGAAAAAAAACTGCTTCTGATGTGCTGTAAGAATAAACAGCTGTGAAATAAAGCAGCAGAGTGTTGGGTAAACTTTTTTGTAAATGTGTTTTTGAGAAAAAAAAAAAAAAACAGTATTATAGTGTTTGGTAAACTTTTATGTAAAACAAATGTGAAAAAAAACCGGTTTTTCAAAGCTGGGTTTTGCAGCTTCTTGTTTTTGGCTTTTTTTCATCCAAAACTATGAAAAAAAAATGAAGCTGAATGTTTACCAAACACAAAAACAACTTCCAACTTTTTTTTAGACTAATTTTTTTCAGAACCACCTCATTACCAAACTAGGCTTAACTTCCCATTTGATTGCTCGATGTTAGAGTAAGTAGTACTTTGCCTACTGCTTCCTTGATTCAGAGTTGAAGTTGGTCCTAGATCCCGTAGATCGTAGTACTGTCACCATACCAGAGCTTTCAGCTTCATTGCCCAATCCAATATTCCCTTACAATGTCTACTAAAACTCAAATCCAGATGTCCATTAGCAGATTCTGATAAATTGTGCACAAACGTTGCGGCATCTTTTTGGTATATTAGTTGTACTCCGCACCCGTTTACTTTCAGATCAGGTCTATTCGTTGAGCCTACTTTCTGTATTCAACTGCCCTGCAAATCGCCCGCCTCGTGGCTCATAACAACAAAAGTCCATACGACCCCTTTCTGAAGTTATTGAACTTTTGAAGGACTAGGGGATCTTAAGACCACATTCCGGGGTGCTAAAATGGCAAAAAGTATCCTCCATTTCCCAACTTTTATCAAAATCATCCTCTCTTCACTCTTGTAAGATTTTCCGCAATTTATGTAGCAGAAACCGTTATCGAAGTCTGTATTGTGAAATGACTTGGAACAATTTTTCAACATTCGGCACTCACAAGCTTCTACGTCTGTCAGTTTGGATGGGAAGAGTTTTTGGTAACGACTCTAGATTGCTGCACCTAAACAAGGAAAGTTGCCTAAGCTCAGGGAGAAATGCCTCTAGGTAAGCTCACAAAATTGTTTTCTCTCAAATCCAAATACAGCAATGACGATAAGCAGTCAATATCATCAGGGATTGCTCCTTCCTCTAGACCGCATTGACCTAGATTTAATCTATACAATGAGGACAAACCTGAGAAAGAGTTAGGCAACTGCAAACCCATTTGCTCATCTTTACATCTATTTAAATATAATAGTTTAAGCTTGTTCAGACGTGAAATGGAGGAGGGAACTTTTCTTATGCCGCCGTCACAGGCATCAAGCTCCTCCGAATGTTGCAAGTTCCCTATGTTTTCAGGCAGTTGGTCAACATGTGAGCAGCCTGCAAATTAAGATCTTTCAGAGATGTCAAACTACCAAGGATGCTTGAACGCCTCAAATGAAGGTTCTTGCAGCCTTTCAGATTTAACAAGATAAGGCCTCTCAACTTCTCGAATGTTACCGGCAGCTCGCTTATAGCTGTTCCATCTAGATATTATCTCTTCGTTTTTGATATCACAGCCATATATAAAATGGCATTTTTGAACAGTTATGGTTGTGCATTCTTATCCTTTCAGAAGGGATATAATTGTTTTTGTAAACAGTCTTATTCTTCCTTTCGGTAAAAAAAAAAAAAAAAAAAAAAAAATCTGAATCTTAAAATCAAAAATGTAAAAATCGTACTTGTGTTTTTTGTCCATCCAAACCTTCCAAGGCCTAAGGTTCATGACTTTGGAAGGGGAATTAGATAGACTGTATGGTCGATGTGGGACAATAGTCCCTCACAAGTTCCAACAATACACCACATTTTCTATTCAAACTCTAGCAATACCCCACATTTGAATAGAAAATAAGATACTAACTAAATTAGTAATGTCTTTCCAGAGAACTTAGATATGATACGTATCGGGATAGGTGTCTTTTGGACTTGAACCTTCTCTAGTGAGTACTCATTGGATTTACCTAATGAGTAGTGAATTTAATATCTTGAACTGATCATTCTTAGTAGTAAATCAAAACAATAAGCATCAAACATACCAAATCTTGACACACTTCAATTCATACAGTTGTGTTCTTTTTGGTCATGAACATATATTTTGATTTAATGAGACCTTTAGAGAATTGTAGCCATATCAATTCTCAAAGATGCGACCCCACATCAATCTCATATAGGTAATGTTAATCAAGAACATTATGTTCTATTCATCTTAACCATAAGATATTAGCATTATTAAGAAAAGCGATTCACCCTCTTCATCTTACAAGCAACACATTGTTTTCTATCATAGGAATGAGTAAGGATTGTGTGTTTCTTACCTTGAGTTTTCCTCAACTGCTTTGCCTATTGAACCTAGACCATGGGATCTCCAATTAGCTAGGTTAGGTTTCCATCAAGTTATAACTCATTGAGTTGGCTTTAAACCCATTCCCCTCGATGTAAATGCCACTTGATCCTTGGGTAGGCCTTTAGTCAAAGGATCGGCAATGTTCTCCTTAGATTTGATATAGTCTACGGAAATAGTTCCATTCTTAAGTAGTTGTCTAATGGTTCTATGTTGTCGCCTTATATCTCGACTTCCCATTATATTCAGCGTTTTTAAGCAGCCATGCTGTCACAATGTATACATATTGCAGTCACAAGTTTGGGCCATAATGGAATATTTTCTAGAAATTTTTTATGCCATTCAGCTTCATCAGTAGCTGCATATAAGGTTATAAACCCTGATTCCATTGTCGAACGTGCTATACGCATTTGCTTAGACGATTTCCATGACATAGCTGCTCCACCAAGTGTAAATACATATCCACTTGTGGATTTACTGTCTGTGCTCCCTGAAATCCAATTTGCATCACTATATCCTTCTAATACTTGGGGATATTAAGTGTAATGCAAACCATAGTTTATTGTATGCTTTAAGTATCATAATACCCTTACTAAAGCATTCCAATGATCTCTTCAAGGATTACTTGAATACCTGCTTAATTGGCTTATTGAATAAGCGAGATCAGGTCTTTTACAATTCATAATGTACATTAAGCAACCTATACCTTGGGTATACTCCAATTGAGATACGGTTTCTTCTTTGTTTTTAGTAAGTTTATGAATGGGATCAAATGGAGTTACTGTAGGTTTACAATCATAATGCCCAAACCTTTTTAGAAACCTTTCAACATAATGTGATTGAGTTAAAACATATCCATCTGAATTTCTTAGAATTAAAACTGCAAGAATCACATCAACTATTCCTATATCTTTCATATCAAAGCTAGAATTTAGCATTTTCTTTGTGGAGTTAATCACATCCTTGTTTGTTCCCATTATGAGCATGTCATCAACCTATAGACATATAATAACACAAGCATTTTTTGTTTGCTTAACATAAATGCATTTATCACTTTCATTGATTACAAATCCATTTGTGATCATTTTGTGATCAAATTTTCATGCCATTGCTTAGGAGCTTGTTTAAGTCCATATAATGACTTAATCAATTTGCAAACTTTCTTTTATTGACCTTTGACAATGAAGCCTTTTGGTTGTTCCATATATATTTCTTCATCTAATTCACCATTTCAAAATGCAGTCTTGACATCCATTTGATGTATCTCAAGATTGTAAATAGACGCTATAGCTATTGTCAACCTTATAGATGTTATTCTAGCTACTGGTGAATAAGTGTCAAAGTAGTCAAGTCCTTCTTTTTTACGATACCCATTGGCAACTAGAAGAGCTTTATTCTTGTCTATGGTACCATCCGGTCTCAATTTGTTCTTGAAAATCCATTTGTGACCAATTCCCATGTATTATTTTGCATGATGGATCCCATTTCACTTTGAATAGCTTCTTTCCAATAAGGTAATTCAAAGGATTCTAATGCAGCCTTTTAATTTTGAGGCTCTTCTTCGGTTAGATAAGTGAGGAAATCAGGACCAAAATCCTTTGTAAATTTTGCTCTTTACTCTTCCGTGGTTCCAAATCTTGGCTTTGGACTCTAGAAGTTGAAGCGTGATTATCATCATTATTTCTCGTAGTATCATCATGTACTCTTTTATTCAAAACATATGACCTATCTTTACGAGGAAAATTTCCTCAAAGAACTCAGCTTCTACAGATTCAAGTATTGTATTTACATGAATGTCTGCAATTTCAGATTTATGAACAAAAAATCTGTATGATGAACTATTATTGGCATGACCAATAAATATACAATCCACTGTTTTTGGTCCAAGTTTTTGTCTTTTCTGAAGAGGCACTTGAACTTTCGCAAGACAACCCTACACTTTCAAAGTTTTATATGTAGGTAACCTACCTTTCTAGATTTCATATGGAGATTGATTAGTTTTCTTATGTGGAATTCGGTTCAATATTGTGTTGGCAATAAGAAGTACCTCACCCCATAAATTATGTGGTGCACTGGAGCTGTTTAACATGGAATTAATCATATCTTTCAATGTTCGATTTTTACATTCAGCCACTCCGTTTTGTTGAGGATTATATGGTGCTATTGTTTTCGATGTATTATTCCATGTTTCAAACAAAATTATGCAAAGTTATTAGATTCGTATTCACCACCTCTATCTGACCTTAAGACTGTTTTGTCTAGTTGATTTTTGACTTTGGCTTTAAATGTGTTAAACATGTTTAAAGCTTCATGTTTGCTATGAATCAAATAGATATAACAGTACTTGCTGCAATCATCAATTAAAGAAATATAGTAGTTCTTTCCTCCACGAGTTGGTGTGGATCACAAAGATCACTATGGATTAAACCAAGTACTTCATTGGATTTTTCCACTGATTCTGTGCATATCTCGTATTTAGATACTTTGTTCATGGAACATTTGGGCAATAGGCCTAAGTTAACCATTCTTTGAAGAGAACGAAAATTAACATGTCCTAATCTTGCATGCCATAATATAGAGGACTCAATCAAGTAAGCAGAATAAGCACTAGGCTTGTTATTATTATTAATAGCATCAACATAAAGTACATTCAATTTGAAGAGCCCCTCAGCCAGGTAACCTTTTCCCACATACACCCCACCCTTGGTGATTACAAACTTATCAGATTCAAAGACTAATTTGAAACCTTTGTTACTCAGAAGCGATCCAGAAATTAGATTCTTGTGAATATCAGGAACATGCAGAACATTGGTGAATGACAGCTCTTTTCCAAAAGTGAGTTTGAGCGTCACTTTTTTATTCCCTACACTGGCAGATACAGTTGCATTTCCTATGTACAAATTTTCTCCACCATCAATTGGTTGGTAAGAAACAAATAAATTCAAATCAACACAAACATGCCTTGTTGCTCTTATATTAACCCACCAGTCATTGGAATTAGTTAATAAATTGACCTTAGATACAACAACAAACTTGTTTTTTTTGCAATGTTTGCTTGATTTGAATTCTCAGTATTTGATCCTTCTTGTGGTGGCAATCTTTTACCCTATGACCTGTCTTTCCACAAACCTAGCAACCTCCTTTGATTTTCTTGAAGGTTTTCCCTTTCGCAGCAGTCAGTGCTTTCTTTGCAGCATCTTTGCCTTTATCTTTCTGATGGTGCTTTGCCTTGTGTGAGTATCCCCCTTCCACAGTATTGGCTTTTGCCTCCAGCGATGAGGCATCATACTTCTCATTTCTTTGATGATCCTCCTCCACATACGCTTTGAGAATCAATTGATCCATGCTCATGTCTTCAGCTGGATGCTTCAGATAAATCTAAAAGTCCTGCCAATTTGAAGGCAGTTTCTCTATAATAGAGCCAACCACAAAGCTTTTTTTCAGACCAAGATTCTCTTCATCTAACTCATGAACAATCACTTGGAGTTCTTCAACTTGCTTGACAACAGACTTGGTGTCTTATAATTCAAAAATTTTCCAATCACAAACTTCTTGGAACTAGGTTACTAGCCATTTTAGACTTATATTTTTTGTCCAGAAACTCCCATAGATCTTTAGCCATCTTATATGATGAATAAACAGCATACAGAGAGTTATCTAAAGCATTCAGAATGTAGTTCCTGCATAGAAATTCATTGTGAGTCCATGCTTCTATAGCCTGCAGAATTTCAACAGGAATATCTCCCTCTTCTGGTGCTTCATGGGCCTCAGAAGTAATGACGTGACTCAAGTTTAGAGTTGTCAAGAAGAACAACATCTTCTGTTGCCAACATTTAAAATCAACTCCCTTGAATTTCTCAGGTTTCTCAACGTGTTGCTTGACGACACCAACATTTGATTGATTCATGGAATAAATTTCTGTCTTAGATTGTTATAACCAATCAAATATCAATTATACAATATATAATAATTGCACAGTTTATTTCGAATTACAATTTCACTATATATACAATATACCAGAATATGAACAATTAATAAAATTGCATATAAAATTACAACAATAATCACTGGCTTGTTTATGGAAGATAGAGGCTTGCAGTAGCAATCTCCTAAGACATAAATTTGCCACTACACCAGTGTAGTAGTTCACGGATGTCTATCTTGCAGGATACAACTATCTAACCGAAGTTCCTACACTCGAACTTGGATTCTTGGCGAATTTACTATGTGTTTCTCTGTGAAAGATCAAAGAGAGAGCGATGGAATTATCTCTTCATTTCTGATATCATAGCCATATATACAATGGCGTTTTTGAACAGTTATGGATGTTCTTTTTTATCCTTTCATAATGAATGGAACTATTTTTTTAAACAGCCTTATCCTTTCCCCCAAAAAAAAAAAAAAAAAAAAAAAAAAAAGAAAACTGAATCTTAAAATCAAAAACGTAAAAATCATACTTGTGTTTTTCGTCCATCCGAACCTTCAGAGGCCCATCTTTGACATTGAATATATACACCAAAACATTCCCAGTCCAAGGTCCAAGGTCCATGGCTTTGGCCCAATTCCTTTCAAACAATAAGTGAGTGAACTCACTTATAAAGGGGAATTAGAGTATAGAGTGTATGGTCGATGTGGGACAATAGTCCCTCACAAGTTCCAACACATACTTCCCAAAATCTCTGGGAACGCAGCGAGTTTTGAACACCCAGAAAGAATGAGTTTTAAGGGATCCCAAGCTGATAGAAGGAAGGCTCTCTAGACTTTCACAACCCTTTAAATTCAATAAACCAAGGTGTTGGAGACTCCCATTTGTCGGGTGAAGCTTCAATAATTTCACACAGCCTTCAAGGATCAGCTCCTCAAGATTTGGGACCATACTGAAGTCCAGAGTCTTTGTCAAGCTTTGAGAGTTAGAAAGATCGATTTGCACCAAATTTTCCGTCAACAGAAGCTGCTATGAGATATTAGGAAAGGAAAAAAAAATAAAAAAATTTCACCTGAATATCTTCCTTCACTAATTCTGCGCATGATTCACTGCCAAAAAAATAGGCATAGTTAAGAGTGTGTTACCCTGTCATTCCATAGATGCTTAATGTGGCTGTTAGGCATCTTGAGTTCAACAAGCTGAAGTGGTCCAAAACTTGATGGCAGAGATTCTAGCGGAGATTCATGCCACTCCAAAAGCTGTAACTTCTTAGAGAAATATTCAGGGCATTCATAAAAGTTTGCATGACAAATCTTCAACAATCTTAGGTTTGTTAGAGCAATATTAGAAAATATGAAAATAACACAAAAATTCCAATAACAATAATCATAAGAAATTCACAACATCATTATGTATGAGATTAATATAAACAACTAGAGAGAAAGTTAGAAAATTTGACAAACTTGGAGAATGAGGCTTGCATAAATGCAATGTCCTAAAGACAGAATTTTGTCCGTTCTCTTGTGCTTGTAGTTCGGTAGGCGTTCGTCTACCAGGATTCAACAATCTATAATCCGAAGTCAAAGCAGACTCTAGCAAACTTCATATATTATGTACTTTCAAGGCATGACTCGGAATTTGAGTAACAAAGAATAAAAGACCTTGGATAAAACTTTTCTCTTGATTATTTAGATGAGTGGGACGATTGAGTTCATATAGAACTCAAGCCATCCATTTTCAAACATTATGACCATTGCCTAAAGTTCCAACGAACAGATGCAACTCATGAATTTGAATTCAACCATAACACTTGACTCTTATTTTTCATTCATATAAAAATTAAATATTATAATACATAATTTCCAACAAGGTTGTACATTTTGAGAATGGGTAGCATCCAACTTTATTAGTCTCGTCTCAGGCAAGCATAGGAACATGCCTTCAACAAGACTTGTTCCCTACGACCAAAACGATAAGGTTCAAAAGTTAGATATATAAGCAACCAGGTAACACAAAAAAAAGTGATCAAATGTAGGACATGCAACATCCTTTTAAGCAAAAAGTGACCAAATAGATAAATTTTGAAGTGATTCCAATTAGAGGATGTTCGTGACTCTCTCAGTTTGTCACTGTCAAAGTTTCAGATTTTTCTACCAAGCTGATAATGTATGGCAACAAAATAAAAAAGTAGCACGCAGTGTTGAGTGCTGTCAAACTGATGTTTTGGGCCTTTGAGATGGTGTCTTTTGGGTTGGAGGCCTTCTACAATTATGTTCGAGACATCTCAAGCTTTAATTCAAATCATTTTGGGCCTGAAACATGGTTGATTGTTAGCCAGGTAGATTTTCCATATTTGATTAGGATTATGTTTTCTAGTTTCTCTTAAGTTATTTTGTTTCCTACTTCTTAGAAGACATTTTTCTAGAAAGGATTTTATTTTGTATTAGTATAAAGAAGGCTATTTAGCCATTAGGGTTCTCTACACATCAATTTGGAGAACTTGGCTAGGTGTTTTCTATTATTTTCTATTTCAATAAAATTCCTTTTGTTTTATGATTATTTGTAACAAATTCTCTTTTGCTAGGGTGAGGCCACGAGCCTTAGTTTCTTTTCAATTTACTTATGATATTATCCATGCAAGTTTTGAATTATCAATCATCGTGTTTAAACTATCTATTTGTCTTAATGCTTGATCACCATTAGTATATTTAGAAAAGTAATTTGATGCAATTTTGGTCGGAGGGCTGTCCCTAAAATTGGTAGCGTTTCTATTATTAATAGTTGTGATTTCACTTAGGATAAGAGTTGCATGGTTTTTCAAAGGGTTTCACAAAGCTTAATGAGTCTTGCATATTTAGATTTGACTTGAATACCACAAATGGATTCCATGTTTGATATACGTTCTAGATTGAGGGTCAAAGGGAATAAACATCACATGCTGATCCTGCAATCTTCCCAGAATTTATACCCAAGTTTATGTGCTACAAGAATCTTTCCTAGAAAGGTTGCAAGAAGACCTAAGAGTTAATGTGTTAGGGGATTTTCATACAAATTTAGCATCTAGTAAGTCACAAGGTAGGCCCTCTAACACATTGGTGAATTCGGATACAAGGCAGACAGCTACAGATAAAAAAAAATTTTGGTTGTTGAATTGTACTGTGCATCTACACAACCCATTAAACTTCAGGAAATTCATATGGAGTCCTACAAGAAGACTAAATCTACAAGGAAAGGAAGAAAAAGCTTAATCGTAGCCAAATCTTCATAAAGGAATTTCGCCAGTACAAAAGTTATAGATGTTAAATAAAAGGTGGAAGTCAGCTCGAAGGAGACATAAGCCTCATTGGAAATGACCTTATTTGATTACAAAGTGTAACAACTCGTCTTAAATTTTACATTTTAATTAGTTAAATTATGAAAATACCCCTAACGACGAAAGCATTAACTTTTGTTGACTCTCGTTCTATGACATATAGGAATTGTTCTTTTAATTTATTCACGTAACACTCGTCGATACGAACACGTAGACTCAAGCAAAATTGATTTTGGAGCTAAAATGAAGTTTCTACGAATTTTTAAACGTCAGGCGCATTTAGGCAATTTCACATTAAGAGATATTTCTCCATCTTGGACCACTCATAAGGTGACACGTGGCAGGTTTTCCCCCATTTATGGGGTATTCTTCTCTATCCCGTGACCTCTCTCCGTCTCTTTTAGAATCTCACTCTCTCTCCCGCACTCATCTCTTTCACTCTTTCTCTCCCTGTCTTGGCCGAGCTCTCTCATAAACCCATACACCAACAAACAAACAATAACACCAATCATCCACCCTTCTAGTCACTGTGGTAAGGCTTGAACCAAAAATTTGAGAGAAAAACCCATTGAAACTTCCATACTCTCGCTGCACAGTGCAGTTACTGTGCAATGAATTCTCCGGCGAATTCTCGCCATCTCCGGCAAAGGTAAGCCTCCAAATTGGTCCCTACCATTGTAGATCGTGTCTAGGTTCATGTTTAGTAAGTTTTTGGCTGGTTTTGGTGGTGTAGGCACACGGAAAACACAAGGGAAGTCACTGTGCAAATTCTGGAAAACTCGAAATCGTGGTCGGAATGAGCTCTTGAAGTTAAAGGAAAAATATGGAAAAATTCTAGAAAATCGAGGAAGGCGAATACGCTTGTACTCGCGGCGCGTGGGGCTGTCATGGCCGGCGTGCGGAGTGCATGCACCTCCGTGCAAAGGCACTATGCTCCGTCGTCGTCCACGGAGGCGCTAGCGAATTTTTAGGCGATGCATCTCGGCGCGTGGGGTGGCACGTGGTGATCCGAGAGGCCATCCTTTGGCGGCACTTAGGGGAACCTGAGATCTCTCTCTACATTTTTCGATGTGCCGAATTTGAATCCGTCGTCCATTTTTCCAAATTTGATCATTTTAGTAGAGTTTTAATAAATGACCCCTATTTGTGTTTAGTTGCGTTTATTGAAAGTGATTCCATCCTCCTTAGTTCGATCGGCTCTCCGGTAGCGGAATATTTGTGAGTGGATCCTTTCTCAAATTGCATGTTTTTATAAAGATATTAGGCCTGTATGCATTTCATATTTCATGAATTAAGTATGATTTTTAGAGAATTCATGATTCATTTGATTCACTTTTATGAGAATTCATGATTTATTTGATTCGCTTTCATGAAATATTTTTTATTTATCTATTTAAGGTTTATAAAATGGCATGTTTACAGAAATCACGTTTTAATTTTTTATGATTTCGGATGATGAGGTTTTGGTATTTTACACTTGGTATGAGAGTTGGGTTATTTTTTTAGGTGCTTATCTAGTGGGTAATCATACAGTACATACACACAACCTGAGTATGTATACATCTATGGCCATAGGACATAGTTGAGAAGCAGTGAGATATTATTACATACTCCTAGCTTCACTGGCGAAACCACTATCGGACAGCTTCACTAGCCACGGCTAGTGTTGATGTGTTATGTTATATTTCTTCTCTGGTGTAACTAAGAGTCGTACAACTTCGCCTTCAAGTGATGAGACTTACCATATTTCTTCATTGGCGTAACCCAGTGTCGTACAGCTTCACCTTTGGGTGATGCTTATGCCTTCAGGTGACTATGATACCCCTAGTTGAGTAAATTATTGATTTTATTTATGAGATTCTCTTTGGATTTGCCTTCGGGCATTTCGATATCACTTTTAGAGATGATTTTATTGTTTACGAACATTTTTGGCATGTTAGAGCTTTTAGAAAAACCTATTATGTAGTACTTTATATGTTTTCAAAACAAGGGATTAGTATGTTCAGAAATAAAACGGTTTCTTACCATTACTACTAGTATAAACTATGGTCCACTCATCTTTTATTTTTGCGTCCCCTTCAGGATCTAGTGACAAGGAATATGACCCGAGCTTCGAGGCATTTCCTTACTAGTGAACTTGCATTCTTCCGCTTGCATATGGCTTCTTTATGAATAAATTTAACTTAATGTCATTCATTTCACTAGTACTCTCGTTTAATGGTATGCTCTGGACATATTTCCTTCAGATTGTGACTATTGGACATCCAGTTTCGCTTATGATTAACCCAGATTATTATTATTATTATTTCTTTAGCGTTTTTGTATTCATGATGATTGTTGTTTGTTGTGTGACCTTAGATTACATATTTCTTTAGGCTTTTTAGTCAAATGGTCCTTAAGATTTGCATAACACATAACTTTGGTCCCTGAGATTTAAAATCAATAGAAGTGGTCCATCAGATTGTCCACCATCCATTATTTGGGTCCTTCTGTTAAAAAACTCCGTTAAGTTAAGGGTATAACACATAACTTTGGTCCCTGAGATTTGCATAACACATAATTTTGGTCCCTGAGATTTGCATAACACATAACTTTGGTCCCTGAGATTGTCCGCCATCCATCATTTTGGTCCTTCCGTTAAAAAGCTCAGGGACCACTTAATGGAGTTTTTTAATGGAAGAACTAAAATAATGGATGGTGGACAATCGTAGGGACCACTTTTATTGATTTTAAATCTCAGGGACCAAAGTTATGTGTTATGAAAATCTCAGGGGCCATTTTGGCTAAAAAGCCTATTTCTTTATGTTCTTGCATATCCACATATTTATGGCTTTCGTCACTCTCGAGTGTCGGCCAGCATGTGTCATCCAGGTGTTATTTGGATATCTAGGTTAAGGTGTGTCACAAAGATTCATTCAGACAGAAGGGCAGATATGAAAGATTCAACCACTGAATTTAAATGCACAGTTCATATGTCTCTCCTTACCTACTATCTCCCTAGAAAAGTTCTTCCAAAAAGTAGGAAACAAAATAACTTAAGAGAAACTAGAAACATAATCCTAATCAAATATGGGAAATCTGCCCAGCCACATATCAGCCACGTTTATGAACCTTCAATGCTCGAAATCTGCTCCAAAATGACTTAAATTAAAGCTTGAGATGTGCTGAACATAATTTCAGAAGGTCTCATACCCAAAAGACATCATATTGAATGCCAAAAAGCCCAAATAAGCCCAAAACGTCAGTTTGACAACACTGCGCGTTGCTCCTTTATTTCATCGCCATAAATTATCAGCTTGGTAGAAAAATCTAAAAATTCGATACGAACAAGCTAAGAGACTCACAAACATCCTCCAACTGGAATCACTTCAAGATTCATCTATTTGGTCACATTTTACTCAAGAGGAAGTCGCATGTCCTACATTAGAAATATAAATTAAAAAGTATCAAAACTTCGTCAAAATAACCAATAAATTAATACTAAGAGTAGGGTAAAATATATATTATAACATCAACTCATCACCTACCTTTCAACTTAATCTTATGTCTGTGAGTCGGCTTACAAAAGGATTACAATGTTCAATGACTTTTTTTTCCTCATTGATGTATTTTGCAAGACTTGGCTACGAGGGCGACGATTTTGTTGGGCAAAGAATGTAGCGGACTTTATTATCTCATGGCGTTAGCATCTGACCAAGCACCTTCCATCCCCCTCCCAACCTATCACCTAGCAGTTTCATTTACTGATTTTGTGGCACCGTGATTTAGGACACTTTTCTTCTACCTGTTTGCAATTTTTAGCCAAGTCATCATTAAAGATCATTGTTAAATTGTTCTATGCACTATAATGGTGTGTGATGCTTGTAATTTGGCTAAACAAACTTCCTTTTCCCATTAGTTCATCCCAACTTCAAGATCATTTTCCCTTATTCATTGTGACATTTCAGGTCCTCACAAAATTCCTACCATTTCTAGGGCACGCTCTTTTTTTACTATAGTGGATGATTATTCCCATTTCACTTGGGTTTTCCTCTTAAATTCTTTTCTTCTATGGTCCGTACCCATTTTAATACTACTATCCAAAACATCCGTGTGGACAATGGGTGAGAGTTCATTTCGTTGAAAGATTTTTTCCTAGCACAAGGACCATTTACTAACATACTTGTGTCCATAATCTAACAAAATGGGGTAGTCGAGTGCAAAGACTACCATATCCTTGAAGTCATTGGGGCTTTACAATTTCAAGCTCATCTTCCTGTTCATTTATGGGAGGATTGTTTCTACACAGCAGTTTACTTGATTAAATGTTTACCTACTTTTCTTCTTTAAAAAAAAAACCCTTTGAAAAATGGTATTGCAAATTGTAAATTCCCCTCTTATAGCCACTTGAAGGTCTTTGGGTGTCTTGTTGATAGCACTTTTACCGCCTGCAAAAGTATAGATAACAAACACTTAAAAATACTTGGAAAATTACAAGATAATCGTACTATAGTTGACTCTAGCAAGGTCGTTATCGACAGGGATTAAATGAATAATTTATGTAAAAATTAAATCTTAATTAATTATTTGAAAACAAAGTTTGAAAAAATATTGATTTTGAATTTTGAAATAACTAAAATTAATTTTAATAAAAACACTTAAAGAAAATAATTAAAGAAACCAATTTGAAAGAAAGCAATTTTAGAAAACAATGATAAAAGAACACTAGTGTTACACTGTCACCTTAACAATCATATGTAGTTTACTAATTACTTATGAATTACACATGCAACTTTGAATGTTAGGTTTTCCTAATGAGTATTCTACTTGTAGCATTCAAGTTAGAACGTATATCAAACATGCAATCCGTACATGCATACTCGTTTAGCAAGACCTGTGAATCGGCCAGTTTATGGGCAAATTTCCAAAGCTCGTCCCAAGCTCGATTCACAACCATATTTAGCATGCAATATATGGATTTAAACTGGAAATGAGGAGAAGTAACAAAATGGGGTCAAATAGTGGCCGAAGATGACCTAAAAATGGCCTGGAATCCATGGTGAAACACCGGAAAACTAGGAAGGGTTCTCCCTTAAGTCGATCTACACCAAAACCCCATCATTTCTCACATGTAAGACTATAATCTTACACAGAACAACCATATAAGATGATTGGCATCAATTTTCGAGGTTTACCTTATTTAGAGTCATCGAGAACTCACCGAGATTTTGTTGGGGAAGACAGTGAGAGCAATTCCACCCCAGCCTAATAGGTTAGCACCCAGCCCAAGCCAGGCCATACACCGGCCCAGAATCGACAAACCCATGGGATGGCCCATCTGACGCCATGGCTAACTCCACAAGAACTCGCCATCATCTTTCTCACCTGCACCACCCTCCGCGCAATCTCTACCTCAATCACTCTCCGTTGTGCCTCCGACATCTCCCGATCCCTGGAACCCCATCTGATCCTATTCCATAACTCCGTTGATAGACACCCGTACGCCTTCTTCATCTACACCCCATCTCAAATCCCTCATTCCTCTTCCAGATTTCCACTCCGCCAATCTTGGGGCTCCGGTTGCTTGGCACAGGGACCGAACTCGGCTGGTGAAATCGGTGTCGAAACGGTGCGTTGGGTGGATGAGTCGGGGAAGGGCACAGCTGGGTGTGATTGCGAGACGTGTGGGGAAGAGGGTGGTCGTTGTCAGTGTTCAAAGTTTGGTGGGTTCGACGGCGTCGTTTCGGAGTGTGGGTTGTGTTGTGGGTGTGGATTGGATTGTGGAAATCGGGTGAGTCAGAGAGGGATTAAGGTGAGGTTGAAGATTGTGAGGGAGAGGGGGATTAATTTTTATTATTTATAATAAAAATTAATAATATTTTAATAAAATTTACTAGGCTATTTAGTTTTAGCGGTGGAGATACATTTGGTCTATTACTATTCATTGGGGTTTATCATTGTTTATTGAGTGGATTAAATAGACCGGGTGCTGACACGTTTTTTTAGGTGTGGACTTGCTCTGAACAGTGCAGAAGCCACTGTGTGGTGTAAGGCCTCAAGCTTGGTTTCAAACTCATGGTATTTATTTCTGGGTTTTGGGAAGGACAAATAAACGAGGAGAATTGGTGGTGGTTTCTGCAGGTTTCTATGTGTTTTCATAGAGAATAAAGAGTTAAAGAGTAGAGGGAAGGAGAGTTTGAGGGAAAGAGAGTGTGCAAAGTGAGGGAGAAATGAAAGAGAGAGTGTGATACCCCGTCCTTAATTTTACGATTTTATTAATTTTAAAAATAGAATAACAAAAATGCCTCTAAATGTGAGATTGTTGACTTTCATTGATCGTCATTTCGTGACATGTATGAGCTATTATTTTACTGTATTCTTGAAATATTTGACAGTACGAATGCGTAATCACAAACATAATCAAAATCGGAGTTACGATTGAGGTTTTACAGAACTACAAATCTGAAAAATACTTTTGTAAAAATTACTATTTTATATTTTATATATTTTTCATGATTATTATATTATTATTTTAATGTTTTATGATAGGAAATTTTTAATTTTTACTAACTTTCTAGCCCGTGGGGCCTACACCGACTTCAAACTCACCTCTCCCTCTCTTCCACGTGGCCTCTTCTCCTAACCCTCAAGACTCTCTTTCTCTAACTCTCCATCATGTTTTCCAACGAGTTCTCAAATTTCAAACGAGGGTAAGCTTTGAAAACAACCTAAAATTCTTGGATCATGTTTTAGTATATGTTTCTAGCTTTCCTAAGGGTTTTGGTACATAAATGTTGCGGGGAAGACTTCCTAGATTTTCCGGCGAAAAACATTGAGCTTTGCAGGCTTTTTCTGGCTGATCTCGACCACTGCTAAACTTGATTTTTGGTATAAAATTCTTCTTCTCTCTCCGAGCTTCAAATCCATATATAAATTGTTGAGTTTGGTTGTGTTTCGAGCTCAATGTTCTAAAAATTGGCCTAGGCAGCCACCTAGGTGTTGGGCGCTGAGCTTCCGTGGCGATTTTGGGCAAACCGTTCAATAAAACGGAGAGGGTTTAGGCAGCCGCCTAGGCGGTGCTAGGCGGCACTAGGCAGTGCTAGGCGGTGTTAGGCGGCGCTAGGCAGTGTTAGGCGGTGCTAGGCGGCATGGTAGGCAGTTCATCGTCTCTTTGCTCTGTGTCTGTGCAAACTACAAACCCAGAACATCTAGATGTCCCTCGTCGTGCTGCATCTCAGATTTGACCACTATTGCAAACCCCAGACTTTTGTGCATGAAAACGGAGAAGTGTGATGGTGGATAGAGGGAGATGTGCGGTGGAGAAATGAAGGGATTGAGGGAGTTGTTTTAATTTGGAGGGATAGAGGGAGATATTTTCGATGTTTGATTTGTGGGTTTTCAGGAAAGAAGAAAATGGAGGGATAGAAACGTATAAGATGAGGTAAAGGAGAAAGTCTGAAAAGATGAAGAAGAAGAAGATGGAGCGGAGAGATAGAACGGGCAGGGATAGTGGAAAAGTCTGACTCTGAAAAGATGCTTAGCCTCTGCCTTATCACAAAATAAAGGGGTAAACAATAATTACCCACTATCCCTAATAAATAAATTATATAAAATATTTAGATAATATTTTATTATTTGTTCTTTTTAAAACAACACCATATTACACTCTTGCATTATATTATTTTTCTTTTTATGATCAGAATAAGATCAGCTTATATTATACTCTTATGTTTAGATATGTATATTTTTTTTTAAATAACGTATTCCTCAATATTTAATCATCTACTATAAAATAAATTTAACTAAGTTATATGGTATATAATATATTTATTCCAAGATACACAAGAATTTTTTTTTTTTTTTTTTTTTTTGTAAATGTCAATATGCATTTATTTACAAAATATAGAAGAAATTTACCTAAATCCACCTAGGCCCCCTAGGCGCCCACCTAGACCCCGCCTAGCCACCTAGGTGCGAGGCGCTAGCCCACCGCCTGACTAGCGCCTAGCATTTTTTAGAACCTTGTTCAAGCTTGATCCGAGCTCTTGGATTTCTTGCCCAAATCTAGCTTTCTCCTTGCTGGGTCCGGTGAGTGCTATGCGACTGCATTTCCAAACGGGTCAACCCACCCTGCTAAAAAGAACTGAAGCCTAAACCTAATCCGATTCGAACTCGGGATTCGACCCGGCCCATTTTTGAAATGGATCCGGAATATTCTTGGATTATTCTTGGAATATTCTCTAGAATAGTCATTGCGTTAACTTTTTTGAAATTTTCTCAGAAACCCTCCTAGCCTAATTTTGATGCCCTAAGTTTGTTTTCGGCATCCGTTTAGTGAAATTCCGAAGTTTTAACATAGTTGACCGGCTCGACGTCTTGGTTGACTTTTTGGTTGACCGTTGACTTTCCCATTGACTTTTTACAAAATTTGCTAGTGATCCGTTTTAGCATATTTCGACGCCCTGATTCCAATTTCGCACTCCGTTTTTCCAAATTTAATTGTTTTGGTTCAGTTTTGCTAATGGTTCCCAATACTATGCTTAGGTTGGATTACTATCAAAGACTCCGGCTTTCCTAGTTCGAACGGCTACGACCTTGTGAGTGGGTCTTTTCTTTTATATACTATATATGTTTGTTTAGTTTCCTTTTTTTTTTTTGGTCAATTTTGTTTAGTTTCCATACATACATCTAATAACGAATTTTCTATGTGATGCCGTAATTAAATTAACGTTTATAAGAAATGTCATAATGATGAGAATTAGGAAATCATTATAAATCTTACGGGATTCCTTAATTAGATTTACGGCTATGAATAGTATTAGGTTGACTAGAATTATCGAATCATTGTGACATGACTTTATTTACGTTATCTGCTCATCATGTGCTACGCTGGTGTTTGTACTCGTCTGGGCCTGAGCTAGGCTTTATGTGTATTTTCACATCGCACCGTACGCTCACTTTGGATCCATTGTAGGTGCTAGTCCTATCCTAGTTTGCTATAGACAATTAGAACTTGTATGTGATGCGCATAGTGCCAATCTTCACATGATTGTAGTACTAGATCGTAAACCATTATTACACCTAGTCTTGTTCATGTCAGAATATCTCTGCATGAACTCGTGTGTCAGCATATGTCGATAAACACTCAATATGGTATGTTCATTTATGTGAGATATTGTGATTACTGGAAGTTATGTGTTTATTCATGAATTATTGTGAAGTATTGCTGGCTACGGTAAGTATTTTCATACAATACGTAGTATGTTATATTTGGAAACTATACTTGTTTTACAGCGAGGGGTTATTACATTTTGTCGAAAAGGTTTTACAAATTTTTATTTTTAGACCCACTCATCCTTGTTTTTCACCCTTCCAGGTTTTAGTAGCAGAACTTTCGTGTCAATGAGTATTCTTGGCAAATGTGGGTGTAGGAGAATACCTTTGATGGTATAAATCTTATCCTACTTTTACTGTACTTTATTTATACTCGGACATCACGTGTGAAATGGGTTCATTCTCACTCATATGTGCACTCTTCTATTTAGTCACTTTTAGGTTTAAATTTACTCACATTTTCTACATCACTACACTTTATGGCTTCGTCACCTTCCTGGTGTCAGCCAGCACAGCTCGATTTGGAGTCCAGGTAGACATTCCGGGTCAGGATGTGTCAAAGAGTGAGATTAAAAGTTGGATTTGTGGCTGCTTGAGGGTTGGATCCATTGTCCTTTGCGTGATTCTACGGTGGTGATGCTCTCATTGGCCGATTATGTGGTTATACCGCCTTATGTGCCAAGATCTGGCAGCTCTTGTCGCTTTGGGCGTTCAGATTTGGTGGCTTTGCCGCCTTCTATGCTCAGAGATGGTGGCTCGCCAGCTTGTGTGATAGTTTGACTTGATTTGGTGACTCATAGAAACTTTGGATCTAAGTAGTGCAGTGAAGCTATATATGGCGTTGGATAAAATGTCATTATCCTTCACTTAGATGCCAATGATTCCCTTCTCAGAGGAGCATAGTTGTCGTATCGTGGCCGCGCTTCTACGATGGATGTATGTTGTCGCTATCATTGGGCGATGAGTTATGTGATCTTGTCTTCCAACGATGATTTTATGTGGTCTCGTTCGTTAACAATCACCGTGTGGTTGCCGGTAAAGATACGTTGCATCTATCGTTATTTTGTGACAGAATTATACTGGTGACATGTGTATGTGCTTGTGGTAGTCGTATAAAGGTTCTTGTAATTAAATGTGTAAATTCACTCTAGTTCAATTTGTTGGTCACTCAGGTAGCGTTTGGTACGCAGACGGGACGAGACGGGACGGAACGGGACGGGACAGAACAGATGTTCTGTGTTATGTTTGGTACGCGCAGGACGGAACAAGACGGTTGTTCCGTCCTGCGTTTGGTAGCACATGGACAGAACGGAACCAAAAGATAAAAATGACTAAAATACCCATGTTCCGTCTGTTGTTTGGTACAATTTTATGGGCGGAACGGGACAGGACTCTTTTTTTTTTTTTTTTTTTTTTTTTTTATAAGTTGTTCAAATTTGAACACTATTATCCATTATTTGTTTTTCTTGGTCCAAATTTAATAGGTATATGTTGTGTTTCACATGCAAACCCCTTTAAAATTTGTAATTTTTCCTGTTTTCTACACCTCCATTCGAATTTTCACCACAAACCCATCAAATTTTATTGTGCAAATTGCAAAACCCACACCCCAATTCAATTTTTAGTCCCTAATTTTGGTCCTTTCAATTGTGGGTGGTTGTTCAGGGAGTTTAGGTTCTACAAACATTAGAATTGGCCTTGTTTAGAAGGACACCCCTCTAAATATTCCCCATTGCAGGAACAAGGCAAACCACATAAGAGCACATGACAAATGTTGAAAAATATATAAGTTTAATGATCATGCATATCGTAAACATTTTAGGGTTTAAACATTTAGAACTTAAACAAAGAAAATGAAATATGCATAACTTAAACATGAAATATCCAAAATCAAACATTCGTCCTGACTTAAAAAACAAATAATGTCTTGCTAAAGTAATAATGAAAACACTTAGAAGTTGATAAAGTTCCCCATACTAAAACCACAAATACTAAAACCCCAAATGCTCAAAGGCTCTCCATAAATATTCCTAACTCAACCACCAAATGAGACCTGCCACAAACAGAGGTTACCTCCAAATCAACATCATACAACGTAACCATATACATTATGTAGTGTACACATACACATTCACTATACGTACATGCCTTGCAGAGAAGGGTCTAGATTACCAAGTCCCAATACTTGGTACCCAAACAGAGTTTGGTAAACCCATAACTCTTTTGGGCAAGCCACATAATGTCTCAATCTGTTGTTTATTAGGTGTGGGGCATCAAATCATTTTTTCATTTTGTTTTTTTAGTTTTTCTTTTCTTTTCAATAATCACAAAATATTACGGTTTAATGGTAATCATCTTCCCTTAAAAGTGTCTTCAATATCAATTCCTTTTTAACAATTTTGAAAAGAAAGACAGAGTACAGTCAACCAGCTTTGTGGAGTTTATGTTAACAAAATAGGTTCTTGGTTCAAAGGAAACATTTTCAGAAACTAAAGAGTTTGTGTAATTTCCAGAAACATACGATAAACATCAGCCCAACTAATTATAAGCATGCTTGTATGGATTGAAGAAGCTACGTCTACCTAAAGGATCTTAAATTTGAGAAATTTGTAACTAAATTACAAACTACAATCAAATAGAACGCATGCTATCAATCTTTAAAGTTCACCCTAATATTGTTTTTCAGTCAGCATCACAAGTTTATCTGCAACTATAAGAGATGAGAGGTAAAAAAAATTGAATTCTGAGTTGGTTGGTTGCATGCAAGAATATAGAGCTGCAAACTTATGAGCTATGAGAAGGAAAGATTGAGCCTTATCCTTTTTGCCAAACATTTACTTTTCTGAAAGAACAAGCCAAGTTTTGTTCTGTCCCAAATATCTAATACAACCTTAATTGATTGGGAAAATATAAATATACTGAGAGGGTCAAACAGATCAGAAAGAAGTAGGCTTATGGGCATTTCTGAGTAAATTTCCTCACCTGCTTGGCAAGACTGCAAGCCCGGTCAGGAGAATTTAGAATCTCGTAGTAAAACACAGAGAAGTTCAAAGCCAATCCTAAAAATTAGTTTGGCAGGGTTATGTGACAACTTCTTTCAAGGAAAGCAAACCGAAGTAGAACTCAATACTAATACTGCCTTACATAAAAATTGTTGCAATTTAATAATGAAACGTTTTGAATAATCAGTGTCAAAGGCTATGTTGCACAGATTGACACAACTAGGAAGTACTCGTTGTCAATTTATAATATAAGGAAGTACTCGTGCTAGATGCTAGAACCAAGTGACTAAGGAACTGAAGAGAAAAAGAGAATTGAAGAGGCAGGGGGATATTTAGAGAGAAAGATGACTGAAGTTATTTTACATTCAATATTTCCAAAACTACTCCCAAAATATTTTACAAAAGGCCCCTGCCCCATGTCCAAGCCGTGTCGGCGTGTAGGAAGGTCATGTACTCTTCTCCGGACTAATCCGATGAACACAATGGCATAAGAAAAACTCTTGGCTAAAAGCAGAAAGGCTATCACTTTCAGCCTGTTACCAAATTTCCCATCAAACAACTTGGATTTATTGTAAACAGAAATAGTTTACAAATGAAATCAGGCACTTATTAATACTGTAACTGACAAACAAATCTTGATTTTGTGATCACCAATTCAAACATTCAAGTTACCCAAAAATACAGAGGAGAGAGAGAGAGAGAGAGAGAGAGAGAGAGAGAGACCTGAGGACCACCAAGTTCGCAGAGCTGCTACACGGAAGAGGACGAGGAGGAAGGTTGGGAGGCTGCACAGAAGAAGATGAGCAGGAAGGTTGCGAAGGGGACGAGGAGGAAGGTTGCGAGGCTGCACAGAAGAAGATGAGCAGGAAGGTTGCGAAGGGGAGAGGGATGCAGAGGTGAAGAGGAACGGCTAAGAAGAAGAGAAATAGTTTTTAGGGTTTGTTATCTGATTTTGATGTTGTAAATTTTGAAAAAGACAAGGGGCATTTTTGTCTTAAAATATTGGAAATTTCTGTCCCACGGACGTGGAACAACCCGTTCCAGGGGGGAAGGTGGAACAAAAAATCATCCAAAACTTATTCCGTGGAACATCGCGTTCCACTCATTTTAGACGTACCAAACGTGGGACGGAACGCTTCGTCCCACCCTATTCCGTCCCGTCCCGCGTACCAAACGCGACCTCAAGCTCATGTACTCAATTGACACAGCTATACTTGTTTGTATTTTGATGAATGAAATATCATCCTATCGTTTTTTTGTAAAATAATAAAGATAGAAGACTTCATTGCATAAAATGAAATGTCCATAAAAGAGAACCAACTACAATTCGTCGTCGAATTTTGACTTGGAAGAAGACTTCCATTCTTATTTTTCATCAGCGTTTCAACTCTCTCTCTCTCTCTCTCTCTCTCTCTCTCTCTCTCTCAACTTTTCTTTGGCTCTTCTCAATGATTTCTGTCTCCATTCCCTTGGTCCTTGTGCTCCTTTTATGGGCCTCGGTTGGAAGAGTTTATGTTGCAATGTGCAACGTATATGCATCTTGGGTGAATCGGGTGATTATACTTTCAAACGGTCATTAGTTCAAACACCATATTCATTTAATCATAATTAATCACAAGGTTCACAACAGAATATAAATAAAACAACAAACTTGTCCGCCAATATGAGCTTGGCTAGAAACTATGAAGCGATTGTTGTATACAGTAATAGATTTATAGCGTCATTTCGTACACTTGAACTTGCTTTCACAAAGAAACTTCTGAATTCATATCTCTTGGGGCAAATTAAAAGAGAGAAGATTTATGATCGTACTTTCGTTAAAAAAAACAAATAAGTTGAAGCAATAGGTCTTTTCATCAAAGTAACCTACAAATTATTCGTGTATCAACGAACTTTTCCACCAATAAAAGTTTAAGGGCAGGTGGGACTTGACAAAAGCCACCATAGCTGAATACTCATTTAAAGCTTTCACATCCACGCCATTTCTGAGCAGCTGCGGGAAGAACAGCCAATTGGCCGTCACAGCCAAGAACAACAACGTCAACGGCCCCGAAATCACGGTTTTAACCGACACCTGTCGGCCGCTGCCTTCTTGACCTCCACCTCGATTGCCACACACGCCCCATGCAGCACAAAGAACCATGTCACTTCCCATGTCGGAGGCACACGTGCCAGATAGTAATAAATCACCTCGTGCATTAGACCTGAGACTGCAAAAGTGGACATCATAGCGAAAAATCGGGCCAATTGAGGCCCGACTACACGCGTGAAAACATTGCGTATGGGGTAGTACGTAGTGGGTCGTAAAATCTTTGTGACCATGAGGTTCCATCTACGGCCCCAAAAGTCTTGAAGCGAAGTGGAAAGGTAAGGCTCGTTGGAATGCGGCTCGAGCTCAAATCCAAAAACGGCTTGAGCCGGGGTCGCAAGCAGGGGTAGCAAAATTTCTAGCCCCAGGTACAGGTGGCAGCAGCACAAGGCCAATGTAACATACGGGTGTAAATGTTGCCTATAGTGATATGATCCGACGACTAAAGCCAAAAGCAAGGCTTTTACAGCAAACAGAATTGACATTTTACCAATCGGGTAACTTGGGTTCTCAGATTTTGTGGGGTTTGGGGGGATTTTGTGATCTGGGTTTTGATTCGGCGGTGATTTTTGAGTTGGGTTTTGCTTGATTTTGATTGGGAGGATAGCTAGGGAGATAAATTGGAAGAGGGTTAGTGGGGGTGGAGAAGATAGAGGGCCATGATCAAAGGAGAAGAGGAGGAGCTTGAAGGTGGCAAGCCAGACGAGTAAGAAGATGGTGGGCGCACCAAGGTGGAAGGAATGGAGGTTTAAGGGGAGGAGGATGAAGAGGTAGAGGATGGGGAGGAGAGAGATGAGCCTGAGGATGCCCTTTGGGATTCTGGATGATATGTAGAAACAATAACACAGAGATATGTTGGCTAGGAAACATACCTTGATGAAGTTGTAGATTTCATCCTCCATTTCTGGTTTGGTGTGGTCTCTTTCTCTCTCTAGATTTGTATCCTCTCTCTACAAAGATATAGGGAAAGGAGGAGTATTCAAGCTGTGTTTGAGTTTGGGGATTATGTTAAGCCTTGTTAGTCGGCCTTATTTGCACCACACATTGGCCCTGTGCTTGTATTTACTGCCCTTGCTAGTTTGTGGGTTGTTGGAACTGAATTGTATGTATTTCGTGGGTTCATGTCTACTGGTTTGGTATTACTGTGCTTTGAAAAAAAACAGCTTCTGCTGTGATATGGGAATAAGCAGTTGTGAAATAAAGCAGCAGAGTGTTTGGTAAACCTTTTTGTAAAAGTGCTTTTGAGAAAAAAAAATAGTATTATAGTGTTTGGTAAATTTTTATGTAAAACAGATGTGAAAAAAGTCAGTTTTTCAAAGCTGGGTTTTGCAGCTTCTTGTTTTTGGCTTTTTTTCATCCAAAACTGTGAAAAAAAACTAAAGCCGAATG
The DNA here is from genome assembly GCF_963583255.1 of Pyrus communis. Lineage (NCBI taxonomy): Eukaryota > Viridiplantae > Streptophyta > Magnoliopsida > Rosales > Rosaceae > Pyrus > Pyrus communis. The sequence continues at coordinate 9,345,063 of NC_084810.1, forward strand.
TTTACCAAACACAAAAACAGCTCCCAGCTTTTTTCAGAATCACGTCAGTACCAAATCAGTCCTAAGTTGGTCAAGGCAGTACTCTTCTTCCTAGCACTCGAGGTCCCAAGTTCTAATTCATCCTGTATGGACTGTGTAACCAAACAGAAGATGAAAACCGAAACCTATTACAAAAATCGTAGTTCCAACCGAGAATATATCTACGAGAAAAATGGTAATTAGATTTAGAACTAGATTTTCACTCATTCAGTTGGTGTTTTATAGATGCATGGGAAGAAGCTTGAAGTTCCTCACTGACCAAAAACATGAACACAACACGGCGGGCATGAAGAAAAGGTCCGGGGAATGCAGAAAACACACCGAAAGGGTCGTTTATATCCATCAGCCGTCCTAGATCCTACAAAGGTACTCAAACCTACAAGGCTCGGTGCACAAAGTTTTAACTTATTTAGCCATCCTGGAGTGGAGCATATAATTCAGACACTATTTATAGGGATATAACCGAACCGCTACTGGTTGAGAAAACAGAGTCGGTACTAGTTGAGATAACACTGGCACATTCTGCCAATCATCATCCATCAGCATTGGGGCGTCACGGCAATGATCGTGAATTTGAGAGTCAGAACAATGTGCTTGCTTCATTCACAGTCGCTTGTGACGCAGAAATGTGACCATTCTCTTGAGCTATTGCCCTGTGCTCGGCAGACCAATCAGGAAGGATGACTCCATAGATAGAGTGGAGGTGGCCTCATCCATTCACCCATTTGTTTCCCATTCGCATCAGCAGATCCAGAGAGATGGGAGAACTAAAACGAGACGGTAAACCATTAAATTTGAATTCTAAATTTTGATTCAGATTGATCCTTCCTGGGTAACAAATGCAACTTGTTAAGATCCTCATGAATAATATATTATTAATATTTTAAAACTTCTAAACGACCATACGGGGCCGGTTTCGGTCAGCGAGTATTTTTGTTATTCCTGTGAAGAGGAATGAATCTTTACATATGAGAAGCCAAGTATTATCAGTTTATTAATAACATTGTTTTATTATTTACTGGTACATCTACCAAGACGTTTGATCACACACGTTCATATTAACTATTAGTATTACTGTATTGAAGCTACAGGGCGGTGTTGCGACGGAGCTATATTCCCGTGTATTTTGACTATTACATATGAGGAGCCAAGTATTATCTATTTATTAATAACAATGTTTTATTGTATTGGGGGTCCATCACTATGAATGTTGTTAGCTTTATATCATATGTTTCGACAAATTGTTGAGATCCTTAGGTTTAGCTTTCAAGTATACAATTGTCGTCTTTAGGTTACCATGAATGTTGGAAAATGAAATACTTAAAAAAAGTAATAACAAAGACATTCGACCCCAAAAAATAAAAAATAAAAAAAGAAAAGAAATTGTTATATAGAAACACATTTTTACCGTAAATAATCTCTGAAATTGACCTAACTAAAAAATTTCTCACTTGGTGAGATAGAAATGGAATATCCAAGATTAACCAACAACGAAAGATTTAACCCAACGACGAGTCTATTTTATATTATAGCGCTATTTGCCGTTTCAAATTTATTTTTCAATTCTTCTTCCCATCAGTGAATCAGTAACAAACAACCGTGACCAATGAGTGTACCGACCAAAAGGATTTAAGTAATTTGGGAAGGAAAAAAAAAAAAAATCATGCATCTTGATCTGGGCAACAAGACAAAAACTAGATACAAACTCTCCTGCCTACGTGGCTATCTCGATTGTAACCAGAGATATATAACCCATATGAGCGTCTCATGGGAATATATCTTGGGTAACAAGGCAAACTCACTCATTTAGCCAAAGTAAGAAATAAAATATCATAAGTTTCCGTTAGAGATGCAACTAAAATAATAAAGTGGCATGAGTACAATGTTGCCAAAACACTTGTATTTAATACACCAGCATTTACTACTCTTATGTACAAAAAAGAGAACCTACTTATCACGTTGTACCTGTTTTACTCATGCAGCCAACCTGCTGAATTTTGGTTCGAATAGCTTTGGTGAGGACCGGGAGCAAAACCCATGGAGCCACCATGTTGACCAGGCCGGGGTGCCCTGGGATCCTAAGTGCCGTCGCTACTGGACATGTGCGGTTGATATCCTAAAGCAGGTTCAGATCCTAAGCGGCCCATCCTCGTGTGGTTCAATTCATCCAACCGAGGTGCATACCGCTGCATGACTGATGTGTTCATTCTGTGCGATAACTCAGCTGCTGGACCAGGATGACTATGGCTGTCAGTAGATGAATACGATCCAATCTGTCCACTCACAGAATCCTGACCCACCAAATAATTACTTATTGAAGAATCAAAATCTTGCTGACCATAGAGGTGAATCTGAGAACATACGTCAGACTCCCTCGTAAATGCATCTTCTGCCTCATTCAAATATGGCCTACAACCAAGGCTATCCAATCTCTCTCTCGCGTGCCCCACAAACGGTTCCTCCGAGTTTGTAGCCCTATAACCAGAATTGGGACCGGTAGACCATCCATGAGTCAGACTCGAGTAAGGCTCATCACTGCTCATGGAGAATCTCCTTCTACCTGTGTCATCAGCAATGTTGAACTTTGTCCCACCATAAGTAGTTCCGAACTGCATGCTTGAACCAGAGTTGCCAGGCTCAGAATGCTGATCTCCTTTTTCAGCAGGCTGAATGCGTGGCAGAATTTCCTTGCATATCTCATCAATGATGTTGTTCCCATCCCCAGGACTCTCGGGTTTTATGCCATCATCAATCAGCATAGGCGCTTCACCATAATGATCATTATTACCTATTGACCGACCATTATTTAAAGAGTCGGAATGATCTTTTGTATACCCTTGTGATGCAGTGATGTGACCATGCTCTTGGGCTATAGCCTTGATGTCAGCAGACCAATCAGGACGACTCCAGATATAGAGTGGTGGCGGCATTACATTCCATTGATCCAATTGTTTGTCATTCGCATCAACAGATCCGGGGAGATAAAAAGACTGAATGGAGACAAGTCACCAATAAATTCACATTCCAAAATTTCAAAACAGATACTAAGATTCAGCCATTTGGATAAACACATACCTTTCCTGACAGAAACTGGGTATCCTCCCAGATCAAATCATAAGCCGATTTCTTTTCATTTAACCTGATGAAAGACACAAATGTAAGAAACTATATGCAAACTGAAGTCCAACTCAAAGGCATGGCCACATTTATGAATGCCTTTGTGTTTAAGAAAGAGAGATGAACAACGGCAAGCAGCTACCTTTGAGTTTCTGGTGGAACAATAAGAATAAGGAGCTTTGGTTTGAACTCAAGAGCCTTGTCGATGAACTTGTTTGCCAAAGCTGCTTTAACTCCAAAAGGAGGGTTTAACCCCATGATCTGCTCAAGTAGAAAAGTTGTGGAGACTGAAACAATTAACACAAAGGTTCTAAAATTCAAATGTCATGATGAAATAAAAACAACCACCAGTTTCCTACCAATTGTGACCCTTTCGGTAATTCCTTTGGTTTTACTTTCATCCAATCTCTCTTCTCAAAACAGAAATCATTCTGCCAAATGAAAATACACACAAAATAATCAGTTTCCCAGTTTTGATGTTTTAAGCCAGTAAAATGCACACTTAACAGCCTTATACCCGACATAGGGAATGAGAAAGAAATGAAAACAATCTTAAGAGACAAAATTGGTCGCAATACGTTTTTTACTTAAAAATGAGGATGAAAAGAATCAAGAGCGAGCAATATAACTCCCAGTGCTGGTTGTCTAAATTGCATTCCATTGTAAGTATAAACCTCAAAAAAGCCAAATCTGAAATACAATAGGTCTTCACAGTGGAAGCACAATGTTACTTGCATACTGTTGAGAGTATTAATCCCATGTCAGGGAAAGAAGGGACATTGCATGCGCTTATGAGTAATTACTCCCCGCATTGCCAATTGGTTTTATGGTGGAACCACAACTTTCTTCATGGTATCAGAGCCGGTTGTCCCATGTGTGAAGCCCAACGGCCACACATGCTCCACGTCACTAATTTGTGTTGTCCACGTGTTAGGCTTGAAAATTTGCCAAACGTGAGGGGATGGTTGAGAATATTAATCCCAAGTCATGGAAAGAAGGGACCTTGCATGTGCTTATAACTAATTAGGCAACTCCCCATATTGCCAAATGGTATTATGGAGGAATCCCAACGTATATATCCTATAGGCTATTATCATCCAACTACATGTTTGACCACATCCTCATCCCTTATTACGTTTTCCATCAGAAGTGAAGTGCAAAAATATAATGAATAGCTACTCCGAACTCTTCAAACTTTATCATTTAATGGCTGAAAATGCATCTGATAAAGAAAAAGTAGTTCATCCATCATTCTTTTTCCGGGTACATTTGTTAGTTGTTCATTATATGGAGCGTGTCCCATAATCTCACTTACTCTGAAATCCCATCAACTGAAATTTCAGGGATAGACTATAAAGCTACATTGGGTGTGTATATTTCTACTAAGTGGTTCAGACCCATCATAAACAGCTAGTGAATAACTTCTAATGATGCAAAAACCGTTCTAGTTTCTACCTTACATCATATCCCACGTTCATCTGTGGTGAACAATGCAACCATGTTTGCATGTGTCACAGATAATATGAATGATGCGGATTGACCAACATTAAAGACTTATATGAATGACTATTACCTTCGGTTGAATAAAGTCATAGTTTTTATAAAAGCAATTCTTCCCCGTCTCTTCAAGTTTCTTCTTCATTACAATGCTGAAATCATTGGCACCACAACAGAAGTCCACTATCTGTACATTGGAACAAAAAGTAATCAGGTACTACCCAATCAACATTATTTTGATGTCGAGGTAATCAACATTGAAAAAAAATAAAATATATAAATATATATATACATATGTAATAAGTCTTTTTCGCCAAAAGGATGAGATTGGCATACATAACTCCTCACTTTGGTCCCTGACAATGAAAATCGATAGAAGTGGTCCTTGGTTTGTCCACCATAAATCATTTTGGTCATTCCGTGAAAAATCCGTCAATATCCTTGTTAAATTGTCATGTGAAAGACCACATGACCACCTTTGTAAGGGTATTTTTGTCAAACCAACCCCTTAACAAGGACATGGACAGATTTTTCATGGAATGACCAAAATGATTCACAGTGGACAAACTCAGGGACCACTTTTATCGATTTTCATTGTCGGGGACTAAAGTGAGGAGTTATGCCAATCTCGGGGACCATTTTAGCAAAAAAGCCTACGTAATAATAAAGAAACCCAGGCTAATCCTACATAACAACCTAAGCTCATGATCCAACATTAATTTCACATTCAGTAAGGAATCAAAACCACATCAGTTCTCTTTCTTATCATATAATATGCACTTTGAGAACAAGTAGACAGTCATCCAACAATTAACTGGCTTATGACTTCTGCAGTGAATATACTTATTGCAAGTTCAATTGTGTAAAGTCAAACAAAAGTTCATAAAGATCATCATGATAACTTTTTGGGTACTAGATGCTTCTGTTGCAGTTTTGCAGAAAAAGAACAGCTATGATTCAACATTTGTTTTATGAGAAAACAATTTTATTGATCAGATACAAATACTTTAGACCAGGTAGTCCACTAAATAAAATGCATCTAAAAGCAGCCTAAGTAGAAACTTTCAACTAACAGAAACGCAAAAAAGCTGAACAGAAACATCTCCGAGCACAGCCAAGGAATAGTCCTCAGAAGTACACTAGATCATCCCATTTCGAAAAACCTTTCTCTAATAAGTGCAGCACTGTTCTTTAGTTTCATTGTTATACAGTTCCTTATTGACATTACAGCTGTACTATAATTGAACCCTGTTAGGGTTTGTCATCAGGTAAACCATTCATCTGCTGCAGTTTTTCTCCTTTGACAATAAATTTTGATGCTTCTGCTATTGTAAAGATGTCAGGTCCTAGAAGTAGTTTCTGAAAGAACTCTATGTTGATACGAATAATGCTGCAAGCTTGCCACAGTTTGTGCCATTGTCATAATCCATGTCGTCACAAACTCAGATGCCGAACATAGTATAAGATTTATACTTCAGTTGGCCCTTACGTGAACAGTAAAATAAAGCGTTCAGGTAAAAGTCCAATTGTGCAAACAAAAAATTACTCATATAGAAAGACAAACAAGAGTCATCAACTGCATAACAAGAAACATCCAAAAGACATACACCTATGTACTAAAATTATCTCACAGATAAAAGCATATAGATCCATACCGTATCTCCATCTTTTGCATACCAATGGAGCCTGTCAGCAATCTGCATATTAAACTCAAGCTTTTAAAATTCTTCAAGGTTTCATTAAGTTCATAATACATGCTCAACGGCTCAAGTTGCAGACCAGATAAATAAGAGGTAAACCTATGTGAGAGTAAATCAAAATTGAATAACCATATAGTATATACCAAGTTACCAACAGAGTTTAATTCACAAAATGATATGTGAAAGCACGAGTAAACCAAAAGTCCGCAGCACTGTGTGAATTTTTGGGTGATTTGGTGGCAAGTCACACTAGAATTTCGAAGCTTAGATATTTTTGCTCTTTTGTCTAACTGGTGAACCTATTGTCCGATACTGGAGATTATTTTGCAACTTCTTGACTTTGTCTACTGATAAAGTTTTCCTTCTCAACAGAAAACAAATTAAAGAAATCCAAAAGTCATGTGGGATCTCATTATCTTTAAAACTGGAGGAAGCATAACACAACCATGAATTTTTCATTGTCAAGATGAGCTTAAGCATAAGCAACCACACCAAACATGTGTGGGTTGGACATCTTCATAAACGCAAGTTTCCTCTAAATAAATAATTCATTACAACCCAAGCTGAGAAGAAAGTATAAGCAGTAATAAGTTAGCAAAAGAGTGCATCATAACTTTGAAATGTAAAAAACTTGAACACAACCAAATTACCTCTTTTAATTTGTCCACCTTTGTAAAATGACGACCAAAGGACGTGTAGCGCATTCCATGCATGAAAGGTGCAAGATATACTCTCAGCTTGTCCTGCATGAAAATGAATCAATAAATTAATGGGAAACTAGAAAACACAACAGTTATCTGGTGAACCTTTAATACACATTACGTACAAATAAAATCACACAACAAACTCAACCACAAAAAGAAAGAGAAAATAGGAAACAAAGAGAAAATAGGAAACAAAGAAAAATTAAGATCAGAGAGAGAGAGAGAGAGAGAGAGAGAGAGAGAGAGAGAGAAAGAGAGATGCTACAAATATAGCTCTTAATATAGAGTTCAGGCACAGGGATGCACAAAACGCTCGCCATTACACATTTGAAAATGTAACATGTCACAAACTTAGCTACAATAATTTATAGAATTCATATGTGAATGAGCCTATAAGCATGTACCAAATGACTTCCTTATCAAAGTGTGGACTAACTTTGCTAACCCTAGAACAATGTGGATGAAGAATAACAGCATATGCCAACCTAGTAAGGTTGTCAGTACAGCTCATGTTTTTAAATGTTATTGGCTCATTTGAGCTTGGCTTGTAAAGAAACAAGCCACTCAAAAAAATTACTACAGCTTGATATTAAATTAAAAATGCAAGTCAAACTAGTCAAGATAGTGTCCAACTTGGATTTCATCACAAGACACCTCTCTTTGAATTGAGGTTGCCTCATTTATTTGTGCTTCAGGTGCAAGGTCCATATCCTTCGCTCATTATGTCAAGTCATGCTTTAAGCTCATTTCGCTCTAAATTCAGCTTAGACAAATGCAAGCCAACCTCATGCCTGAAACCAACATTCAAAGCCCAACTTAGAGCCTAGTTAGTCAAGCTTGCTAAAACTCAGCAAATTACGTTTTAGCACTATGATACTAGGTTTAACTTGGCTATTTTACAACCCCACACCCGAACCACAAACCAAGCATAACCTGAACTAAAAGAATAGACAATTAGCTGAGATGTGCAAATCTAGTACACATGGCACACAGACAGCAAACATCAATGCAGGAAACCTAAAGCTTAAAACAATATCAAGATGAATAATCTTTGCCTAATCATAAGTTGTAGGATAGCGAGACTGGACTAGAAAACCACCTTCCACTTGTAAATCTGGTGAACAACCTCAGGAGCACAAACAGCCTCTGAATCTTCAGCACTGCATCCTTCCTCTAGTTTCCGTAATGCCATTCGAACAGCCTAAAATACACATGGATATCATTATCAAACACATGATAAGAGAAATCATCAAAAGTCCACACTTTTTTGCAGTGCAAAATAGCTGTTGAAATTTCCCAGTGATGTACCTCAATTGAGCCTTCTACCTTTCCCATTGTAATGTTCCTTTCCACAACATTTTTGGACGAGGATTGATGAGTCGATGGAACTGTGTGCTTTCTTATAACATCTTCCAGAGTTATTGAAGACGCAGCATCTTTCATTAAAGACAATAACCTGCATTGCAAGAAATCAAAGAACGACTCAAACCTTAAATCAATTGTCTTGTCCGCAACTGTGGTAAGTCCTTGTAAAGTATCCAATCATATATGTGTGTGCACGCACACACGTGTTGAGAGAGAGAGAGAGAGAGAGTAATACACACACACTCTCTCGAATATACTAGTCCCTAGGAACACGCTCACGCATAATCCAATTTTAGTTTTTTGTTATTTTTTAAAAACTCGACGCAAAACTAATGAAAAGGAGATGATGGGTATGTGGGTTGGGGGGGGGGGGGGGGTAACCACTAGCCCAACCTACGTGGCGTTTGATCATAGAATTTTAATTTACTTTGATTTTTCAAATTCTTGTTAGTTATTTACACTTTACCCCCAGTATATTTAATTGTCTTAGAAATTAAGTTAAATGGTGTACTTTTAGTATTGAATTTTCACCTTCAAGGCATTCTCCCTTATATATTAAATGAAAGATGTTATGCTATTAACAAATGCTTTAAAGAGTTATAAAGCATAAACAGAACAGAATTGGTAAATAATTTCAACTTAAGTTACCTCCTCTCTGTAGCTGGATCTAAAGATGGTGGTGCGCTGGTCAACTTTTTTGAGGCAGGATTAAATATTGCCAAATCACGCTCCCCATCAGGTTTTCCCTGCTTCCCCGACTTCACTTGCAAAGACTCCTTCCTACAGGCATATAGCTGATCACCCAATGAGGTATTTTGTTCCGCAGCCACAGAAATCTTAGCTTTCTTTTTCAAAGCACAATTCACTTTCAGCTTTCCTGATGTATCTAACCCAGCAGGTAGTTTTTTACTAATTCTGCTACCACCCACTTTTGCGGTAGAAGATGACTTCAGCTTCTCTTTAGATATCATAGGAGCAGTTTGGCCCCTATAGAATTCTTTGGCAGAAAGCTTTCTCTTATTCGTCACAGATATCTCTCTATCTTGAAGGGATTCTGATGTCCGTTTTTTCTTTTTCTCTACAAAATCGGTCTTCTTTTGAATAAAAGTAGTCCTCTTTTCTTTAACTCCAGGGAATTTTATGTGGTCCCTTATTGGCGTTTCAATGTCTTTAATCATCTCATGCTTTCTAATCCAAAGAAAAAGAAAAAAAGCATTCAGAAAAATTAAATCAAACAAAATAATGAACAAAATCAGCTCACAAAAATAATACTTACGTGCAATATATTAGTACACGGTTAGGTAATAGACCTTCCCAAGCTCTTGTTGTTGCACCTTCATCCTCTGTGTCTTCCTCCCCTTCGTCTTCCTCCTCTTCGTCTTCCTCTGTTTTTTGAAATACAATCTCCCTGATACAAGCAATTTAAGCATAAGCCATTTATACACAGGAAAAAAAAAAAAAAGACCAAAGCATGGTCTCCTAAGAGCATATAAAAATAAAAACAAAAAAGAACAATTAAGAAGATTACTCTGGCAAGCATTTCCTGTGGTAGGATTTAGGACAACGCCGACACACAGCAAACTGCAACTGAGGATCCTTCTTGTTCTCTCCTTGTTCACAAATGCAGCATTTATGAATCGGACACGTAAAAGATTCCCCCAGATCAATTTTTTTCTCAAGTTCTTCAGCAGAGACTCCATCGTCTTTATAAATGAGTTTTGCAATGCAATGTGGATGGTAAAATTGACCACAGGTTGCAGAAACACAGGGGAAGACCTAACAAAATTGATAAAAATGTTTTTTAAGTGTAAACCACACATAAGAATAATACTTTGATGACGACAATACAAAAAGGCAGAAAAGAGCATAAGACTGATGAAAACAATAGGAAAAGGTAGAAAAGGCAGTATAATACTTTGATTATGATATATATATATATATATATATATATATATATATATATAGATAGATATATGCATATTTGTATGTATGTGTGTATATGAGTCCCTTCTATTGAGGGATCACTAGAATAATTTTATCAGAGGGACACCTTGTATAGCCTGCTCTGGATTGTAGTATAATGATTTGAACAGTCTTTCATTCATAGATCACACTTAAAAAAAAAAAAAAAAAAAAAAAAAAAAAAAAAGACAGTCACTGTTCCAAGAAAACACTAAAATGACAACATTTAATTGAATGGTTAAACTATTTCCAATTTGGGTGTTTCATTGCAATGATGTTTTTTGAGGGAAGGACCTAAGAGTTAGACCATTTGGATCATTGAAATATAATGTGGAGCGGGCACTATCTTGTATCCCTCAATTAAGCTTATCTAACATATGACTAATCCTCCCCCAGTAAAATTAACAACAAAACGTTAAAAATTCCAGACCCTTTACTAAAGAAATTAAATTGCTTTAAAACCCCCAATTTAACCATTGGCTTCTTGGATGTGCAGGTGGTATTTGAAATGATTGGTTTGTGTTGGTTTTGCACCCGGTTGCCTTTGCATTGTTGGAAATTGACTCACTGGGCTTGGTCAAAGTAATAGAGCTCAAACAATAAAAAGGTGCGTTGTGAATCTGTGATGAGTGATGACCATTCTTAGGGGTACCATGGATGCAGAGAAACGCCAAGTTTCTCCAAGAAACTGTATTTGGGATAAAACTACATGTTTTAACTTCTCTTTAGGTTTCCACTTCAAAGAGTTTTAAGGGGTACCACTCTGTTTATGATAATAGTGTCTCTATATGTTCACAAAAGGCTAGTCTTACATTATTATCCTGCATTGCCAAAGGTTATTCATATTTTCATTCTTCCAGATGATTTAAGGATAAGTATCATTCTATGTGTACCTTTCCTATTACCAAAATACATTTCTCATTGAAAGAACAAAAAAATTAACCAGGAAAATAAATGGGTAAAGAACTCTGACTAAAATGACCATGTTCAAATTCATATCAGCACCAGGGAGATTCCATTAATTAACGATGGGCCAGATGGAAAATGTTGAGTAGAATGAAAATCAAGAAGGAAGAAAGCATATTATAAAAATAAAAATAAAAACAAAAAAGGAATTCCAACAAGAAATGACGCTCAAAAGATGAAGAACTACAAACACACTGAAGAAAAGATAACCTAAGATTGCATCATAAAAAAGCACAACAAAGGAAACAAAAAGAAGTATAGTCAAAGAAAGAGATCAGCAGAGCGTAGCAGAAGACTTTGAGCGAGTATACCTAACACTACTGATCCCAAGAAGCTAAATTCAGAACAATACATCATGTTGCCACACAAACAAAATTAGAACACTACATCAGTATTGCTTCATTACGAACAATGTAGAAAAACTGAAAAATTCATGGTTCTGAAATTACATTCTTAAACTAATCAAGCTAGCATGTAAACACCAGCTATGTAGAAAATAATTCATACCTCAGCCCCTGAAGATTTATCAGAGGAGCCTAACTTCCCACAAGCATAGCATTGATGCTGTTTATAATGACAGTTCTTGCAGAAGAATTTTTGAATAGCCTGCCAAGTTCAGAGCATAAAATAAAATAATCATAATATCAATAACAAAAAGAAACCACCAAACGGAAAGAGAAAAAGATTCACATCAAAAGTGAATACGAAGAGCATACTTCTACTTCATCCTGGGTAAAGCCAAGGGTCTCACACATAGAATGCTCACCATCCTTGACAGTTGCGTGAAATGACCTTAGGCATCTCCCTTCACAACTGCAGAGCAAAAAATATATACGTTGATGCACTAACTTCTAGGAAATCAAGTTATTTAAAAAATGTTGATATCATAAAGCTTTCATAAGTATGAGCAACAGAGCATACTGCAATAGAGTGCCACCATCATCACAAAAAGCACAAACAGAATCAAACAGGTTATCATCGTCGTTGGACTCGTCTTCAGCGTCAATCATATCTTCTTCCGCATCATCAACTATAAATCCTGGTTTTGTTGTAGCTTGAATGTCCTGAATATCCAATGAGTTCACTGGCTCAAACACAATAACATGAAACTAAAAGAAAAATTAATGAGCTAAAAATTAGAGAGCTAAAGGATAAAATTGAGCTAATGAAAGAGAAAACAAGTAAGTAGTAGAAGATGACCTGATCATATAGTTTCCTCTTGTTGGTCTTCTCTTCAAGTAAATTGAGTAAAAACTGTTCAAAACACAGTATGCAATTTTATTTAACCGTGCATAAACATAAGGACAGTTTGTAGTTTGTGCAGAATGATAAGAACAGAAAATATTACGGAGTGAAAACAAAATGAAGCTAAAATCAAGTGAAAGAAGAGCAAGCAAAGAGAAAGCTTGAATCATAATATAATTCACAAAACAGAAGGTTTGATTCACCATCTAAGGTTCATATAGTCAATTAATGAATAAGCAGGTAGTACTTAGAGCTCAACATGTTCACATAAAGGTTCCCAAATCTGTAAGTTTTAATTTTACATTTAAAACAAGAACGAGGAAGGATGAAACAGTACTGGTTTGCCTGCTCCAAAATCCAGATTGAAAACCTATATTGAAGAATACCAACCATAACCACCATAATACCCCAACTGAATAAAAGATTATGCAGTGTGCCACTTCTACCTATTACTGCAATACAATTTATATGTTCAAACAACTTGACGTGATTTGACATTGATGAGAAATATCTCACAGATTATCTCAGGCAAAAATCCTTGTTCGTTCATTCAGAACAGAAAAACTTGCAGCAGAGCATTTAAAGTACAAAAATCAGGTGAAGGACAATTTTGGTGAATTTTCTCAAGATGGCTCCAAGAACTTTGAAGAGCATGACCCACATACTATGCATCTAACTGATGGCGTCTACTTAAACTACGTATGTTGAATTTTCCCAGATATGCTTCCAGTATTAGGACTTCGACTAAACGTTCATTTGCACTGCACAGAAGGCAAAAGAGTAGAAAAGAGAACTCTGAAATATCTGGAAACTATTTACTGATATGAATTGTTGGAAAAATGACTAATCACGTGGTACAGTTACAATGATAAGAAAAGAAGATAGACAAAACCTTGCACTTTGCTAACGCATCATCCCTTTTAACAGCTTCACTAATTAGAGGAATGTGATTCAGCAGGTCATTCTGAGAAGGCCTGACCTTGTACAAGCTGCAAAATGGGGGAATCCGTCAAACTTCGGTGTAAGAAAAAGTCGAAAGTGAAGAGATGTTTAAAAGATCCAAAGATACCTGAAAACTTTAGATAAGTGATCCCACAAAGATTTTGCAGATGTCTCAGGATTTCTGCTCACATAGTGAAGGAACTGCAGTGTTATCAAGATTGACCTTATTACTTCCTCGAAGCTCTTCCTCGGCTTCTGAAGCTTGAGCCAGTTATTTTCCTTAGAGAGCACCGATATCTCAGGATCGACATTGGAAAGATCAAACCGCCACGCGATAACATGCTTATACAGTTTCTGAAGCCCATTATCGTTAGTGCCACGCACAAATATCTGCATTTTCTTGCCGTCTTGCCTCTCACACTCACTCCACTGAATTGGCAAAACGTGAAATGAGATGGGTTCATCGCTGTCATCTACAAAATGGTAATTTGAAACGGATTGTGGCACCGCCTCTGCCTCATCATCCGACGATTCCATGCCCTAATTCAACTCACACTATAAATTCACACCTACACATATAATCAAACAATGAACTTTTCAACAATGCAGAGCAGTACAGCACCTAATCACAGTGCAAAAATCAACGGAAAATAGAGGGAGATAAAAGCTACAGAATCGAATTGAGAATTGGGCTCTAGCCAGGGCTAATAGAATTATCGGGAATTCTTGGAACCAAAGTCGAAATTGGACTAACGAATTTGATAATTTTTGCTTTTAATTTGAACCCTAAAAGGAAAATTAAAAAAATAAATTGGGAATTGAACAATTGTGTACCTAATTGGATTGAAGAAAAAACCAAGCTTCGTCCTCAAACGCTCTCAATCACGTTCCCCAATTTGCTACGAAATTTGAATTTCCCATTATATATGTGGCGGTAAGGAAAATTAGGAAAGGAAAATCACGAACGAATCAATTTACTCCCTTACTCCGTACTGGCCCAGCGCATCGACGTGTCGTTTATTGTAAATAATGGTTTGATACCGTGAGAGTCTGAACGCACGTAGTGTTTTACGCGCACGATTATGACACGTAGTCGAAAGATCCTGCATTTCCTTTTTAATTTAGTAAAGAGCCAGGGCTATATGCTAAATCCTTGTCGAAAAAGAGTTAGGACTCCAGTCTAATAGTATTTCTCTTAGTTTGAATGTCAGGAATGACGAATTCACAACTGATTTATCTTCGGGAAATTTTATTTGAACCCATCTAACCTCTTTCTACACCCAACTTAAATCCTAAATGTGAATTGTCTATTTTATCTTAATGCATAATTATCATAAAGTATAAGATGAAATTAAGAATAAAACTAAAATTTATCAATAAACTCATCCTCAATAATTAAGTTCTACCATCACACAATCTTTGTCCTACATTCATTTTGACTAAATTCCTAAGAGCTGCCTTAAAACCTTACGATCACCTAATAATCAAATCCGGTTGCTTTTCGTTTCCTCTCTAGCTTCATGTTAACTTAATCAGTCAGAGCAATAATTACAAGCAATATCACCACAAGAAACGAAAGACTCAGAAAGCTTTCAACAAATTGATGTTGTTGATCAATTCATCTATTAGAAACTCGACCAAAAGACGAAGCGATTTTTGCGTGCTTACTGTTGTAATCACTCCATGTGCCATGTGCAAACAATCGAAGCACATCGAGGTAGACATAATTTTCAGTTCCTTCAAGCTGCACATATTCCACTATAAAAAAACAAATGCATATGAAACAAGACCCAGTAACAATCAACAATTTTATTTTGTCTTTGGCTGCAACAAAATTTTGATTATACATCCTTTGCTCAAACCCATAAACTACACCACCAAAATATACACAGAAAAATGAAACTACCACGTACAATAAATAAATAGAAACATGGGAACCTGAAGATCATTAGGGACATCGATAATTTCCGAAAAGGCAAAAAGGGCAGGGTGGGAGGTGACTTCTGCGACGAGGGGGCCGAGGGCGGAGCCAACGAGTGATGAGGCTTGCTTCACAAAGTGATCAATGACCTCCTCTTGCTTTTGCTTTCTAAAAGGGTGTAAAGATAAATTTTTATATATTAAATTGAGTTTGTGAGGGTAGTTTAGATAGTAAATTTTGGTTTAAAAAGAGATTAATTCTTTAATTAAAAATAATATGGGTGTAAAGAGTAAGTTGGATATAAAAAGAGGTTGTATGAATTTAAATAAAATTTCCTTTTATCTTCCCATCCCGGCATTGGTATAAATATACTGTTGCATAAAAAAATCCATAGTGATGAAAGAGTGCACATAATAAATTACCTAAAAACCTGAAAAGGGGTGAGTACTGATTCAAACTAGGAAACATAAGGAAAGTTCTGATTTAACATAAAATAAACCCTTGGAGTTCCTCTTGAAAAAGTTTTTTAATTTTGTTGTTGAATTATTATTATTATTTTCTTTTTCTTTCTTTTTAAATTCTCTTATGGTTTTTATTTTATTTTCTTAATCTTATTCTTCATGCTTGTAGATCTTTAACAGTAATTGGATGGAAAAAGAGTGCATTGACTAATTAATTAAACACAGAGATCAAATTGACCAAATTGAAAATACAGGCACAAAATCGATCAGCAAGGTAGAACACAGGAACAATTTTAACATTTAAGGCTCACGAGCTGTGTATTTCGTCCTCCCTCTACTAGATCCATTTTTATGCAAAAAATTGGAGTGTTCTCATTCATCTTTCTAGCTTGTTATTCTCCACACTTTTGTTTGGTTGCTCTTGAGCTTGTGTATGGTATAATACTATTGCTGGTTTTTACAAAAATTCTACCTTACACCTAAAAGTAAAATTCAACCAAATAGCAGTGAAATTCATTTACTGTATGACGTGCATAAAGTTTGCTATAACGGGCAGTTTCGAATTTCGGGATTTATTTACATGAAAGGAACAAAATGGTCACCATAAATTAAACCAAAAAAAATTCCAGTAAACCACAGATTTACCAGCATAGTAACAATAATATATTTAACTCACAAGGCAGTCAATAAACGAAAAATGGAACGAACCCAGAAATCAAAAGTTGGTTTCTAAAATATTTCCCCAAGAAAATCTCTAAAACCAACAATAATACATTACAGTTCGAAGTGGAGTATTATACAATGTTTTAGCTTTCGAGAATAATAAACGAAAGAAGGGGTTTCAATAAAAAAAAATAAACGAAAGAAGAAGAAAGTAAAAGTAGCAGATAAACAGATGACAAATTTTCTCAAAGTCTCAAAGTCTCAGTTGCGCCTTAGTGTCCTCCAAATTTTCTCAGGAGACAAACAGATGACAGGGGTTTTGCAAACTTGAAACTAAAAAAGAAAGGATTTTGAAGAGTATGTACGAAATAATATGTGGTCTAACAGAGTCACGGAAAAACATTAGTTTTGCCCTACGACGGCATCCCATTCCGTTCCGTTTCGCTTCTCGCTTCCGACGACGCTTTTTGTAGGAAAGGAGGAATGAAATATGAAAAGCGAGGACTCACTTCGTATTATTTAAATATAGCATATGGGCACACATAAAGTGTGTGAGATAATTTTTTATTTTTGTTTTTTGAAATAGAGGAAGAGAGGAAGAGAGTAATAGAGACTGTGGGGCTGAGATTTTTTTTTTTTTAAATTTTTTTTAATTAGAGATATGTTATGATTACATGTAGAGGCTTTGAAGAAAAAAAAAACAGCAAAATTTGGTTATGTGAAATTATATTTCTACCTTATTCATGTTCTGTTTTAATTAGAGGGTTAAATTGGTAATTTCATTAAGTTTTGGTTGACAATGAGTGTTTTATTAATTGATAAAGATTTACGAAAAAAAGTTGGTACAATTGAATTTTTTATTTTTATTTTTAAGTGCATATCAATAAAAGTTGAGGCCTAAAACGTTTATTTTTTTATATTATTTATTGGAAACTCACCTCAAATGTGTTTTGTAAATATTTATAGGGGTATGATATCTATACATCTCATTTTACTTCTTATACACCTTTTTAATTTTCGACCGTCGGATCAGATGAATTAAAGAATATCAACAGACATAAATTATCAAGGGGTGTGTGGATAGCACACCCCTATTTATCAGCAGTTTTTTTAACAATTTTAGGTAAAAAAAAAAAAGTTGAAAAACTGAAGCAACAAAAGCAAGCTTCGAAAGACTGGCTTACTTTTTGAACTATGCTAGATCTGATGTTTCCAATTTTGCCTTCGTATTTTTATCTTCTTGTCTTTTTCCCTCTCCTAGGTTAACAAAAGCAAGGTTAGGAGTACATGACAAGATTATCTTGTTTTGGTTTTCCTAGTGCTTCTCCGTAATACCATGAAGAAAATTGAAACTTCGAGATGAATTATCAAGCTAATGAGATTTTTACCTAAACTTTTCATTCATACTTATGGCAATTTAATTGCCTTAATTCACTGTGCCAGCTATGGCACAATGCTGATTTAAAAGTAGCTACAATTGTCAGTGTGGTTTTAACTAAACAAGGAGAAAAGTAGAGAGCAATAAACAGTTATTTACCACAAATTATGTTGTTTGAAGAAACTCAAATGAATGATAGGCTTCATAAGCCTTCCAATCAAATTATGTTGTTTAGGCATTCTAAACATGATTGTCATTTTGATGATCCCAATAATTTTTATGAAGAGAGTGACAATGATGATGATTTAAAATAGCATCATGATCAAGATGAAGGATCACATGAGATAGAGCATCAAAAAATACTATAGCCGCAAGTTTGATGAATGTACCTAATTAAACTACTTTTATACTAAACGACTTTTGAATTATTCTATTTGAAGTATTAGTTGGTTGATGATATTTCAAGTGCATCAACAATTAAGATGGAAGAAGCCCTACAAAATCCTAAGTGGATACAAGCTATATGAAGAAATGTCTGTGTTGCAGAAAATAAAACTTGGAAGATAGTACCTTTATCCATAGAAAAGAAACATGTTGGTTGTCGATGAGTTTTTACAATTAAATATGGATCTATGGATAGAAACAAAGCAAGGTTGGTGGCCAAAGGGTATACTCAAATGTGTGAAGAAACCTTGTCAAGGTAGAAAAATTAATACGATACGAGCGTGTTTTGATTTCCTTAGCTGGGATTATGGAGTTACCTCTTAAACAGTTTGATGTAAAGAATGTCTTCCTTCACGAAAACTTGGAAGATGGAGTGTATATGGTCTTTCCACAAGGTCATAGTATGAGTGGTGATATTAGGGTATGCAGATTGCGTAAGTGTCCTTATGGACGTAGTAATCGTTCCGTGCATGGTTTGACAGGTTTACTCAAGCTATGAAGAAATGCGGTAATCACCAGATCATTCAGATCACACTTTGTTTCTCAAGCGTAGGCTTGATAAAATAACTGCTTTATTTATTTGTGTGGATGATATGATTATTATGAGATGAAGAGATTCATAAGTTATAAACAAATCTTTCATCTGAATCTGATATATATGAAAGATTTTGGTGAATTGAAGTACTTCCTTGGAGTTGAGGTTGCCCGTTGAACTAAAGGTATCTTCTTATTTCAGCGAAAATATGTATTGGATTTGGTAAAGAAACTAGCATGTTAGGATGTAAACCTGTGGGTACTCTATGGTGGAAAAGTGTTTAAATTGATCACATTCAGGTTGATAAGGGTATATATGAATGACTTGTGAGAAGATTAATTTATCTAGCTCAAACACATCCTGATATTGCATATGTTGTAAGTGATGTCAGTCAGTTTATGCACTCACCTAGTGAGGATCATATGATTGTTGTAATGGCATATTTGAAGTCAGCACGAGATAAAGGAATACTATATGGAAGACACCTAAAAGTTGGGGGATTTAAAGACGCAGATTGCTTGGCAATGTTACTATCAGGCGTTCTACGTCTAAGTATTTTATGTTTGTTGGAAGTAATTTGATTATGTGGCCTAGTAAGCAACAGAAAATGGTGTCAAGGTCCAGTGGAAGCTGAGGTATGACACAAGGAATATATGAGCTCCTTTGGCTACAAAATCTTTTGGGGTGTCTTGGTTTCAAATCAAAGGGAGTCGTGATATTATATATTATGATAATAAGTTTGCAAGGGAAATAATAGATAATACTATACAACTTAATAGAACAGAATGTGGACGTGATAGACATTTTGTAAAGGAGAATTTCAAGAGGAACATTGTGTCGATTCCATTTGTCAATTTATACGAGCAACTTGCTGAAGTTCTTACACAAGTAGTGTGTAGTGTTTAATGACTTGCTCGTCAAGCTGTGCATGTATAATCTCTATGCACTAACTTAAGGGGGAGTGTTGACTTAGCTATGGCTAGCGTCAGTGGTAGTCCTCTTCTTCTCCTTTCACTCTTTTCTTTTCCTTTCTTCTCCTTCAGCTTCTGTTTTGTCTTTTTGCCGATTCCCTTTTTTCCCTTTCCTTCCACCATCTTTCCACCTCTTTTCCCTTTTCCCCATGTTTTTTTTTTCCCATTTCCCCCTTTCTTCCACCCCCAGTTTACTCACCAATCCACTCCCTCTTCATCCCAATTGGCTCCATCTTTCATCGTTTTTGCAATCTGATTCAGCTCCTACTTCTCTTTACCTCGATTTATCGTGTTTCCCTTGAAGGTGTGTAGAATTTTTGTTCGGGTATTCACACCACCTCCTTCGTTGGGTTGGCTTTTGGAGGTGTTGTTGCTAGTGGGTTGCTTCTTCCCGCTAGCTTCCTTCGATTTGTGGGATTTGTGGTTGCTACTGTTGTGGTGTTTGATGGCAGTGTTCGGGGTCTTGTTTTGGGATACTGTGTTGGGAGCTATGTTTAACTTGATCCCATGGGTGTGCTGGGGATGTTTGTTTTTGTTGGTGGGCAAGTGGCTTTCCACCGGCGGCGATGGTTTGAGGTTACTAGGGTTTGCTTCATTGGTTTTTACGTTTTAGGCTCAAAATTTTGTTTTGGGCTCTTTGTTACTGTGGAGGTTCATATTTTTGTCTGTGTATTTGTATTTGGGCCTGGTCTTACGTAACATGTTGTGTTGGTGATATAGTAACCTTTCAACAAAAAAAAAATAAATAAATAGAAAGAAAGATTCCAACATTTTCGCTCTTCTTTTCCTCTAAAATAGCAACTTATGTAAACTGGGCTCATCATCATTATGGCATTCCGGTTTAATAATACATTGTGATACACTATTGGACGGGAACGACACTTAGTTCACAACCGATTTCATGCAAATCTCAAATGCAAGTTAGATATGAATTTTTTGGCAGCTACAATTGCTTCTTCGTACATGATACAACAACATTGGCTCATGTCCAGTGTCGATCAATGTTGAACTTGAGATTATTATGTCCAGTAGCAAATCAAAATTAACAAGTAGTTTTACAAGTACATTAAAATTTTAGAATGTTGAACCACAGTGGCCCAAAAGGCTGTACTCCCCATTTCACTCAAATTTGAATCCTCTTCCCCGCACTTAATATCAATTTAGTATATAATGTTGATTGTATAGAAAGAAAATGAAGAAAAACTCATTGCTCTATTATCGGCTATAACCAGCATTGGCTAGATTCTCTCCCACGCATAGTTAGGACTGTTGGTATGCGATTTTGTATTTGATTTAGTGAAGAGCTTGAAGAAAAAATGGAATGATTTTCACTTTGGATTTTCTAGGAAGGAAGAAGATGGTGATTCATTGATATCTCACACACTGCGTGAGCAAAATATTGCCCTTGCAAGGAGGGGAGCCTTCTCTCTCGTACATAATTATAATCAAATATAGCCATTCAAATAAATCTAAGTGATGCACATAGATTATGATCCAATGGCTCACATTAGACCAGCAATTACACTTAACTAAAACAAAAACACACTTATTCAATTGTAATTGAGCTGCAAAGAAGTTTAAACATCAACATCACATGTACTTCCATACTCGAATAAATGCAGACAAGGATGTGTGCAAAACCAAATACGCATATATATGCAGGAACATCCGGCCATAGCCGATAGGCAAAAGGGATGTGTGCAAAACCAAATACGCATATATATGCAGGAACATTCGGCCATAGCCGATAGTCAAAAGTTTTCTTTGGGGATAATTGGATAAACAAACAAAATCAATATATGCAAGTTGAGGGTAAATACTCCCACATGTAAGGTCACTTCTTTCATTGATATGGGATTAATATTCTCAACACGCCCTTCATCTGTGGTAAAATTTCAAGCTTAACATGTGAACAACAAAAATAGGTGATGTGGAGCATGTGTGCCCATTGGACTTCATACATAAAATCAACCTGCTCTGATACCATGCAGAAAGTTGAAGTTTTACCATAAAATGAATTGGTAATATGAGTAGTTGTCCAATTACTTATAATGACACTCAAAGTTCCTTCTTTCCACTGTATACAGAAGAAAGAATGCATATGTAAAAAGCAATATATACTTTCGGCGAAGAAGCTTCAAAGCTTATGTACATAACTTGGTGAATCAGCGGTAAACATTCTATGAAGCCTCTCCATCGTCACTTTCGCTGATTTTTTTTTTCCTTTGTTTCTTTTTCTTTTCTGTGCTTTATATATGAAAAATAGAAGAATAAGCTTTGAATCTCAACTCAATGAATATGAGTGAGTCGTGCATTATATATATATACATATATATATATATATATGTATGTATGTGTGTGTGTGTGTGTGTGTGTACTGTAAGAATGACTTATATGTGAGTGTCATTTAAACCACAGTGCATTTAATACAAGTGAAAGGGTTGTATTATGCAAGGACTCAATTATGTGAATTACACCGTATTAATTCTATACTAGCATATGGGCACACACAAAGTGTGAGAAAATTTTTTATTTTTGTTTTTGAAATAGAAGGAGAGGGGAAGAGAGTGATAGAGAATGTGGGAGTAGGAAGTTTTTATTTTTTTAACTTAGAGATATGTTAGGATTACATGTAGGTGATGCTTTGAAGAAAAAAAAAAACAGCAAAATTTGGTTGTATGAAATTACATTTCTATCCCATATTTCTTATTCATGTTCTATTTTAATTAGATGGTTAAATTGATAATTTCATAGGATTTTGGTTGATAATGAGTATTCTATTAATTAGTGGAGATTAGAGGGAAAACTAAAGGTGGTTATCAGTTCAAATAAAGAGTAGTTGTTACCTACACAAACTGACAGCAACTGCATCTCTGATTGGGAGATGCAGTTGCAACATATAAAGTCGATTTTGGTCTCTCTTCTCGTGTACTACTTGTTCTCATATCGAATACCAGTCCTATTGAGAGTGTTGAGACACTATTTCTGAATCCAAGAGAAGAGAAGACAAGATCATGGTTTCGTTGTCTTCCGCTCCAAGTAAATATATTTCTTATATTGTCACAGACCCTAACCATGCACGTACTGCACTTAATATGATCATGCATAGTTTTAATTATCGTTGTAAGCACTGTCATATTGGTTTAGTTGTAATTGATCCTTATACATATACATGTTTACATCTGGTATTAGAGCCACACAACTGAAACCTTTTTTTTCGGATAAAGAATGGCTATTTTCTTTCGATGTGCATGACAGTGCTCAATTTTGGTATCAGCATGCAATATTATATCAGCACATGAAATTTGAATTCTGTGAATTGCATCGTTTGTATCTTTATTATTTCAATCAGTTATTAATTTACTAAGTATCAATTAGTTGCAATTCGACATACACACACACACACACACACACACACACACACATGTATATGCCTGATGATTTAAGCAATAAAAGGTCTGAATTGCAAATAAGCACACTAATGAATGATTACTTAAATGTAATTGATGTTGCATTCATGATAGAAGGAAATACTCTGAGATGAGTCTAGTATAACACCAGAGTGTAGGGCTAGATAATTTTCAGAAATTGAAGAATAATGCAGAAAGTGTGATTTACAAATATTAACAAGTAAAATGCTTCCAAAGGGGTGACTTGACTGGGTTCATTTGTATAATCAGTGTATAGTGAGTAGTGGATTACAATCTTATCTTTGTGCTCTAACTTACCCAAAGGACTGTTATAAGGATAGTTTTTGTAGTCAATGACGAGAAATTGAATGGCAATAATTTCAAGGCATGGAAGCAGCAGATTGAAATGAATCTTGGTATGTTGGAGTTTAACATAGCATTCAAAGTTCCTCAACCTTCTGCATTGATAGATCAGAGTACTGCACAAGAAAGAGAATTCTTTGCAAGATGGGATAGGGAAAATCAAATGTCCTTACTTACCATGCAGAATTCGGTGGAGGAACACATCATCAGTGGAGGAATTCCTAGCTGTGATTTGGCTAAAAATAATATGGACAGAGTTGAAGAGAAGTTTAAGAGGTCAGACAAGGCTAAAACTGGTGCATGTTTGTCAGCTTTCATTAACACAAAACATGATGGTTCTGGGAGTATTCGTGAGCATTTGCTAAAATTGGTCAACATTGCAAACAAGTTGAATGCAATGGATATTGGTATTACAAATCAATTTCTTGTGCACATGGCGCTGTACTCTTTATCCAATGATTATGAGTAACTGAAAGTGAGTTATAACACACAAAAGGAGATTTGAAGTATAAATGAGTTGATTGCTATTTGCTGTCAAGAAGAGGAAAGATTGAAGAAGATGAGGGCTGAGACTAGTGAATTTGCCAACCTTGTGAGTGCTGGAAACGGCAAGGGGAAGATTACTACAGTTCACAGAAATGGGAATTACAGGGGAAAGAAGCCAAATGCATTCAAGAAGTCTGTGTCAACTGCCGGCACAACTTCTGGTTCCAAGAAGCAATTCAAGTCCACTGTGTTACCCGCAAAAACTCATGCAACCTCCATTGCTTCTGGACCTAAGAATAATAACAATGGTGTCAAAAGATGTCATTTTTGTCATTCTGAGGATCACTTAAGAAAGGATTGTCTGGGTTTTAAAGCTTGGTTAATCAAGAAAGGTAACAAAATAATTAATGTTTTTGTGACAATAGAGTCAAATACGGTTTTTATTCCTCAAAACTCTTGCTAGTTTGACACAGGTTGTTCAATACATATAACAAATTCTTTGCAGGGATTTCAAAGCCAAAAGAGAACAAGTAAGGAGATCTACAATGTTCATGTTGGAAATGGGAATAAAGTTGCAGTTGAGTCTGTTGGTTCTATCAAACTGAGATTGTCAACTAGTTATGTTTTAAATTTAAGTAATGTACTTTATGTTCCTTCCATGAGAAGGAACTTATTTTCTGTAATTCAATTTGTCAAGGATGGTTTTTCATTTGTAGGGGATGTTAATCAAATTAAATTTTATTTCAAGAATCAGTTTGACAATCTTATTGATTATGCATTTCCCAATGGTGATCTTTGGCAAGTTTAGTGTTCTTACCATCAAGAATGCTTCAATATTGAACATTCAGCCTCAAAATATGTGTCCTCTGATGACAAATCTTATATGCTTTGTCATCAAAGACTTGGTCATATCTCGAAAGAAATGATAACGAGGTTAATCAAGGATGTTATTTTGCCACTATTGAACCCCTAATGAATTTGCAGAATGTATTAACTGCATTAAGGGCAAACCCACAAACTCAACAAGCAAAAAGATAGCAACAAGAAGTAATGATCTTCTAGAGATTATACACACTAATGTATGTGGAACATTTCGAACAAAAACCATCTGTGGCAATTCATACTTTGTTCTTTTCATAGATGATTTTTCCAAATACACATTTATATTTTTTATCTCTAAAAAATCTCAAGTTTTAACTTGTTTTAAAAATTTTAAGTTAGAGGTTGAAAAACAATTGGGTCCGATCGTGGAGGTGAATATTATGGAAGGTACACAGAGAAAGGACAACAAAAAGGACCATTTGCCATTTTTTTTGCAACAAGAAGGAATTGCAGCTCAAATATACAACTCCTGGCACACCATCACAAAATGGTGTTGCAGAACGAAGAAACCGAACCTTGAAGGAGATTGTAAGGAGTATGCTCTCTCATTCACAAATGCCAGAATTTCTTTGGGGAAAAGCAATCAAAACAGCAACTTACATTTTAAATCGAGTACCAACTAAAGCTGTTGCATCCACACCATTCGAAAGATGGACAAGAAGAAAGCCTAGTCTAGCTCACTTTCATACTTGGGGTTGTAGGTGTGAATCTAGACTCTATAATCCCAATGAAAAGAAATTAGACATGAGGACCACTAGTTGTTATTTTGTGGGTTATGCAAAAAAATCCAAAGTTTTCAGGTTCAACTGTTCTAATGCATTCATTAGAATAGTAGAGAGCAACAATGCCAAGTTTCTTGAAGATTGTGGAGCTATGCATTCCCATTCCAGGAATTCTTATTAATTTGAAGAGATAAATGATGCATCACAAACCATTGAACATACAAACA
This sequence comes from Pyrus communis, assembly GCF_963583255.1. Lineage (NCBI taxonomy): Eukaryota > Viridiplantae > Streptophyta > Magnoliopsida > Rosales > Rosaceae > Pyrus > Pyrus communis. Next base: position 9,371,063 of record NC_084810.1, read on the forward strand.
CTGAAATTCTCATACCTGTGCCACTTGTAAATTCCCAGCCAAGTAGCATTGCATCTGTACCTTTGTCACCAACAAATGCAATTCCAAATCCAAAGATTGTTGCGAATTCATTGCAGCCTACTACATCATTTCCAATTTCCATTTCATCTCAGTAGCCTACTGCATCCACTTCAGTCCCAATATTATCACCCCCCATAGTTCAACCAAGGAAATCCAGTAGACCTAAGAGATATGCAATTCCTAGTGATTACTGATGTTATTTGCAGGAAGTGGAGTTTGACATTTGTGATCATGATGATCCAACTACTTACAAAGCAGCTATGGAAAGTTCTAAGTCCTCAAGTTGGCAAGTTGCAATGGAAGATGAACTAGACTCCATGTATAAGAATAGTGTTTGGACTTTAGTTATGCCTCCAAACAATGTAGAATCCATTGGTTATAAATGGGTGTATAAAACCAAGAGGGATTCTCGGGGACAAATTGAGAGGTAAAAGGCAAGGTTAGTGGCAAAGGGTTTTACTCAAAAGGAGGGTCTAGGCTACAATGAAACTTTCTCTCCAGTTTCCACAAAAGATTCTTTTTGAGTGATCATGGCACTCACTGCACATTTCAATCTTGAACTACACCAGATGGATGTCAAAACAGCTTTTCTCAATGGTAGTCTTGATGAAGAAATATACATGCAACAACCAATCGGATTCATTGAAAGGGGGAAGGAAGATATGGTTTGTAACTTAACAAGTTAATATATGGACTCAAACAGGTCTCTAGACAATGGTACAAAATGTTTGATCAAGTTGTAGCAGCTTTTGGCTTTGTGGAGAACAAAATTGACAATTGCATCTACTTCAAAATGGTGAAGTCTAATTTTATTTTTATGGTTCTTTATGTGGATGACATTTTACTTGCCAGTTCAAATGTTGTTTTCCTTGAAGAAACCAAAAACATGCTGTCAAGTAGCTTTGACATGAAGGATTTGGGTGCAGCACACTGTGTTTTAGGCATTGAGATTACTAAGGACAGATCCAAAGAGATGGTTAGGCTTGTCACATAAAGCTTATGTTAATAAGGTTCTCCAAAGGTTCAATATGGAGAGCTGCAATGGAGGAGATATACCACTTGGTAAGGGTGGCAAATTGTCCTTGTCTCAATGCCGCATTACTGACTATTAAGTGTAGGCAATGAAGGACAAGCCTTATGCTTCTTTAATTAGCAGTGTGATGTATGCTCAAGTCTGTACAATGCCTGATTTGGCATTTGTGTTAAGTGTCTTAGGAAGGTTTCAATCGAATCTAGGATTGGCTCACTGGAATGCAGGTAAAAAGGTGTTGAGATACATGAAAAGAACTCAGTCATATGTATTGTGTTGTGTTGTGTTATCACCATGTAGACAATTTGGAATTGGTATGCTATATTGATGCTAACTTAGGCGGATGCATTGATGATAGCATGTCTACAAATGGATACATTTTCTTACTGTGTGGTGGTGTTGTCTCATGGAGGAGCAAGAAACAAACTACAAGAGCAGTATCTACTATGGAGTCTGAATATATTGGCTGTTTTGAGGCAATGAAACAGTGTAACTGGATGATAAACTTAATTTATGAGATGGAGATTGTGAGAAGCATTGAAAAGCCAATCAAGCTTTACTGTGATAATACAACTGCAGTATTCTTTGCTAAGAAAAACAAGAGATCAGAGGCATCAAGGCTTATGGATATTAAATACTTGAAAGTTCAAGTTAAAGTCAGAGAGGGTGTGATTGATATACGACATATCAGTACACATGACATGGTCGCAAATCCATTGACAAAAGCCTTAAATGTTACAGTCTTCAACAAGCATGTATTAATAATGGGGTTTCAGTCAGCTTTGATGTTCTTTAAATGTGGGAGTAATCTGCACAAGTATGTATTTAAGTTGCAAAAGCTGTGAGTAATGTTTAATATGAATTCATATGTTGTGTTAATGTTGATTAATGCAAATTGCAAATGTTTAAAGCAATCAAGATATCTGCAGTATCTTGTGACCATAAGAAATGTGGGAGCGCTTGATTTACAAGCAATTAAGTCCCAAAATCTTTTATTCTCTCGGCTACAACAAGAATGTGCTGGAGCCTAATCAGTTTGTGGTTTTAAGGTATAAACATTGTATTCAATGTTGCGTAGCCTTAAAACTCGACAGATGAACTCGCAGTATATAGTTGTAAGAGTCAGTTAATTTATACAATCTGTGATCACATTTCATTTTTATATTTTGGAATTAATTAGAATGATGGTTTAATCTCACTCATGTGGGAGAACGTAAGAATGACTTATATGTGAGTGTCATTTAAACCACAGTGCAAATATACAAGTGAAAGGGTTGTATTATGTAAGGACTCAATTATGTGAATTACACCGGATTAATTCTATATTAGAGGGAAAACTAAAGGTGGTTATCAATTCAAATAAAGAGCAGTTGTAACCTTTACAAACTAACAGTAACTGCATCTCTGATAAGGAGTTGCAGTTGCATCATATAAAGTCAATTTTGGTCTCTCTTCTCGGGTACTACTTGTTCTCATATCGAATACCAGTCCTATTGCGCGTATTGAGATACTATTTCTGAATCCAAGAGAAGAGAAGACAAGATCATGGTTTCGTTGTCTTCCACTCCAAGTAAATATATCTCTTATATTGTCACAAACCCTAACCATGCATGTACTGCATTTAATATGATCATGCATAGTTTTAATTATCGTTGTAAGCACTGTCAGATTGGTTTAGTTGGAATCGATCCTTATACATAAACATGTTTACATGTACGTATATAGCTAATACAATAGGATTATATATCACAATTCCCTAATCAAGAGGAACTTTGTAGATGCAAATTTCTGTCGTCTTCTCCTTTGACGAAAATGCAACTGCAAAATAATAACACTTGAGATTAAGGTCAAAAGCCTTACGCGCCAATTATGAATGGAGGACTTTGGCTGAAGAATCTTCTATGCTAAAGTTAGAATTCTAAAAAGAATGTATTTAGGAGTTTGTGGGTAACAAATGGCTTAACATTTTAGTGGGATAAGAGGGTTATTTATAGGAGGGAGGGTGGCCCTTAGGGTGGAGAATGGCCGGCCATATATGGTGGTATTTGGAGAATAATTGCAAGATATTATGTGAAATAATATCTTGCAATTAACATGACAATTATTCCTAAATTAAATATAAAGTTTTGGGAGTTACCTTTTGAATAAAATCAATGAGAGATGAATGATGAGTGATGAGAGAGATTTGAATAAACATCATATTGATCACCTTTGACTTTTCTTAATTGAACCGTTATTATTCGTTGCATGCACGTGAGAATTTTGATGTGCCTTGAGAGTAATTTTATCCTTTTTACCTAAAGGTTCACGTGTCATCTCCATAACTTTTTGGATTATTTTTTGCTCCGCAAACTCCAAGGGTTTTTTCCCCTTTTTGTTAAATCAGTACTTTCCTTACGTTTCCTAGTTGAATCAGTAATTAATTTCCATGTTTGAATCAGTACTCCCCCGTTTTCAGGTTTTCAGGTTTTTAGGTAATTTACTATGTGCTTTCTTTTATCTCAAGGATTTTTTTATGCAACAATATATTCAAACTCTCCCGTTTTCAGGTTTTTAGGTAATTTACTATTTGCTTTCTTTTATCTCAAGGATTTTTTTATGCAACAATATATTCAAACTCTCCCGTTTTCAGGTTTTTAGGTAATTTACTATGTGCTTTCTTTTATCTCAAGGATTTTTTTATGCAACAGTATATTTAGGGGTGTGCTATCCACACACCCATTTTACTTGTCATACATCTTTTGATAATTTTTATCCGTTGATCTTCTTCAATTCATCTGATCCGACGACCGAAAATTAAAAAGATGGGTGAGAAGTAAAATGGGGTGTGTGGATATCACACCCCTATATTTATACTAATGCCTAATGGGATGGGATTATCGGAAAATCAATCGGTTGTGAATTTGTCATTCCCGATAATTAGGCTAAGAGAAATATCATTAGACCGTAGTACTAATTTTTTTTCCATAAGGATTTAGTATATAACTTCCTTTCCTGGTCGTAATAGTATTACTTTCCCTTAATCCTATATGCTTTCCTACTTGAATTAGGGTTAATTTGAAGGCTATATAAATGCCTTGGCTTACAAATCACAATTGTATGAAAGAGTACTCTTCTCGGGTGTACGGAGAACTCCAGCATCATCACTTGTTCATAAGACAAAGCCAAAACTTTCCCTTAAACCCCTGTGTGTTTTAAACCTTATACGTACGTTTGCATTAATTCCACATAGTAGTACACTATGCCTTGTTCGCGGCGTGACTACTGCAGCTGCCTTGGTGTCATCCTCACCATGCTCACCTTCCTCGCCTTTCTCGGGGTAATAGCCTTTTCCTTCTACTCCTTAATCTGGTTGTCTGTCCTTCCCAATGAGCCCAAAATCACCATCACTGACGCATCTCTCACCCAATTTGATTTCGCTGCCGGCAGAAACAACATTCTCAACTACAACCTTGCACTCAACTTTACCATCAGAAATTCCAACAAAAGGGCCGGCATAGACTACCGTGGCATCCAAGTCACTGGCAAATACAGAAACAAGAAGTTTTTCGTTAAGAGTTTGAGTTCGACACCTTTTTACCAAGACCACAAGAACACCACCGTTGTGCCTGTAGTTCTTCAAGGGCAGCAGTGGGTTAAGTTTCGAAAACATGACGTTTCTAAGTTTAACTCGGAGACTGCGGCCGGTGTTTACAACATTCGTGTGGAGTTTCGTCTTCGGATCAGATACAAACGCGTCAGGATTTTGAAGAAAATTACGGACTCGCCGAAGATCTATTGCAAGCAAGTGAAGGTTCCATTGAGTGGGTATAATGAAACATCTGCAGGGGGTCTCAAATTCAACCCTACCAAGTGCAAGAATGTTCCAATGAAAGGAAGATGAAAGAAAGATGGTTGACTGTTGAGTAATGAGTTTAATGTGGCATGCAAATTGAAGGTTCCTGTGAATTCGAATGGAAAGTCTTGTTAACATTTTAGACCAATGTTAACAAATGATGTGGTTACAAATGATTGGATTATAAGTATCAGTTAATGTGTTTATGTCTTATTGGTGACACATAATCTGATTTGCAAATTTAATTTAAAGATTTGGTCTCTCTAATATTATTCATTCATTAATTGATGACGGTACCTCACTAATAAAACAACAACATCTAGAAACATTTGGAATGTTCTCTTATTAACAATAGCGTCAATTAT